>NC_085874.1:40473545-40603545 GCF_034702125.1 Engraulis encrasicolus | reverse complement strand
ATGAGTCCCCGGAAGCCCCCACCCCCCAAAGACCCCCTGGCCGACCTGAACATTAAGGACTTCCTATAGACCTCCTGTAGAACCGCTCAGGTAACGCAAACTGCAGTACTACACTTACTGTATGATAATATTAAACTGCAGTGCACAGTAAACTGGATGATATTAGCAACCCTTCCCCCCTAGAGCAGGGGTGTCAAACTCACATGCAACCCGAACCCGCCGGGGGCCAAACTCAAAACCTGGAACGGAGTCGTGGGGCGGGCCGAACTCAATATTTATCTAGCTTTTTGCTACAAATTCTATGATGCTTGCTGTTTGGCTGTTATTCAACCTACATGACATGCTATGTATCTGTCCATAATGTGCATAGTGCACTAAGTACTCAAAAAGGCAATTTTCATTAACACAGATTTCCATCATATACACGTACCTGTGCCAGCAGCACATGTTCAGTTGCATATGAGCGTGAGATGTTACACTGTCCTGTGGTCTCTCACATTCATGTGACACGCCAAATTTTGTGTTCGAATCATGTTACTGCAAATGAATGGTGTATGTGGGCCAACTGTAGTACACGTTTGGAATGATCTTGTGGGAAATGCCACAGCGGGTCATGAGTTTGACACCACCTGTGCCCTAGAGAGAGACAGCTGAACACATACTAGATACAATCCTCCCCTAGAGCAGTGATTCCCAACTAGGGACATGGGTGCCTCTAGGACAGGGGTGGGGAAACCTTTTCATTTGAAGGGCCACTTCAAGTTCCTTCAAGGACCCTAAAAGTCCTCCAAGGGCGTACTATGACCACGAACCAGGATTTCCCCCTGTACTTAAAGCGATACTGTGCCATTTTTGGAAATAAGCGCATGCTGCACCTCTCCTTGAGTTAAATTATTGAGTGTTACCTTTCTCCTGTACTTTGAATCGTTCTCCAAATATGGCAGTGCAAATTTTACCTCCATGCTAGCAATTAACATTGAATCATATGAGACCAACTGGTGGCTAGCTGGTCTCATAGGATTCCATGTTAATTGCTAGCTTGGAGGTAAACTTTGCACCCCCATACTCAGAGAATGGCTGTAAATACAGGAAAAAGGTAAACCTCAGTCATTTGACTCAAGGGGAGGTGTAATATGAGCTTATTTCCAAAAAAGGGCACAGTATCGCTTTAAGTGCAGGGGGAAATCCTGGTTTGTGGTCATAGTACGCCCTTGGAGGACTTTTACGGCCCTTGAAGGAACTTGAAGTGGCCCCTCAAATGAAAAGGTTTCCCCACCCCTGTCCTATAGAGGTACACGTATCCCTAGTTGGGAATCACTGCTCTAGGGGAGGATTGCATCTAAAGTAGTATGTGTTCAGCGGTCTATCTAGGCACATCATTTGTAGTGTCAAGGCTGAGAATTGGTTAGGTTTCGCTAGTTTGACAAGTAATTGTTAACTGTGAATATAACATAAGGGCATCATTCATGCATATAACTTTTGTTTTTAAACTGTTGGGAAAAAAACACAATTTTACACAAAATCATTTTACCTGTAGTATCCCCCGCCCCCTATTCCCCCCAGGTGGCCTACTTACTCTCAAACCTTCATGTCTCCCCAGTTACCTACTTTGTAGTTTAGTTGGTTAAAAGTTGAATGTGATATTTGATTCTATGACATTTGATTGGTATACAGTATGTTTTTTGGCTTCATTTGGTGTATTCACTTACTAACGCTCTCCATATATCTGTTTTTTTGTTTGTCTCTTTGCAGTAACCCTGATTGGAGCCCTGTTTATATGGATGTGTGTTGTTTTTCTCTCTCTTTCTCTGTGGTCAATTACCCCCCACCCCACCTAAACGCCCCACCCCTGTCTAATGTTGTAGCACAAACAGTGAATGTGAACCTGTACATGTGTGATTGTGTGTGTGTATTTTAAATGTCATCCTTTACTTCAGTCAGTGAAGATTAAATGCAAAATGAAAATAAATGAAACTAAAAACAGAAAAGAAAAGAAAAGAAAACCATATTTAGCTATGGTGCCGTCGTTACTTGGGCAGACCTGGCCCTGACAGAACGAATAGCCTACATATTTTCTGTATGCTTCCTTGTAATGCTGGGGTTGGAAATGTGGGGCGGTTTTCTGTGATCGAACGAGTAAACACATACACAAATAAACATGTACACAAGTAAGCAAAGTAAACATGCAAACAAAGAACATGAACAACAATTTTCAGTGTGTTATTGTCATGCCAACCCCCCCCCCCCCCCATAGCTGTTGTGATGCCATTGCGGACTTTGAGTGGAGACCTAGATACCCCTCCCCCCAACTGTCACACACACACACACACACACACACACACACACACACACACACACACACACACACACACACACACACACACACACACACACACACACACACACACACACACACACACACACAGGCACATACACACACACACAGGCACATACACACACACACACACACACACACACACACACACACACACACACACACACACACACACACACACACACACACACACACACACACACACACACACACACACACACACACTTTTGCACTTTTGACTCACCCTAGCCAGAACTAGGGCACTCCTAGCATCCGGCTCCCCACAGGTTGGTTTCATTGTAGAATTTGAACATGACTTAGTATCTACGTACAGTACATAGACCCTGCCCCCCGCTCAGTCCTTTGTTGCTTTAGCCCACTAGAATTCACTGGAAAATGGAATTGACCATTATAACACAAATGCAGGAGGGTTTGTTAAAAAAAAAAAAAAAACATTCACAGAAGAGTGAAGGTACAAACCACTGTGGGAAGGAAGCAATGTCTTCACGAGAACACCAGCAGCAGCGTGGAAGAGTACACCAAGACGAAACAAAACCACCTGAGGCGTACATACTACAAAAATTGGGTTTTGTCATGAATGAACTAAGCTAACCTGAGTGAGCAGTACATCTCCCAATAGCAGATATGGGTAGACAGGTTTTTCCCTCCATCGAAACAAAGTCACAGGTAGGATTGCTAAACGTCCCTTGAAATACACAATCGTCCTGTATTTAAAAACAAAAGTAGATTGGTTCCACAATTTGGTTAAAATGCAGGATATTGCATCTAAGACATGCTAAATTTTTGGGTGGAGGGCCTCAGACCCTAGGCGGCACTAAGGTGTGCAACCCCCATAGAGACCAAGGGGTGCGTTTCTCAACAGTATCGTTGCTAACTAAGTTAGCAACGTAGTAGGCTTCAATGCAATTTCCTATAGGCAATCTACTATGTTGCTATTTGGTTAGCAATGACGCTTTTGAGTAACAGGGTTCTGATTAGAGTTTCTGTATTTTCTTGTTTTGTTTATGTTTACCCGAACCTTGACCTACTCTCCCTCACTTGAATGTGGGCCACACGTATTTTGGTAACTACACATTACCGGTATGTATGTTAGACTTTATGGTATTGGCACAAAAGCTGAGGTTTCAAGACATCAAACCTTATTTTGATTTTATTTTGAAATTAATTTATAACAGTGTGTCATGTTAGTTACTGTGTTTAAAAAATGTCTAGCAAAACAGCCCTTAGGAAAAGAGCTAGGGAAAAAAAACATATCTAATGTGTACATAAATTGAGATAAAAGATTAGGCCTATAGCAGTGTTTCTTAACTGGTGGGTTGGGACCCAAAAGTGGGTCCTGGGTGGGTCGCTGTGGTGTACAAATGTATGAATTGACCCTTTTATTCCCAGTCACAAAATTGAACCAAGATGCTGTATTGAATAAATGACTGATGTCAAAGAGAGAGTGAAACGTGAAAGTATGGTTAATACTCCTCTCCACTAGTTCATAGATGTAAAAAATGCTAGTGATTGTTGTCAAATGCATGGATACATTTTTGATAGTTATTTGAAGATTCCGATGGCGTGACAAAATATTGGGTCACAACATAATGACAATGAAAACTGTGGGTCCCAAGTCTATTCCAGTTAAGAACCACTGCTCAGCTGGATTCACTCCCCTCTATCCCTCCACTACCACCATTCCCCCCTCCTCAGCTCCGCAGTGACGGTGACAGTGTTCAGCTGACTGCTGCCCCCATGTGGCCGGCCGGCAGTAGTGCCCCCCACCATATCAGAGACTGTCAATCCTGTGACAGGAGGACGGAAATATAACTAACTGGATGTTCAGTGTTCTGTTTCTGTATTGAAAAAAAATGTGGTGAAATGTTGAGAACAGATAACAAATGAAAAGAATAAAGGGAAAATGTGTTCCATGAAAGCTTTTGGTTTGTTGTTGTTTTTTTGTTTGTTTTGGTTTTTTCCTCTCTTTTTTGCATAGGGCCTATAAAGAAATAGGCCTACTAGCCCCCGCTCTTAAATGCATGTGCATACTGCTGAAATACAATAAAAACAGCAATCTAAAGAGATGTTGAGAAAAGATTATTATTTGGTGTGTGTGTGTGTATGTGTGCACGTGCATGGGTGCCTGCGTGTGTAGGATTACAATTAGGCTACTCCATAACTTTTTAAAGGTGCACTGTGTAGGATGGTGGCCAGAGTAGGTATTGCAACTATGCAACTTTTCATGAATATTTATTAAATAATGAATTAATATGTACTAGTATGACCAAAGTACAGTAAGTTTTGCACTTAAAAATGTCTATTTCTGGAAATTCAGAAGAAAAGTGCAATTTCATACACGAAGAGTCAGAGTGTATGAAAAGTGCAATTTTCCCAGTCATAAAGAATACTTAGAATTTGATGGTGGTGGTGAGTATCCATGAAAAAGGTAACATTTGAGATTGGGTAGTGTGAAGTCTGGAAATAAACTACTATTATATTACACAGTGCACCTTTAAGGATGCATAGGCTATCTAGCCTACCCATCAAGGAAACTAAATATTTGTACTATGTGTTTATGCCTCAGGGCAGGTTGACAGCAACATTGTTTTTCAGAAGGAGAGGTTTTGGTGAGCACAAAATGGCCAACAACTTGCCATGTCATGTACACACCAGAGGTTGAAAATCCCCTCCATATGGCCTGCCAAGGTCGTAGTAGGGGCCCTTTCATAAGAGTGAGAGTATGCACATCCTACCTCACTGAGGTCCACTTTGAAGGTTTATTAAAGTCATACATGTACAACGCTTCGACCTAACAGGGCCTTCACCAGGATTTATCACTCTTTCTATAGATTTCTATAGATTCATCTTTCTTTCTATAGCCTACTACAGTGAGTCCTATAAGTATTTGATCCCTTGCTGATTTTGTTGGTTTGCCTACTAACAAAGACATGATCCATCAATTAATGTTATGATAATATGTATTCTAATATGGAGAGACAGAATATCAAAACGAAAATCCAGAAATTAACTTAAAAGAATATATATTAATTTATTTCCATTTCATCGAGCAAAATAAGTGTTTGATCCCCAGCCAACTGATCACAGTTCCGGGCCCACAGACTAGATGGGCGCTTCCGATCAACTTGTCATCTGAATTGAAGACACCTGTACATACTAACATGCCTAAAAGACACATTGAATCAGCAGAATCAGTCCATAGTATGAGTGAATCAGTCACACTCCAACCTCACCAGCATGGGAAAGACCAAAGAGCGGTCAAATGATATCAGGGACAAGATTTTAGACCTGAACAAGATTAAATGGGCTGCAAAGCCACAAGAAAGAGACATGGTATTAATGACCCAGCTGTTAATGCATTTCTTCCAAAATGTGAGGAATACAAAATGACTATCCATCAGGCTGTCTGGGGTTCTATACAATATTTAATCCTTTGTAGGGATTTGATAATCATGAGAACAGAAAGAAAGCACCCTAGACCTGTACGGGATGAACTAGGCAATGATATCAAAGCTACTGGGACCAAAATCACTGAGAAAACTACTGGTAGCACTTAATGCCACAGAGGTTTAAAATCCTGTAGTGCACACATGGTACCTCTACTTCAGAAGGAACCTGTGCAGCCCACCTGAGGTTTGCCAACGGACATCACACTGGTTTAGGATATGATAAGGAGGTGCTGTAGTCAGATGAAACCAAAATCAAGCTGTTTGGCATTCACACAATTCAATGTGTTTTGAGAAAGAGTAGGCCTACTGCTGTCCATGATCCCAAGAACACCCTCCTCACCATCATGCATGAAAGTGGTATCATTATGGTTTGAGGGTGTTTGTCTGACCAAGGCACAGGACAACTTCACATCGTCAACGAATGGATGGAGGGAGACATGTAATGTGCAATCCTCATGAGTGCAAACGTCCTTCCCTCCACCACTACACTGAAGGGTGGGCCATTTTTGGATCTCCCAACATGACAATAATACACAACATACAGTCAAAGCAACAAAGGAGTGGCTCAATAAGAAGCATATTAAAGCCGTGAAGTGGCCTAGACAGTCTCCAAATATTAACCCTATAGTAATTCTATGGAGAGAACTGAACCTCCCATTTGCCAAGCTACAGCCAAAAACTATTAATGTTTTAGAGATAATCTGCAAAGAAAAATGGGCAAAAATATGTTCTACTATATGCACAAACATTGTCATCAACTAAAAGAATCATCTGACCTCAGTGCTATCCCAGGTGAAAAAGTGGTTCAATTTAGTACAATAAAAGCATGACTGAAGTGTACTTAGCATGTTAAAAGTGCACTCGTGCTTTTTGTGCTAAGAAAAAGTATGTTTACAATATGCTTATTTAAAGTGTACTTAAAATTAGATGTATTTAAGTTGCTCTCAAAGAAAGTACACTTAGTGAACCATACTTCAAGTGCACTTCGAAGATGTTTGGCTAAAGTGTATTTAGAGGAATATACTAATAGTGTTCTAATAGTGAACTTACTAAAAGTGTATTTTTTAATAACATATTCCAATTGTACTTTTTTAAAGTGCAATATGATTACACTTCACCCAAATGTCTTTGAAGTGTGATTTTCTATAGTGCGCTTTAAAGTAAATCGCTTTAACATATTGCAAGTACACTTTTTCTAAGTGCACCATGATTGTACTTCACCCAAATATCTTCAAAGTGTGCTTACACAAAGTGCATTTACCCATGATGCACCATCATACATGTCCCATCATGCAATGCACTTCTTGGAGCTAAATTTCTCAAACAGAAAGCCATTTATCCTGAAGGAATATTTTTGGTTTGTATGAAAATATTACTCATTGTTATATTCTGTGTTTATTGTAGGAGTTTTAAAATTTTGAAGTGGTACACAAAAAATGGCCATGTTCCCACTGTCATTATGATGGTCACGTATATGTTCTGGTAGGCCTATATATAGGCTCACACTTCCTATAGTATCATGATGGGGAGGTAAGTTGGAACTAGTTGTTCAAACAAAGAGAAGAAGGGCACCATCAGTGATCAAATCAAGAGATACGCTATAGGAAGGTGGAATAAGATAAAGTGAAATGTGTATCTGAAATCTCTGTAACAATGCAATGATTGTAAATGTCAGTCGTGCTAGGCATGCATACTGTATCACTACTGTGACATGTGGCTGTGTGTAATGTACAAGCTCTGAGGACCAGCATGGCTTGTATTATTACATACATATTATTTCATGTACTTGGGAGTGTACTGTAAATATACTTCAAGCATACCTGTTATATATTTACAATACTTAATGTGATATACTTTTTACAGACTTAAAATGTTCCAATGTAGTCCAAAGAAGCATGAAGTTAATATACTTTTATTGAACTTCTAGTAACAATAAAATGTTATAGAAGTGTACTCAAGCACACTCTTAATGCCATACGAATGAATGAAAAGCGTGTTTGGAGCATACTTTCAAAAGTATGCTTGTAGTGCACTTAAAGTTGTCCAAAAGCGGTGCCAATTTAGCATCCTCAGTGTGCTGCAAGTGTGCTGAAGTACTGCTTTAGTAGTGCTTCAGCGCACTAATAGTGCAATGAAGCGCACTTTAAATCGCCGAAAATAGTACACTTTGTACTTAGTACGGTCAAAAAAAGTACACTTTAAGTATATGGGTTTTTCACCTGGGTAGACAACTAGGGCTTTGCCACAAAGCACTTTATCTTCTTTAGCTAGAGGGGTCAAATACTTAGGCCTATTTGCCTACATTAAATACAAATAAATTAAAATATATTATTTTAAGTTATTTTCTGGAATTTCTTTTTGATATTCTGTCTCTCCATGTTTGAATACATATTATCATACATTTATAGACTGATCATGTCTTTATTAGTGGGCAAACCGGCAAAATCAGCAAGGGATCAAATACATAGCCTATTGGACTCACGGTAGGCTACATAATAGGGGCCCAACTGCAAAACTGTAGAATGTTTTGCTGACTGAAGTGTGTTCAAAGGCTGATAGAAGACAACAATCAACATTTTCATTATTATTTGGGTATTTTTGCCCCATCCACCTTAATGTTTGGGGGGTCAATCAAATAGGTCTGTAAGCTGACAAGCTGAAAAAACAAGAAAAAAAAGTTTCAATCATTGTGAATACGGTAGGCCTATTCAGCGATTGAAACAAGAAAGAGTTTAATTTACCGCCTGTGTGGCTCCAGTGCAGACCAGAATCAGCTGCTTAAGAACCCTTCTTGCAAGGGAAGTTCCGCATGCGCCCCCCCACCCCACATACTGCGCCCCAACCTACTGCGCCATTCGACTAGTTCTACGCTCTCTAGCTCGAGCAGCAGCTAAATGCGTCAAAGCAGGGACGTTTTCCAGTGTTAGTTAAGGTGTAATGATAGGACTTAGCTCCAGAATGCTACAGTGTGGTTTTAAAGCAACTCATTATTCAAATAAGGCTTTACTGCAGGTAAAAAAGATTTAATTATTAACTTAAGAGACGTCTCTTGCCCAAATTGGCGCGCCGTGTTGGCTAATGTTAGCTTGTTTTTAATCACATCGATTGTTTACATATGTCGAAAGTGTCAAATATGACCACCCACACAACATTTTATGTTTTATTACGTTTGACTAGGGGTGTTTGATTCTCGCCATTTTATTATTGGGTGGTCAACATGTTGGTAAGTAAACGGCCATCTGCTCTAATGTGCTTTCTTGAACGTGTTCATGTTAGCGCTAGCCTAACCTGTGTTCTCTCGTGTTCAATTGTTACAGAGGGACAAGAACTTGTGTGCACAAATATGGACGGTAGAAACCACTTTCGATTATTCTTAACGCTAGCTGATTTGGTAAGTCTTGGAAACTTAAACCTAACTGTTACTAGACCTATACCAATGTTGAATGAGGCGGGAGTAGAGCTCACAAGTGGGTTTGACATATTGTATGCGGTCAGGTGGATTAGCACATCGATGTGTATAGAAGACTTCTATACACATCTATGGATTAGCATTTTGACGACATCGGGTTCTGACCATGTTACGGGGGGATTCAGGTTTGACAGCCGTCAACAACCGACATTCGCGTGTCCCCACATCCTTCCCTTATCGACGAGTACAGCACAACCACATGGGTGTGTGTGTGTGTTTTTTTTTGTTTTGTTTTTTAAACCAAACGAAACATAACGATTAACGATAATGAAGCAATGCTGCTATCCCTCAGCTAAACGGATATTTTTCTGAAGAACCCCATCTCATATCACAGCCCTTTTACTTCCTTAAAAATGTCTACTGCTCATATCCAGTGTATTTCTTATGCACTTTGTATCACAGGTGTTGGCTATGTCTTCATCTAAGTCTCTGTGGTTCTAATGGGCGTCTACCAAATGCAATGTCATGCATGGAATGTAAATATCTAATTGTAAAATGTAAAAATCTCTAAATTTTCTAAATGGTGTAGTCTGTCTGTCTGCCTATCTATCTATCTATCTATCTATCTATCTATCTATCTATCTATCTATCTATCTATCTATCTATCTATCTATCTATCTATCAGGGCCCTGGTGGTTAAGCACTGATGCCTTTTTATGTTATACTCTGTATTTGCAGTATTTGGAAAAAAATACTCCTTGCTTGCACGACGGCAGGCCTATTGCCATATCAGCACATTTAGGTGAATAGGCCTATGTTGCCTATGCCATTCATATGCCATAAGGCCAAAGATTTTGGGGGAATAAACCACTATGAATATACCAAATAACTTAAGGTAAAAAGGTTAGTAAATGGGGTGGTGGTGGTGGTGTGTGTGTGTGTCCCACACTGTCCCTCAGAAACATATGCCATATGCACTATTGGCGTTTTCAGGGTTAGACTGGCTGGTTATCTGACTGGCTATGGTTGGTTGATAGTACTTAGAATCACCATGAAATATGGTAGTAAAACCATGGTTACTGCATTACAACCATGGTAGATTTTTCGTAAGGGTAGAGTAATCATGACACCATGGTAGAACAATGTTACTACATAAAAATCACAGTAATAGCATAGTAAGCCATAGTACAATTATGGTAGGTACAGAGTACTTCAGAGTAATCATGACATACCATGGTAGAACCATGATAATCATAGTAATACCATAATAAACCATGGTCCATTTTCATAAGGGTACGTAAATGGGCAAACTCACGTTTTAATGATGTACACTAGTGGTGTTGCCTGATTTTCATAGACTTCAGATCATGTACCGCGATTCTGGTCTGACCAGGACTATAACGATTAGCGTTTCCATACAGGAAGAACTTTGTTTCCATGGCCTTGTTAACCCACCTCCCTTGGCTTGCTACTGTTTGAGGGCTGTGTCGAAGTTTAAACCAAACATTTCTTAGCCCAATAGAACGTCTCTGCTTAAACCACGTCACTTCCTTGAACACGCCTCTACCCAGGACGGTTGGAACTGCACAGTTGATTGGTTCCAGACAAATTGAGTGGAGATCCCGCTGTAGCGGGATTGAGCAAGCTCCTGGCCCTGTTGTGTGTAGCTGAGCCGAAGGCGTTGCCTCACCAGTAGGGCGGAGCCCGGCTACTAGTGGTGTGCATTGGCGCTGCCCTCACGATTCGATTCGATTACGAAATGGGAGGTAGCGATTCGATTCGATTTGATTCTATTCGATTCGATTCAATCCCATTCAATTCTACAATGCATTGCAATGCATTACATTTCTACTGAAAGCAAAGCAAATGTTTAATCAGTCATGATTAGGCAATACAAGTAGTCAGATAAGTTACTGAGCAAGAATATACTGTCTGTTTTCTGTATCAGTCTTGCAGTTTTCAATGCTTTGAAGTTCTTTTATTTAATTTAACATTCATTTGCTCCCGAAATATCAACGGAAGTAATGGAAACTTAAAAAAAAATGCTGCATCGATTCTGGAACTTGCCGCATTGAATTGGATTGCTCATGCCCCGCATTGCATTGCATCGCCGAATCGATTATTGCTGACACCACTAATGTACACACACAGGTGATGGACTGCAAGCTGGTCAGACACCCAGGAATCACAGATCAGCACTATAAGGACATACTGAAACTGTATGCTTCTGCTGGAGTGCTACCTAAGATGGAGATCTACAACAGCACCAACTCATATGCCTTCGATTTCAAGTTGAAGTTGAGCCAAGTAAGCCCAAACCCCATGTGGTGGACAAGGTGCAAAGGTGTCAAAAGTAAAAGTATAAGTAAAAAAAAAGAAACACAGTTTCCTTCCAACACAAATAACTTATCTGAGTAACCAGTAGACCTGTGTACTTGTCTTACAATCAGCTAACTCTGCACTGGTTGGATCAAGTTTGTGGTGGGTCCTTGTTGGGTTTTCAGGGTTTTTCAGTAACAACACAGTCCGTCTATCTCATTACGTACAACGGCGTAAATGGTGTAACAGCTATGTAATGACATGTGCTAGTGTTGTAATTACACCACAAATGTACTTTAACTTTTACTTTTGACACCTCTAACAACGTGCATTGTGCATTGTCAATGCATTGTGAAATAAGAGGTTTGTGACATGTACAGTATTATATACACACAAAATTACACACTGTCCCCCTTTACACCTGTAGTATAGCTTCTTTGTCCAATATACATCATTACAACATTTTGCAGATTTGATCTTGGGCTTTACCATTATTGTGGCAATTGGTTTTACCAGACTCTAGAGGATCTTTACTAAGAGGTTAAGTCTACTCTGTTGTGTTTTTGTCTGGAAATGTGCAGGAAATGGTCAAAAAAGGTGCAACTATGCTGCTCATGGAAACTGGGTTGCCCATTGCCAAATTTGATCTTTTCATGAAAGTTTACTAAGTAATAAACTAATATTTTCTAGTACAGTATGGCCTAGTTTGGATTTTTTTTGGAAATTCAAAATGGCATACTATGGAGACGATCCCCCTATTAATGTATGAAAAGTACAGTTTTCCCAGTCATAATGAATGCTTAAAATTCAATGGTGGTGGTAAGTTTTCATGAAAAACATAACATTAGTGAATGGGTAGCATGACTTCTGGAAATAAACAACTAACAAACTCTTGCACAGTGCACTTTTCCAGTGTTAATTTTGTCATTCATTTTTTTAATTAGTCTTAGTCTTAGTCTTGTGTCAAAGTCCATTCTTAGTCTTAGTCGCTTTTAGTCTTTCAAAAATAATTTAGTCGACTAAAAGTCCTCAACATTTTTTGTCTAGTTTTAGTCTTTCACAAATCATTTTTGTTTAGTCATTATTTAGTCGACTAAAAGTCCTCAACATTTTCGTCTAGTTTTAGTCTAAACATTTTAGTCTTTAGTTTAAGTCACAATACAATAAATCACAAGGCCTTTAGTAATGCACTAAGACTTGGTTATTGCCATTCTGGTAATAGCAAATTTATAACACTGTGTTAAAAATTAAAGCAGTCAATAGTGCATACAAATGTGAATATGTCGCTGGTGCTACGTATTCGTAAAGGGATTTTTGTTTTGTTTGAGAAGCTTCTCCCCCAATATTCGTTAGGGTCAGTCTGCTAAAAGTAAAATCTGTGGATGGATTCAGCTGTAATTAATCATTTTTTAAATCCCATAGTGTCCCTTTAAAGGTTGATTACAACTTAACAATAAATGTATAGGTTTTAGTTGTACCAATTGTTGTAAATTGCTGTAAATTGGTTGTACCAATTTATGTCTGAGCCCCCCAAAAAAGTCTACGTCTTAGTCGTTTTTAGTCTTTCACAAATAATTTTTGTTAGTCAGAATTTAGTCGACTAAAAGTTAGTTCTTAGTCTTAGTCACTTTTAGTCTTTCACAAATCATTTTTGTTTAGTCATTATTTAGTCGACTAAAAGTCCTCAACATTTTAGTCTTGTTTTAGTCTTTCACAGATGATTTTTGTTAGTCAGAATTTAGTCGATTAAACTCTCAAAAGGTTAGTCAACTAATATATTTAGTCTTAGTCTAGTCGACAAAATTAACACTGCTTTTAACTCCTCCCCACTCTGACGTCATTGTACGGTGTTTGTGGATGTATCACAGGAAGGATTAACCTGGCGTGTTATCGTCCCGAGGAATAACATAACCGCTAAAACAGGTATGGACAGATCTAATATTGTCTTTCAAAATGTCAAATGTTATTTTTGTGTGTGTGGTTTTTTTTGTCTTTTCTTCAGTCAGTTCTTCAGCCATGTTGTGTCCATCCATAGATGCTATGTTGATCACTCCTTTTTATTGGAACGAATGGGGCAGTCATGGGTAAGCGGGTAGGCTAGGGTATCAGACTTGCTGCCCAAAGGCTGCCGGTTCGACTCCCGACCCGCTAGGTTGGTGGGGGGGAGTAATTAACCACTGCTCTCCCCCATCCTCCTCCATAACTGAGGTACCCTGAGCATGGTACCGTCCTGCCGCGCTGCTCCCTTTCAAGCACCATTGGGGGCTGCCCCCTTGCACGGGTGAGACATAAATTCAATTTCGTTGTGGGCAGTGAACTGTGGAGTGCTGTGTCACAATGACAATGTGAGTTGGACGTCCCCAGTCAGGTTTTCACTTTCAAGTCATGTCACTGCCATTTTTAGCTGGCATAATGCTGTCAAAGAATCGTCTCGTCTAGATTTGTTAAAACCCGCCCATCCAATTCAAAGGACTGTGCTCAAACTTCGATCTCCTAAGGGGGCGTTGTCCCTCCTTCTTCTCTTTTCGTGGTGTTTGCACAAAACGTGCGCTACCGCCATCCACAGGGCTAAGGGGACTCCATTTCTTCTCGACCTCAAGACTCCGAAGGTCTCTTTATCAAAGGTCTCCTAAAGGGACGTTCACCCGACATAAAATGGATACCGGAAAAGAAACAAAATGACGTATCTCTGTCTAGAATATCTCTGATAATGCTGTAATGCAGTTGTTCCCAAACTGGGGGTCTCGGGACACCTTGGGGGGTCGCAGAGGCGCTGAAGGAGGGTCGCGAACAAAAGGGACATCGCTTAAAAAAACTGGAAATCCACAGGGTAACAGCTAACAGATGTATTTGCTGTCCTGTGGATTTCTACTAGGTAATATTAGCGGACAATTGCCATTTTTTTGTCCATTAATATTGCTAGATTTTCCATTATTTTTTTCTTGGCTAATATTGCTGTAATTCCTAGGCTAAGACTATGGTGGGTGGGGGGTCGTTCACAAGACGACTTGCCAAGTGAGTAATGACTGAGTAACTGTTATCGTTCAGATGAGGACTCTTTAGCTCCTGTTATCAAGCATGGTGTGGAAGCCATGGACACAGTGTTTTTGTCGTGCGCGGCCACTGGCACCGGCTGCTCCCTCTACCTACAGCCCAGGTGTAGACTCTTGTGTGTGAATGTGTTCCAGACAGCTCCGTCAACCCCCTGCAAACTTTCATGAATATTTATGAAGCCCAGAACAGAACGCGGAACTAATGTAAAAGACCCTTTGGACACTTAACCCACTGATGCCTAAAGCTGCAAAAAAAGAGCCTGCTGAATGCCTAAGCCGTCGTTGGAAAAGTTGCCCTCAGCCTATAAAAACGAAATATCTCAGCCTCTGATGCACATAAAAACATGAAATAAGTTGCATTTTCCAACCCTAAGAACCTAATCTTGCATTAGAATGTGTTCATTCAGCTGTAACATACCAATATTTTTTATTAAAAAGGCTAAAATCTCAAGAGCCTGAATGCAGTGTATATGTGTCTCCAGGCATCAAAGGTCAAACAACATACAGTACACGAGTCATCAGGCTAAAATGGGTTAAAGGGTTGCCTAACACAGGACAATAACCCACTATAACCTATCTCACCCCCTTGGATAGCTGATTTGAGCTACCTTGCATTTGCGTTTTTATTCTTACTGAACTGAGGGACTTCTATCACTGGCAATAATTTGTACTACGGTACTTTGGCTTTATGTTTGCTGAACTTGTTCATTTTTACTTTTTGTGAGTGTGTGTGTATGCAACATGATACCCTACCAGGACCTGGTGTGTGTGTGGCAGAGAGTGTGTAAGCTTATGTGTGGGTGAGTGTGCATATGTGTTGGTACTCAAGAGTGTTCTTTACTTTTACTGTAATGTGCAATTACGTATATAAGGTATTTTGTGTATGTTTTGTATTTGTGTATTTATGTAAGCTGACGGACACCTTAATTCCTTTCGGGATTAATAAAAGTGCTCTACTCTAGACAAGAGGTGACACAGCAATTTGCGACAGCACTGGAAAAGAGCATGCAGCCTCCATCTTGTGTAGGTACTGTAGGTACTCGCCAATGAATGCAAATCAAGAGAACACACCCCTCTGTCAAAAAAATGGACTAAAAGTGTATGAATATAAATATGTACTTAAATCACACGAGTCGATAAAATACATTTTAAAATCCCTTTTCCATTCATTTCTAATACATTTCTCACATTTTCCCCTCCAAATTAAATAGCCAGGATTACCTTGAAAAAAGGGGCGGGGTCACCTCTAGTCTACAGTTCTACCTCTATAGTGTTGACATCTATGATCTCAATGAGCGGCTCTTCAATGTTGTCTGTCCCTTTTCCCTTATAAAAAAGAAGAGGGAAAAGTCCGCTACAGCCAGGATTTCATGCTCCCAATTATTTTTTTTTATTTTGGAAAATAAATAAATAAATAAATAATTGGGAGCATGAAATCCTGGTTGTAGTGGACTTTTCTCTCTTCTTTTTTATCTGGATATTTTATTGGTCCTGCTCCCAGGTCAGACGCCTGCCTGCATGTGTGAGCTTTTACCTTCAGCTTGTCCCTTTTCCCTTATCACTTATCCTGGGCCCAACCTCTGTGGACCTTTATGCCTCTACACCAGGTGTCACCAACGTGGTGCCCGCGGGTGCCAGGTAGCCCTCCAGGAGCTTCTGTGGTGCCCACCAAGGATGTTAATAAACAGTGAATACTACCAGATTTTAGTCACAGTTAATGTTTTTTTCTCAATTTAAATATGAGATTATTTATTCTTTACAACCTATAAGCGAATTATCATTCAATAATAGTGTGCTTTGAGAATGATGCCAAGACATCAGTAGAGGATTTTGAACTAAAGTAGCCCTCGGGTAGCCCTCAGTAGCCCTCGGGTAGCACTTGGTAACCCTCAGACCCAGAGAGGTTGGGGACCCCTGCTCTACATTGTCTATTTATGTCCTCTTTAAATTTATTTCATTTCTCTACATCTACTCATTTACCTACGTGTATCTACTTATTCTCTCTGTTCCATCCAGCTTCTTCTTTTGTCTTCTTGCTATTCTTTCTTGTTTCTCTCTCTCCTTTATACTTCACTTTTTATTTTCATCTTTAACAATGATATTTATCCATCTGTTAAGCACTTTGAGCTGAATGTCTGATATTGTGCAATACAAATACTAGATAGATTGTTTATTGTCCTTTCGGAAAATTGTTCTGTGCCATTTTCATTTTCAGTGCGTCTGATACAATTACAAAGACATTACAATAGACAAAAAACAATAGACAAACACAACACCCACCCTCCCTCCAGGACAAAAAGACAGGTTGACAAAAAACCCAACTTAAACACAGTAAAGTGCAGTTATTCAGTACCAAAGTGCAATGTGCTATTCAATCTTACCGTTGTCTTATTTAACATGGATATACTAGTAGATATGAATGATTTGCGGGCTCAGTTGTTATTATTATTATTATTATTATTATTATTATTATTATTTTCTGTGTCCGTGTCCAGCGGTGGCCCCGATAGACCAGTGGCACGTGGAGGTCAACATGTTCCAGGGCTATGATGCATTGGATTCTACCGCCATCCTACTGAGGTCATTGACGGGCACACTGCTCGATTTGACAAGAGGTGAGGGACATTACATGTGGGTGCGTTCCAATATGCGACCTAGCGTCCTCCACTTGTGCTTGTGCTCCTGGCCCCTCCTCTGTGGAGAAAACAATGAAGTTTTCCAGCTGTCAACCTGGCCACAACCATTTCCGGGGGACTGTTTTTCATTCACCATCCCAATTGCAAATGAGAAAATGACTTAACAATTGATCTTTTGCGAGATGCTGTTGTCAGTGATGTCATCATGACATATTACTACCTGGTATGAGGCCACAAGCACAAGTGGAGGACGCAAGGTCACATATTGGAACGCACCCTGTCTGTGAGAAATAGTTAGGGGCACAATGTAGGATGTCGTAGTTGTTTGCGCCGTGCCCACGGTATGCCTGTCTCAAAATCTACACAGTAATGAAAAAATGCTGTTTAAATAAACTCGCTGTGTTTTTCACCACGGAATGCCAGCAGTTGATACAAATCTGAATACAGTATGTAAAGCAATGTTTTCAAATGAAAAGTGTTTCCCACGACACTCGTTTCATGTGGGGTTTTCTGACAGCGGACCGTGGAAGTGGTCGCGAGAGCCATCGTTCACTTACTGATCATAATAAGCATCGGCTGACTCGGGATCATGATTGATTAAACTTTTAATCCTACCTGGAGCCCTTTAAAAACAGGCTACCAGTAAATGCTGAGTCGGTTATTAACTATCATCTTAACGGTACGTGTATATATTTGAGGACATAAAGAGCGCAACACTCTTGTTTTACAGTCACCACTTTATTCTGCTAAGGAGCAGTGTTGTGCACTTCTTTGTTATTTTATTCCAAGTTACTCTGCTGAAGGTCTGACTGACCTTAAATGTGTGTGTGTGTAGCCTAGTGTCAAATGGGGTTGTAGGACTGCTTCAACTGTGAGATTTACTCATGATGGGCGACTGGGATTTAAAACCGTTTTGATTTTCTTGCGATCCTACAATTGTAGATTCCAAATCGCTTGTCATTACCCTATGTACACCACATGATGCGAGACTCATGATTGACCTCTGATTGAGCAAGAAATTTAGCCTTTTTGCTAAAAAGTTGTGCGAGTGAAAAATAGTGGCAAGATCTGGCCACGAGTCGCACATTATATGCCTGGCATTACTCAGTTGCAATGCAATTTCCAATTGGCAATCTACTAAGTTGCTTGGAAAAAAAACAAGTAACCTCCTTTCTTTTGTTACAGAGCCGATATTGCAGTGGTTTTTAGGAGAGGGCATCTCAAGTTACAGCCTTTACCCGTACTGGGGCCTGCTCATGAAGATCCAGGTGGCCCAGAGTCCATGTGCCGGCGATGTGGCCGTCATTGCTCCTATTTTTGCCTACCATCCCGAAGGTAGGTGTGCACTGAAGAGGCAACAGGTGTACGTAAATGACAGTGTTAGGATTCGGATGTGACTCAAGCAGCTAAGACACTGTAGTGTTACGGCGGGGCCCCGTGTTCGATTGCAGCCAAAGGTCATTCCCCAGTTCTCCTCCATCTCTCCTGTGACACTCTCATCTGTCCGATCCTGTGTTTTTTATGTAGTGATTTTTTGCTAGTCTAGCGCAAGAAAGCCGCTACCAGACACTGTTTTAATGTACATTGAAGTACAGGGGTTAGACCAGGGATGTCAAACTCAGTAGTGCGGGTTCGTATGTAAGTTTAGGAACATTTCATATAGATTTTTCCATTTTGCATTTTTGTTTTGCTTCTTCCCCCCCGTAATATTTCTCCCGTAATATTTAGTGGCAAATCCAAGATGGCTGCCATTGTGTACAGAACATTTTCCATTAATGCTGTTTTAAGGTTTGAATTTCTTCAGTTAATCATATTCTTTAAGCTTGTTTCATTGATGATTATACTTAGGAAAATGTTTAGGTAACTTGAGCTTATGTTTCATGATGTGATATAAATGGGTAGCCTTTGGTGCCATATGTTGAGGTCTAGTCATATCCAGGAAATATACTGTGCCTTTGGCGTCATAAATTGAGACTGGGTTGATTATGTGTTTTTTTCTCCAGCGGTTCCAGGAGTTATTCTGAGTTATACCAATAATGCTTTCCTTGGTCGTGGAGCATTATGGTTCAATCTGACCAACACTCTCTGTAGTTTCATGACTGCAGGTAAGCAAGCATCATTGTTCATTCACAGGATCCAGGAAAGGTGATGCTATCCACTTTAAAAGTGCAAATTACTGTTGTTGTAGTGACATAGGCTGTTGTTGTAGTGACGTAAAACTAGAGATGTACAGGATCCAAGATCCGGTTCCGGATCCGGCAGGATAATAGGGTTTTTCAAACTATCCGGATCCGGCATGTGTGCTTTTCATGAAGGCGTTTGGTATGTACCACAATTAACCATAGCACATGAATGCACAATCAGTCTCTTCCTGATGTTCTTTAAGCCAACATCTCTCCCAGCTCATAAAGATTTTCATTACCTTTTTTGAATGGTGTCAAATAAAATATACAGATATATGAAAATATTATCATGGACAGCCCATACCAGGTCCAAGTAGATTGCATGAAAATGGTTAGCCAATAAAATAAAAATAAAAAATACTGCTAACTGATCAACTTTTGATCTGCTTATTTATAACAAAATTAATTTGCTTCAGCCTGAGAGTCAATCCTACAATGACTAGCGCCCCGGGTAAAAAATCCTGCTTATAACTACTGTGATATCATGTTACTACGGCAATTGTGTGATGACAGCACAGAAATTACACATTATTATCGGTAATTAGCTATTATTATACAATGACATCGGGGGTGGCGTTTCACGTCTGCCTGAGGACAACCCTGTACTGTGTGCACAGTTCGAACAGATGCTTACACAATGAAAATGAACAAATTTATGGGACCTGCATGATGTTACTACTTCTTACCTGATGGATGTGTTTTGTAGTGGTGTGCAATGGCACTGCCCCCACGATTCGATTTAATTACGATTCTGGAGGTAACGATTCGATTCGAATCGATTCAATCCGATTCTATGATGCATTGCATTACATTTCTAATGAAAGCGAGGCAAATTTTTCATCAGTCATGAGGCAATATAACTGGTCAGATACTGAACATTTTATTGGCCGTTTTCTGTATCAGTTTTCAATGCTTTGAAATGTTTTAATTTAACTACCGTATTTTCCGGACTACAAGTCGCACTTTTTTTCATGGTTTGGCTGGACATGCGACATATACTCTGGTGAGACATATATATGTTTTTTTTCTCCACGGGAGAGCACTATGTGCGCAACTAGGCCTATGTTGTGTTGCTTAATACCACTGATAGAAAAAACGTTACAACTTAGGCTACCACAACAAAAAATAGCATTTACAATGACGACTGAATAGAAATATAGCCTACCACCCAAAAGAAGTTAATATAGCCTACTGCTGAGTTCAAGCTGAAAGTAATTAAATATGCAGCCGAAAATGGCAATAGGGCAGCTGAACGAAAGTTTGGATGCAATGGAAAACTGTTTGGGGACTGGAGAAAAGCGGAGGAAAATGTGCTGATGAATACAGGACAAATGTGTTCTCGAACAACGCGCGCGCTGCGAGTCAACGGTCTTGTTACGGCTCCATGACATTGCCAAAGAAATGAATAGGACTTTTGCGGAAGTCAGGGAGCTCGTGGATGTATCGCGTTATGCAGTGCAATCCCCTCTCGTGGATTTATTTGCGCTATGCAACGCAATCTCCTCTCTATCCGAGAACGAGCGTCTGTGTTATTAAAGACAGTCAGCCGACTTCCAGGTGAAAATCGGTCATTTCCGCGAGTTTCTGACAAACGAGCACAACGTGACACTACCATAGGCTACACAACATGGATGAAATCCCCCTCACCTTTGATACCGTCATGGGCTGAAGTCTCAGAAAAGGTGGTAAAGAAAGGCGTGCTCTGGAGACGGAACAAGTTGCCTCGAACCCTCCCACGGTCCAAACGCAAAATAAAGCCGAAAATTGAATGTTGTTCTGACTACAAGGCAACATGGCGCGTTATCACTGTTTCTTCCTCTTTTTCTTTTTGTGGTTTTATGGCGGTTGGCAAACCATCTTAGTTGGTGCATTAGGCTACCACCACCTCTGAATGCGTTGCCACTGCTTCAGATGCTGGTTTAAAACAATGCCGTCTTTGAGCAGCAGCTTACCATGCGCCAGTTATCACAACATAGATTCCATGGATAGAATAACCTTTCAAAAATGTGCGACGATTAGTCCGGTGCGACGTATATATGTTTTTTTCATCTTCAAAATGCATTTTTGGGCCGTTGCGACTTAAACTCCGGAGCGACATATAGTCCAAAAAATACGGTAAACGTTAATTTGGTCCGGAAATATGAAAAAAATCTGAAAAATTGTAAAACATGCTGCATCAATTATGTCACTTCACTTGCCGAATCAATTATTGAATTGTCCTGCCCTGCATTGCGGTGCATTGCTGAATCAATTGTTGTTGACACCACTAGTGTTTTGTTTGTTGTGTGTGTGTGTCCAGCGGGATGCAATGGCCTTACCCTGATTGACCTGAAGCTGACCAACTGTCATCTCTTCCTGCTGACCAACAGGGGACTCTTTATCAGCCAGGATCTGCTCTCTCCAGTCACTGGATTTCTCAGTGTACACATTACATTACATTACATTACACTTAGCTAACGCTTTTATCCAATTCCGATCTATAGATATTTACAGGGTGTTGGTTCACCGATTCTTGAAAGTTTGGCGAAGCATGTCCCAGCTATAAATGTGCTTATTCTGAAAATAAAAATAAACCCAGGTAAGGTCCTCGATATGCTTGCTGCAGGATACGCGTGCGCAGGCACGTTTCGTGCATGAACGCGTTTACATGACTATTTCATGTCAATTTTGCTCGTCCATACGTGTGCGTTCTGTGCTTCAAAATCGTATATAAAGCTGCACAGTTCCACGCGAGTGTTTCCAGTGAAAACAATGATGGTGGCAACTTTTCAAGAGCGTCCTATTGAGCTTGTCCGAAATTACAAACATTTGTGCGATCATTTCCCCGTTGCACTTTGGTAAAGGAGCATGCAAATGTAGGAGCAGTAGCAGTATCCTCGTCCGAGGAGTCCTTTTTGTTTTGTTTTCCTTACAGTTTGTGTTTAGAATTTCCGGATCACAATACTGCTCTTTTCTGCCCCCTATGCCGCCAATATTGTGCGTGTTGGTGGTCTACTGCTTTTAAAGCAAGTATGTGCAGCCGGTCACACGAGGGGGCCTGCTTAATTTAAGGCCCACTGCAAGCGTATATTATCACCATGACGTGGAAGAATGCATTGAAGTGGTTCTACAGAATTGCAAATAGTGAGTTTATAACAAAATTTACTATTATTTTCTGATTGCTCAAAATGTGTCCCACATATTTGTCACCCCCGTCAGATATTTTTTTTTAAAACCCCAATATATTCAGGTATGTACAAGGTCATTGTCATTACTGAGCTGACATTTAGCTGTACTGCATACTTCATCATCATTGAAGCACCTGTAACGCAACTATTTTTTCTTTTTTTATAATAGTATTACATTAAATTCATGTTAAATAATATATTTGAGACGAGGTATGAACCTAAGAAAAGAAAAATGAAACTAAGAAACAGTGAAAACAGAATTGCTAATGTGAACAAACCATGCATAATATGCAGAGTTAAGAGTAGTTTTTTGTCAACACCGTCAGCTGTTCCATATTTGACAGTTTTTTTCTTGGTAATTGAACATTATAGGCTATATATTAGTAATTAGTCGTTGACATCTGAGGTCATAAAAAACACAGAAGTTTTTGACATGTTTTAAGAATACACTTACAATATGTATCTATAACTATGTTGACAAAACCGAGTAAGAGCCTATTCTATGAAAAATGTAAAATATGGGGAGCTTGACTAATACATTGCTGCAGCACAGCCAAGACCTTCATTTATGATAATATACCTCTATTTTGTATTTAAAGAACTTCTCCTTTCAATATTAAAACTTGTTTTTGCCACGTTCTCAAGAATCAGTGGGCTACAGTCCCTGGACAAGTGTTGGGGTTAGGTGCCTTGCTCAAGGACACTTCAGGCCTGGGTAGGTGTAGGGAGTGGTAAGGGGGGGATTGGAACCTGCAACTCTCTGAGCTTAAGTCCACCTCCCTAACCACTTGTCAAAGGCTGCCCTACTGTTACGACCCCTGGCTCAAAAAGTGCAACATAAAAGGAATCCACACGCAGGATAACGATTTAGGGTATTTATTTGAAATAAGTAGAATAAAGAATAATGTGGTGCAAGATCAGTAATCGTGTGAGTGTATGCAAAAATGTCTAGGGGTGACCAAACCAAAAACCCAAACCGCCAAAGGAAAGGAAGGGGGAGGCCCCGCCATGCCAGTGTAGCACGGTTTTGTATTCTGCCTCATCAGGACGCGCACCTGCGCTCCATCAGATGCTGAGCACAGCCAAATGCATCGAGCAGGTACAGCTGACAGAGGGCGGAGCTGTCCCAGGACTACCCAGTCCGTCACACCTTCCCCCTTAAAACAGAGGCCCATTCTTGGGGCTCTGCAAAAAAAAACACAAAAAACAAGAATTAGGGCCTTAATAATTACACACACAAAACTAAAGTATTTTAGCACTCAGAGGAGAAGGGTGCACCACCACAATCAGACACACCCCACCATCCCCTGCCACCCCCTCACCCCTGTCCGCCAGCAATCCTGGTCCTGGTACCTGAGAAGCAATTTAAGGAGAACAGGGCATGGGAGAGGGCAGGAGAGTGTGAGATGCGACCAACATGCGGCTATTATGCCCCCTCTGAAATGCAAGACAAGGCGTCGGCAATTACATTCTCAATGCCACGTATGTGACGTATGACCAGGTTGTAGGGCCGCAAAAAGAGGGCCCACCTCATCAGGCGCTGGTTCGGATTCTGCAATGAATGTAAAAAGGTCAGTGGGTTGTGGTCGGAATACACCACCACTGGGCGTGACCCACCACCTACATAAACATCAAAATATTGCAGAGCCCAAACCAGCGCCAGGGCTTCCTTCTCAATAGTGGAATACACAAGCTGATGTTTGTTAAATTTCCGTGAAAAGTAACTGACAGGTCGATCCACACCCTGCTCATCCACCTGTAAGAGCACAGCCCCTGCACCCACATGGCTCGCATCCACCTGTAATTGAAAGGGTTGGTCAAGTTTTGGTGCAGCCAGCACCGGTGCGGTGCTCAGCAACATCTTCACCTGCTCAAAGGCCTGCTGACAAGAAGGAGACCAATTAAATGTGACTCTGTCCTTCAGCAGGTCCGTGAGAGGAGATACAACTGAAGAGAAGTTAGCACAAAACCCCCTGTAGTACCCCACCATACCTAAAAACCGTCTCAGCTCCTTTTTTGAGGTTGGAGGTGGGAAACCATTAATGGCTAGCACTTTTGCTCGAACGGGCCTCACCTGCCCCTGCCCCACTACCTTACCCAGATAGATTACAGTAGCTTGTGCAAATTCACATTTAGCTAGATTCACGGTCAGGTTTGCCTCCACTAAACGATCAAAAAGAGCACGAAGTCTGCTTAAGTGCTGCTCCCACGTGTCACCTGTCACAATGCAATCATCCAAATAGACAGCACATCCTTCAAGACCTGATATTACACGATTCATGACCCTTTGGAATGTAGAAGGCGCATTCCTCAATCCAAAGCTCATTACATTATAAGAGTATAGGCCTGATGGAGTCACAAACGCAGACAATTCCTGGGCCCTTTTTGTCAAAGGTACTTGATAGTATCCCTTCAGGAGATCTATTTTTGTGACAAAGCGTGCAGAACCCACCAAATCAATGCAATCTTCCATTCTGGGGAGTGGAAAGGAGTCAGGCTTGGTTACCGTGTTTAATTTTCTATAATCGGTGCAAAACCGAAATGTACCATCTGGTTTCCCTACCAGCAAGCATGGGGACGTCCAGCTGGAATTAGAGGGCTGTGCTAAATTAGTATCTAAGAGGTACTGAACCTCAGCCTCCATAAAGCTTTTCTTGTCAGGTGAGACACGATAGAAGCGCTGTCTAATTGGCTTGATCTCACCAACCAGCTCGATGTCGGGTTTTATCCAGTCAGTGCAAGTGGGCGTGTCAGAAAAGAGAGAGGGAAAAGACAAAATAAGAGATTTTAGTTCCTCACGCTGTTCACAAGACACATGAATCAACAATGCATTTAAATCGCTCAACATTTCAGAATTTTTAAGTCTGGGCATCAACACCGCGTCGTCGGGCGCTCCCTCGTCCTCCCCAACTGCCACTTGGGGAGGCGCGCGAGGCACCGCGTCTACAGTCAGCGCAGCAGACACTTCACTGTCAGCAGGTTCAGATTTGCATGGCTGGGTATAGTAAGGTTTTAGCATGTTTACATGACACAACTGCGACGACTTTTTTCGGTCTGGTGTTGCCACTAAATAGTCCAGCTCTGTGACTTTCCGCACAACGGTATAAGGACCAGAGAACCGCGCTTTAAAAGGTGAACCTTGAAACGGCAGTAAAGCCAATACTTGATCGCCTGGAGTAAAGACTCGTTCAGCTGCCCCACGGTCAAACAATCTTTTCATCCTGCCCTGTGCTTTTGCCAAGTTTTTGTTTGCGAGTTCACATGAGAGAAACAGTTTACGTCGAAACCCTTGGACATATTCAAGTAAATGAACTGGAGGATCGGTCTCACTAACGTCATATTTTAGCACAGACAGGGGGCCACGGACTTTATGACCGAAAACTAAATCGTTGGGACTGAAACCAGTACTTTCTTGAGTGACCTCTCTAGCCGACAGCATAAGCCAGGGAAGTCCATCCTCCCAATCACGATTCAGTTCCACGCAGTAGGCGCGTAACAAGGATTTCAAAGTGGAATGGAACCGCTCTAGCGCACCTTGACTTTGGGGGTGGTACGCACTGCTCAAGCTATGTTTAACATGAAGCTGCTTTAACACCTGCGCAAACATGTTGGACGTGAAATTACTCCCTCTATCGCTTTGGATGACCTTGGGAATTCCGAAGATCGAAATGAACTGAGACAGTGCTTTTACAATGGACCTGGTGGTAATGGATCTCAATGGGTAAGCTGCTGGATATTGAGTGCTTTGGCACATAACCGTCAGGAGATACGCTGCACCACTTTTCGATGGGGGTAATGGGCCCACGCAATCCACTATTAAATGTTCAAACGGACGGCCCACAGCGGGGATCGGATGGAGAGGGGCTGGCTTAATGCACTGATTTGGTTTACCAGTTATTTGACACACGTGGCAAGTCTTGATGAACGCGGCAACATCTTTCTTCATGCGGTGCCAATAAAAATGCTGCAACAAGCGTTTATAAGTTTTGCGCACCCCAAAATGCCCAGCCACTTCCCCGTGCGCCGCCTTCAACACTGCAGTTTTAAGACTCTTGGGTATCACAATTTGCACAATGTCTACTCCCAGTTCCCCATCATGCTGCAACCATTTACGCACCAGTATCCCATCTACTACGAAGTAACCCACCTCTGCATTCTTCATATGGTCAGCGGGCAAAGCACTTGCAATTAACTCAGACAAACGCTCATCTTTACTCTGAGCTGAGATTAGTTCTTCACGATGTAAACAGTCCGGCAGGGTAGGCAACGTAATAGCGGTTTGAACATCAATCGCACCAGATGACTCAGCCCCGTGTGCGCGACTTTTCGCCCTTGTTACTGCGCACGCACTGAAAATGTCAGGGAATTCATCGGCACAATCATTTTCCTTGGTTTCTAGAGGAACAGCTGTCACTAATGGTGGAGGTGGACCATCGGGCCACACTCGTCCTCCAGCCAAATCATTTCCCAAAATGACATCCACCCCCTCTACTGGTAGTGATGGACGCACGGCCACTACTACTTCGCCCTGCACCAGATCTGAATGCAGCACCAACCTGTGTAGAGGCACTGATAATGTTGTCATGCCAATTCCCCGAATCAAGACAGATTTTCCTGTGCTAGAGCTACACGAAAAAGGCAAAACAGATTGCTTAACGAAGGTTTCAGAGGCTCCAGTATCACGCAAAATCCTTACAGCTGCCTTCTCTGAATAATTTGTTAAAGAGACAACCCCATTTGTGAGAAACGGACCATAGCGTTCTTCTACCTGTTTCTCACCCGAGTCACCGTCAGCCGAGGATAGCGCATCAGCAAGTGTAGATACAGCATCTGTAGAGACACCATGGCAAAAGGGAACAGCGAGGTTAACTACATGAGAGACTGCAGGAGTAACAGGTGCAGCACACAACACGGGTTTTGGGGCAGAGGTTCGATTTTGGTTCTTATTGTCACGCCACACTTTAGGTTTAGGACATTCATTTTTCCAGTGACCAAATTCAAAGCAATTGTGACACTGGGTTTCAGAGTTCCCACTTCGAGCTGGCTGATTCCTTCTGAATACAGGAGGGCTGCCCCGCTGATAACGAGTTGACCCATTATCATAACGCTGTCCATACTCGGTTTGTCTTCTCTTGTGAATTAACGCAAACTCATCAGCGAGTGTAGCCGCCTCTGCAGCAGTTTTTGGCTTCTGTTCGTTAATATATGTAGCCACTCGTTCGGGTACAATGTTTTTAAATTGTTCCAGCACCATCAGTTCACTTAATTGCTCAAACGTTTTGATGTTTTCAGCTGCCAGCCATCTGTTAAAGAAACTACTGAGTTCCCGCACTAATTCCGTGTGTGTTTGTAGCTCACCTTTTCTCCAATTTCTGAACCTGGACCTGTACGCCTCAGGTACCCATTCAAACGCACGCAACACTGCCTCTTTAACCTTAGTGTATATTTTTCGATCAGTGGCAGAAAGAGCTACGAATGCCTCTTGGGCTTTTCCAGTAAAAATGCTCTGCAACAACAACGTTCGCTCTGAGTCCGTCCAGCCCCGCTGATCAGCAACATTTTCAAACAATGAAAAGAAAATATCGGGGTCTCTTTCATTGAACTTGGGCAACAACTTAACACTTTGAGACAAGTTTAGATCTCCTGTCTCGCTATTTGACGCATTGTTCGACCTTTCCGCCATGACCTTTGCATGTTCAAGTTTCTGATTTTCATGTTTCAGTTTCTCATACTCTAATTGTCTTTCCTTTTCCCGTTCCAGTGCCTCTAAGCGCCTCTGTTCCATCTCCATTTCCAAAAGCTCTTTCTGTTGCTCAAACGTCAGCTCTACACTATTTGACTTGTGTGGTGAAGAATCGATCTTTATGGGCGTTGACTGCGCTATAGCCCCATCAGCACCAGTCGGTTCAATTTCTAACAAAAGCCCCTTCTCTTGTAGTTTTTCTTTTACCCACGTTTTCAAGGCAGGTTTTTTAACTTTAGGTGGGGAATCAAACGCATGTTCCTCTGCAGTTTTTAACAACTCATCTACCGTCATTTTATCCAAACCCTTTAAAGACAACGAGGCCATGGTCCGCGTTATTTAGGCCTACTGACTTCCAAAAGGAAGCGCGCAACCAGAATTACCGTACCAGCGAAATTATCAAGGTTGCCCCTTGTAATTGCCCAATTACCGTACCTACAAATGTTTTTTACAAAGGTTACATTCTCTTACCTTTTCCCTTTTTTTAGAACATCATCCTTTCACAAAACCAAACACAATGAATGTTGTGCAGCCAAACAAAATTGCCGATGCAGGTAATCTCGGCCGCAACAGGAGTTACAAAGTAAACCAGCTAGATTGAGCTGCCCCGCATCTAAATAGAGAAAGAGGCCCTACTTTTAACCTAGTCTTCATGTGCCCACATACGATTGGTCTGCATGCAAGCAGTCCCCCCGCGTTCGACACACCAGAAAAGCAAAAGAAAACAATATTTTTACAATTACAATAAACCACCAGCGTTGAGCGCTCTTACCTGCCGCGGGGGTTCACGTTAGCTCTGGCGGCTCTAACCAGCCAATTTCTCCAGTGCGCACAAAGAAACCTGCACCTGCACCTGCTTTGGCTTCTACACAAACAAAACAGCGGCCCAACCCAAAAAAAGGTTGGCCTCCCCAGCCTTTGGCAAACAAAAATCGAACCAAAACTTTAGACTACTTTTCAACTCAAATGAAAAAAATCTGCGCATGGATTCCAAAAAAAATTGCCTACCGATCAAGGTGCTTACACCCGTCGGCCCAAACCCATTACTAATTACGAATTAGCAATAAACCATGTAGGCCTACTTAAGGTAGCCTACAAACCGTCGGATTAAATCCCTGGACGAGATCCCAATTATGTTACGACCCCTGGCTCAAAAGGTGCAACATAAAAGGAATCCACACGCAGGATAACGATTTAGGGTATTTATTTGAAATAAGTAGAATAAAGAATAATGTGGTGCAAGATCAGTAATCGTGTGAGTGTATGCAAAAATGTCTAGGGGTGACCAAACCAAAAACCCAAACCGCCAAAGGAAAGGAAGGGGGATGCCCCGCCATGCCAGTGTAGCACGGTTTTGTATTCTGCCTCATCAGGACGCGCACCTGCGCTCCATCAGATGCTGAGCACAGCCAAATGCATCGAGCAGGTACAGCTGACAGAGGGCGGAGCTGTCCCAGGACTACCCAGTCCGTCACACTACACAGCCCCAACAAACACGTTATTGGCTTATCAACATACTGTATACAAACCTGCATACATACAGTATACGTACATACATACTGTACGTACATACTTGTGTCCAATTCTTATATATTTCATACTGATACATCAGGGTTTCCCTTCCCACAGCATTTCATTGCTTAGGCGCCCACTTTCCAACAAACACACACGACCTTGACTAAAGCTAAGCTTACACTGTGCGACTTTTGCCCTGATTTTGCCACGATTTGGCACACGCATGACCTTTTGAGAGTCGGGCAGATTTCTTGCTCAATCGCAGGTCAATCGTGAGTCTCGCGTCGTGTAGTGTACATGGGGTAACGACAAGCGATTTCATCTCACGATCGCACAATCGTAGGGTCGCAAGGAAATCAAAACTATTTGAAATCCTGGTCGTGCCTCGTGAGTAAATTGCACCGTTAAAGCAGTGCTACGACCCGATTTAACACTACACATGCACAAATTAATAGGGCCGTGCAATTCACTGTTGAGCGCGTCCTCATCTCCACCTCCACCGTCGGCTCGTATAGTGTGAAGATGTGAGATATGAACTTTTAAAACGCGAAATTTCCTCGTGCAGTGTGAGCAGGAGCTTCATACCCACGACTGAAAATAACGCACAGTGTATGCCCGGCTTAAGATCCCTGAAAGGATAAAGATTTTGTGTTATTGTGAATGTATGCATTTCAGAAAGAAAAATGACACTGGTATACATATCTTGAGTGCTTTTAAGTACCTATTGATCATCAGTGGTGGTTAACATGCACTGCCACGTTTAAGCATTGTTCGCTGTTAATTCATTCCTCTGTTTCTCTTTCTACAGTTCACCTGGCCGAACAACCCCATACTGAATCAAGTAAGATATGTGTGTCTTCAAGGAAATCCTCAACTAGGGCTGGGCAATTAAAAATAAATCAATAAAATAAGTGAACTGCCAACAGTAACCTGTTAATCAACAATGATCAAGCACCATAGATATGAACATTAGATGCCGTGTTTCGGCTTTTGCCATGGCCAAACCCTAGCCTGGGAAATCCTTCGAGCCGATTTCTTGCTCAATCTTGCATCGTGTAGTGTACTAGGGGTAATGACAAGCGATTTCACCTCAGGACCAGCTTACGTTCTGCTATCGTAGAGTCGCACGAAAATCAAGACTTGACATTTTGTTCGCCTCTCGTGAGTAAACCACACAGTTGAAGCAGAGCTACGACCCGATTTGACACTACACATGCACAAAATGACAAGGCAGCATGATTCGCTCTTCAGCTCATCCTCGTCCCCACATCAGGTGTGCGTTTCTTTTCCTTGTTTTTGTCATCTGCAGTTCAGGAAAACAAGCCTGTCGTGTCGCACAGTTAGGGCTTTCAGGCCGACCAGAATGGAGCCGGTGCCTGGACCAGTTACACTACATTCGGCACTAATGTGCTTATCTGCAAACATCCCGTGTTCATACCGGGCTCTGAACTTTTTCCGCACGTGACTGTGTTACTCGGATGAACCTGCTGATGGCCATGCTGTCGTCACAGTTCGCCGAGAAAAACCTAGTATTTTGCGGTTCGCTCTGCGAACTAACTTTCCAGTTCGCGAACATTAAAATCTGTGGCGTGAACACGACGGCCGGTTCGCGATTAGGTGCGGGAACGGGCACTGGCGCGGTTCTCAGTCGGCTTGAATGCGCTACTAGTGAGCATTCTGCTCGTATCAGACCCTCAGCTCGTATAGTGTAAGGCCATGAGTTGTGAGATGTGAACTTTTAAATTGTGAGATAACCTCATGCAGTATGAGCGGGAGGGGGTCATCCCTATGTTCCCCAGGTCCTATGTACCCCAGGTCCTATGTTCCCCGCAACCGGGGAACTTAGGACCTTTTTTCCAAAAAAGGGTTTTATGTTCCCCGCTGCTTCAAAGTAGACTGCTGCCGCATGGCAAAGCAACGGTTGTTGTTGCACCTCTTATAGGTTAGGTGTAGGGCAGAGGTCGCGTTAACCGACAAATGTCCGTCATTGACGGATTTTTTTGAAGGATGACGGAAAATTCTGAAGCCTGTCCGTCATTTTGACGGATCAATATTCAGGGTGATGATAAATAAATTACAAGTTTAAGTAGGCCTACACCTCTATCGAGTTGAGCAAATATGCATTTAAATTAGGCATAGTTATCAGCGCAGATAATTTCATGCTATCATTTGCCTTTCTCCCTCTCTCCCTGCTTGTCATACCATGCGCCGCAGCTGGGCTGTGCGGCTGGCTGCAGCAGAGCGTGCGCCTCTCCACTTGTTTCAAATAATGAATTAAAATAACTAAGACGTTGCCACCATACACGTGTGACTTCGACTTTAAGATTCAGAACTATGTGTAGACCTAGGCCTACTACATTTACCGACTATCTGATTTTCTGCCAATGACTAAGTTGTCCCTCTATCGCCCTTCATAGAAGCATTGTTTCATAACTCCTCGCTTGAAACATAAACAAATATGCGAATAGCATGTTTGCTAGCCAGAACCTTCACTCAAAGGCAATGCAGGTCTAAAACGGCTTCAGGACATTAACTAATAAAAACGACGGATATTCAAGAGCCTAACCAGGCAACGCAACTTACAACTTGGCAAACGTTGCCTGAAACGGCTAACCTTCTCTCATTTTGATAGCTGGTTCACCCATTATAGGCGATATATGTTTTATTCAGACAACTTTACCGCGCTCCCAGAGCCAACATATAAGCCGATGTGGCTACGTACAGAGAGGCTCCCTTTACCGTCGCTGACATTTTTCAACAAAGTTTTGCGAAATCTGGTCGTCTTCCTGTTGTAGGCTTCAGTGCCTTTGTCGACTGCCTGGGCTAAACCTTTCTGCTTCAAGACGGTTTTCCTTTCCATCGTGCATGTTAACCCATTTAACACTGCGCCTTTGTATTACAATCGGTGTATTAATCAGAGCAAAACGATGACTGACAGCTGTTGGATAAAGCCCTCCACGCATCTTTTAAAAAAGTGCTTGTGGTGACCATAGCGCTGAACACTGAATCAGATGCGCGTCATGAGAGATATCTGCAGCTTTAGTGCAACGAGGGGGGCAGAGAGAGAAAGTGGACAGCAAAGTTGACTCCATCCTCAAAGTTGGATAGTGAATGTCGAGTGAAAGGGGGTGTATTCACAGCGGTTTACTCTCAATTGGCCGCAATTGCGCATGTGTTGTTCCCGGTGCTGGGTCGCGACCCCCCACATTGAGAAACGAGATGGAGAATTAAAAAAAAATAGGCGATGACGGATTTTTTTCGACCCTGTCCGTCAAAATGACGGACTGTGAAAAGTCTAGCGCAACCTCTGGTGTAGGGATAGTTTTGGTCAGGGCATAAATTCAAAACTCAGAAACATTGCATTACTGACAGGTTTATGTTTAGGGATGGTTTTGGGAAGGGCACAATTAAATAACTAGGAAACAGACAATGTGGGGAACATGGAACCTTTTTTAGAAAAAGGGTCTTGTGTTCCCCGGTCCCTAACCAAGACAGGGGAACATAGGACCCGGGGAACATAGGTACGCTCCCAGCAGGAGCTCAATACCCACGATTGAAAATATAGCACAATTTGCATAGGTCGAATCTGGTCTACACGCAGCATAATAATTCTCTATGCAGTGGAGTTAGAGTTGGACCCCATAGATCTGGCAAGAGCCAGTTGAGTGTACATGTGGATGTGAGTGAAAATGTGTACGTGTGTAGTGTACTGTTTGTGTATGTAACAAATAACTAATATGTGTGTTTTGTGATATTGACAGATGAACTACGATACAGCAACAATCTGGTACTCTGGCAATTGTCAGACCAACGCGTTATACTTTTCAGGTATTATGTCTCAACATACAATTTCTTAAAGGGATACGCCATCCCCAGGCCAAATTGAGTGCCTCAAAAATAGAGATGCACAGGATCCAAGATCCGGTTCCGGATCCGGCAGGATAATAGGGTTTTTCACAGGATCCGGATCCGGCAGGATCTTAAGCAGTGGATCCGGTATCCGGCAGTTACCTAAAAATCAGGATCTGGTGCATCTCTAGCCTAGGTTTTTCAGTCAGTCTTTCACAACCCCAATTGCTGCATGGAGTGAAAGAACTTTGGAAGCGACCAGTGCAGGCAGTGTGGCAGTAAGCCAATGAGCCTAAAAAATAGTTTGAGCCAACGTAATAAAAAGGGCCCACGTGTGCGAGTATGCTATGTGTTTCAACCCTTTCGTAGGATCCGTTATCAAGGATCCGGCAGGATCTTAAGCAGTGGATCCGGTATCCGGCAGGATCCTAAAAATCAGGATCCGGTGCATCTCTACTCAAAATGGCTTTGAGCTGTTTTTGCACAGAGGTAGAACATTAGACTAGAGGTGACACAGCAATTTGTGACAGCACTGGAAAACGGCAAGCACAGCCTCCAATTTGTGTTGGTAGTGTACAAATATCCACGAGACAATAGGTGCGATCGACATGTGTCAACGCATGCATGCGCATTTAGACAGCAATGCACCCTGGATGGAAAATGCTGCATGACGGTTAGATTTCCTGTCAAACTTCGAAATTTCGTCGACGTTGCGTTGACGAGGTGACATGTTACATGGTGTCAAACTATCGCGGGATGCATGCGGCTGCAGTCAGATCTTGCAACCTCTGCAGTTGCTTATCCCCTTCAACGCTTGTCTGCGCTGCGGACTGCCTCCGAGGTCACGCGCCCATGAACTGGTTGGTCAACAACTCACTCACGTGTGTATATGGGTCTTGTCTCACACCTCTACACAAGTTTGCACAGGTCCTCACTTCAGCTCCTCCTCACTGCCTGTCCCCCCACTCCTCACACGTGGTGTGTTAGTAGAGCAAACCGGTGCGAGCTCATCGTCTCGTTCATATTTGTGGCCGACTTTAAATGCGCTGTATTTAATAACACCCACATCATGACAACAAGTTCTCGCTCACGTGTTTCCGTCAACGTTGGTCGACAGCAACAAAGTCGTACGGGGCTGATGACTTCGCACCAGTTTGATCTACTAACGCACCACGTGTGAGGTGTGGGGGCGGGGACAGGTGGGGAGGAGGAGCTGAAGTGGGGAGCAGTGCAAACTTGTGTAGGGGTGTGAGACAACGCTCCTACACACACATGAGCAATCTGTTGGCAAACCAGTTCATGGGCGCGTAATCTCTGAGGGGTATGCAGACCCTTGCAGACGAGCATCCACGAGGATAAGCAACTGCAGGAGTTGCAAGGTTCGGCTGCAATCGCATTTATCCCACGATAGTTTGGCACCATGTGACGCATCATGTCGTCGACGCAACATGACTGAAATTTGGTAAATCTAATCATCATGCAACATTTTAAGCCAGAATGCATTGCTGTCTACATGTGCATGTAGCCGTTGCGGAATCTTGATAATAAAAAAAATACTTAAACTGTATGAATGTGAAGAGAGACATGATTTAAAATGTCAGGCTACATATCTACTTAACTCACTTGAGTCAATAAAATATAGTTTATTTATTAATTATGTAGATATTTAGCAACACACCTCAAAATGGCTGTCAAGATTGCAGTGAAAAAGTGGTCGGGGTCATCTTTAGTTTAATGTTCTACTGTCTCAACATTTCAAGCTCAGATATTTCATTAAATCACTTCCAGTTTCCCATTTTGCAAACACTTCTTTCACAATCCCTTAAGCTTTGCAATATAGTAACTACACAGTAAAGACTTTACCTTCCCTAAACGTGAATCCTGATTAAACAGCCAACACGTATCCTTTGTAAAATCCGACATGGTTATCTGTTTAGTCCAACAAATTGGGGCATTTTGCGGTAATGCAGTTCATAAAATACCACAGGTTAGATGGGCAGAGTAATTTTTCTTGAAGACTCTGAGTCCTTAGCTTAGCTAAGCTTAGCTGAGAACAGCAAGCAATCTGCCCAGACCAGTGGCCATAGATCTAATTTTGAAGGAACAGACCACCGTACTTTAACAATGAAATATATTCTTCTTAGAAATAATGACCACACATTGATACCTTCACTTTTGATTGGAGAGGAAGAAATCAGAAGTGAAGGTATCAATGTGCTGTCTAAGCACGCAGAAGGTGTTACTACGCCTGTCTTTATAGTACAGTTTCCACAGCATAGAAAAAGCCACGTTTGAATTTGCGCAGCCGAACTTTGTTTCATGACAACAGGAAAAATGTGGCAGACTTTGGTCGCATATAACTACAGCCCTGAAATCTACCGTTGGCCATGCTGAACTAGCTACAAAATTCTAACAGGAGGGTCAGCGTGTCTGGCTGACTAGGAGGTCGCACAAAACTTTGAGAGGTACGTATCATCTCGTCTTACTTCTGAGAAGAACATATTTCATTGTTAAAGTACGGTGGTCTGTCCCTTTAAGCAGCCACACTGGAGGTTAGGCTCTATTTCGGCGAAAGAAAAAAAAGATTTCACTTGCAAAGCTTGTCACTAGCCACAACATGATGCAATACGATTCCCAGTGTGATTGAAGTTGCAACACAATTTTTATCAACAATTTCTGAATGGGTCTACTTTTCTTAGAGGAGGAATCTTTAGTAGAGGTCTGCCACCTGCGTGAAGCTGCCCCCCCCTCAGACCCAAAATGCTGAAATAACACTGCTGATTGTTTGTGCTAGGTTTGTGCCGGATTGTGCTGTAAAAAAATGTTGTTTGTGCTATCAAGGCTTTTAAGTCATTTAAATACTCAAATACTCATACTTTCAATACATTTTCTGACCTGTGACGTCACACAGCCCCCCCTCCACGTCCAAATTTCTCCAAAGTAGTCTCAATCGAAGGGATTTTGTTTGTGCTCATTTGTTCTGTGAAAATTAACACTTCAATCACTTGTTTTGTAAAGTTACAGTCGTTATATTTTATTATTTTGCTATCATTATGCATTATTTTATTAATAGCACAAACATTTTTTTACAGCACAATCCGGCACAAACCTAGCACAAACAATATGCAGTGTTATTTCAGCATTTTGGGTCTGAGGGGGCCCAGCTTCAAGTAGGTGGCTCTGCCCACAATATTCACCGGCCGCGCCTGATGGGTAACCGACAAGAATTTTGTAGGGGAATGTAACGTGATGTATTGAGATAAGTTGGGCAGGGAATAGAACAAGTTAGTAATTTTGTGTTCTTTCCACAGATGACTATGTGAGTGTGGTATCTAATACAGGAGTGGGGCCGAATCTGGTAGGTGTCTGCTGTGTCATTGTCTGATGTGTTCATTAAGTAAACGTAAGTCTAATGTTAATGATTCTTGACGCAGCATTGCTGTGCAGCATTTGTGCGGTTAATGAATCATCTTCTTCACATCAGTAAACCATGGTGTGCATTCCAATATGCGACCTTCCGCCCTCCACTTGTGCTTGTGGCCTCAAGGTTTTGCTGATTCACCGCCTCTGCGGAGAAAACAATTATGTTTCCCCCGCTGTCAGCCTAGCCACAACAGTTTTTGGGGGACTATTCTTCATTCACCATTCAGTTTGCAAATGAGAAAATGACTTTACACCTGAGCTTTTGCAAGCCATTGAAATATAGTGCTGTTGTCAGTGATGTTATCACAACGTATTACTTCCTTTTACGAGGCCACAAGCACAAGTGGAGGACGCAAGGTCACATATTGGAACGTACCCTTGGTGTGAGACTGACTGAACATTCTTAGTGAAAGATGTGAACTCTCATGCTGCTTTGCACAATCGTTGTGATTTGGTCTGGTGATAACCCAAGCCTGTTGATGTATATAAGAGGTTAATTACTGTATCCGTGACCACAATAGGCACTTTCCACTGTATTGATTTATACCCCAGTTTTCTAATGTTGTTTGAGAAGTTCCCCCTGATTGTGTTTTTCAGGTGTCGATGTGTGCGTTCAGTGGGTACCCCTTCACACACTGGTATCCCTGCTTAGGCAGCGACTATGATCTGTCTAATCCATACTACATACCACGCTACCTGGCTTTTTTGTATGATCGCTACCAGCAAACAGCTCTGCTGTTGTCAATGAATGAGGTACAAGCACACGTGTCCTTAGCGAGCAAAAGAAATATAATGCAAAGTACACCATTGGAGTTCCAGCAAGCAGTCTAATAACTTACAATGCTGAAAGATCAGTGACGTACTGTATTTATTGCTTTACTACCCTGTTTTAAAAAAGTCCCTAACATTGCAAATTTACATTAGACATACTGTACATTTTTACAGACACTAACATGAGTACCATGAGAAAAGGCTGAGAAACAGTTGAGAAATATTCAACCCTATTTAGCCTTTAAAGGGACACTGTGAGATTTTTAGTTGTTTATTTCCAGAATTTGTGCTGCCCATTCACTAATGTTACCTTTTTCATAAATACTTACCACCACCATCAAATTCTAAGTATTCATTATGACTGGAAAAATTGCACTTTTCATACATGAAAAGGGGGATCTTCTCCATGATCCGCCATTTTCAATTTCCAAAAATAGCCATTTTTAGCTGCAAAAATGACTCTACTTGGACCATACTTGAAAGTATTTGTTTATTACTTTGTAAACTTTCATGTAAAGATCAAATTTGGCGATAGGCAGCCCAGTTTCATAGTTGCAGTAGCATAGTTGCAGTACATTTTTTGACCATTTCTTGCACAGTGTCCCTTTAATGAAGTGTGTTGTGCGTAGTTTGACTGGCAGACGGGCATGGTGTCGATGTTCAACATCGGGAAGACTGGGCTGGACTCCAGAACCAAAGTTCCTTCCACCACCATTGCCATAGAAGGTTTGGAAGGCATGTATATGGGGGGCAACCAAATTTTCCTTTATGGCAATCAGGTACACACACACACACACACACACACACACACACACACACACACACACACACACACACACACACACACACACACACACACACACACACACACACTTGAATTGAATACAATTGACACCTCCACAGGATGTTGAATTTAAATGAATTTGAATTTCAGGAAGTGGAATTGATTGCAATTAATTCTAACCGTACAGATGGTCCCTAGTATAAAATGAGCACACATATTCGCGTGGAGAACGTGGTAGAGGCGCGTCTCTGACATGTGATACAGAAGTTTGGCTGAGGTGCAATGTACTCAAACAACCACCAGGTTGCTCTTGGGAGCACACCACATGCTTTATCTTGGAACGCTTGGCATTTTGTCATGGGTTCTCTTATCAGTCGAATTCATTCGACTACTCTCTACTGGAGATCCACTCTGCAAGGGACATCCACCAAACACCATTAAATCACTGCCAACAGGCAAAAAGGCTGCCAGGCCCCGCATTGCTGCTTTCCGAGAGGGGCTGTAAAAGGCGGCTCGCACTTGCGCACTTCCTCTTTTATCCTGTCGCTCTCGTGGGAACACAGACATTCCATTCTACACCTCTTGTGATTCAGTTTCACTGTCCGTCTATAACCTTGCCTGGCTTGGTTTAGAGCTCTGAATTATGAAGTAACTCACCTTTCATCATCTCCCATACTATATCTTTGAAGCAACGGATTAGGTAAGTTTGAACTAAGACCAGAGGAAAAACTCCCGGTCTTCTCTGCTGGTCAACTACCATGCCTGGGGTTGCTAGCGTGACTGGAATAAGGATAGTCATTTGGTATATCTTTCTTCCTGGTCATACTTGCTTCAGCAAAATTGTTAATAGTCTTTTTTGCCAGACTTTCCTGCCCCTGGGTGACGAAGCTATTAGCTATCCTCAAGAGCTAGCAGTTGGCACTTCAATGTGTCCTTAGCTCTGACCACATCCACCCCTGTGTCTGCTGCTGCTACTTGGATTCCCTGCGCTTACCCCCGACTAATACAACCGTGTCGCTTAACCAGCCAATTCACCTGCTTGTGTCCTGTGGGTTGTCCTTGATAAGACTTTGAGTGTTACCCTTTTGTGGGCTGGTTACGATAGCTACTCAGCTAATCAGCTAACCTCCCCTGGGTACATAGCCAAGGCTACCAGAGGCAGTGTTAGATGCAGCTAATCTCTCGGTCTCGCTTCGCGCCTGTTGGGTTTGCACTCAACATCCCCTGTACAGTCAAGGGTTTTTTTACGCATCCTATCCCTCAAGGTGTATACCATGAGCAGTCGTAAGGCTACCTGTAAAAAACCTCCTCAAGAAAAACGCCCATGCCCAAGAGGCTGCGGGTCGGAAATAAAGGCTGTAGATACTCATGATGCGTGCTCTGTCTGCCTTGGCATAGACCGCGACCGAGAGGCGTTAGAATGTAACCTGGTTCTCAAGCAGATGGATATTCATCGAGCGAGGTCACAAAATTTAACGAAGATGCACGAAGCGCGAAGGGTCTGCACAAGAGCCAGGCTAGTTAGAAGGTGGCTCATGTGAAGCATGTCGCAATCTATCATTAAAAACGCGCAGGCAAAGACTTGCACTGCTAGTGGAATTGGCTGTGTCTATTCGCCCCCAACCTGACCACGACTCGAAAGACGAGGATTGGGAGGACTGTCAGTCTCTGCAGCGGGGCGGTTCAGTCCCATGATCCCGCACTCCTTACCCAGCGGTCCACATCCCCTGAAGTGAAGGATGCCCTACTCGGCTGTGTCTCGTTTGCGGCTACTGATTCTACTGATGATAGTAGGCTGCCGTCGGATTTTCCAACTGCTATGTCACTTTGTCTTATTCAGTAGCCGCCTTTAGCTAATACACAGAAACATGATCGTTATCAGTTATGAATGATTTACTAACATTCTCGTTCAATCTGATAGCCGTTCCTGCACCATATGGGCCAGTCCATGCACACGCGGAGTTGTTGACATGTAAAACGAGGCATAGAGAACTTTGCTAGTGCACAGTTAGTTTACAAACAGGCTGTTGTAGAGGCTGCGTCACAGCCCGGCTACAGCCTGCACCACAGAAGGTCTACGGTTACAGACACTTCACTCACTCGATCCATCCCTGCAGTTCACCTAGAGGGAGCTGTCGTGAGAGCGCGGTCAATTGATTCAATGAAGTCTGCACTCACTCATTTGCGCCCCTAGAGTGCAGTACCACCTGGAAATGTGGTGAGTGAAGTGTCTGTACTGTAGACCTCTGTGGTGCAGGCTGTAGCTGTGCTGTGACGCAGGCTCTATGTGTATTTGAAAACACTTTAAGTCAACTGTATAGTTGTGATACTGTGCTGTATAAATGCATGTTGTTGTTAAAGTCATATTGACCTAAAATCACACCTTAAAGCAACACTCCGTTTTTTTGGACACAGGACCTCATTTCCGAGTCAGCCAGAGTGTTAGAAGTGTTTCTAGATCGTTTTTTGAAATTCCATGCAGTCCTTGTAAAACCGCATGTCGATGTTGCTAGGCTAGCGCAAGTGATCCACTTTTACTACCATGACCCAAAAAAGCAGTCTTAACAAATTCAATAAGCAATCAAATCACATCAATTATAATGCCAGGCTGTGGATGTGAAGGTTTGTGGTAATAGAATACTGTTTAAAATAAAACTGACCTGGCCTTACATCGATTTTTGTAATAAGGTGAACTAGTTTCTCCTAGTCAGCAGAATTTTACCTTGCTCTTGACAGCTGTGATCAGATGTAAACCCACTTCAACAGTGAGACGCCAACTAGAACTATAATACTCTACATTACTGCGTTTTTTAATGTATAGTGGAATATAAACCAACAACGTGGCAACTAACATGGTAAATAAATGTGCATATAAAATTGCGACAATAGAGCCCATACAGAAACGTTCTCATTCTTTTCCTGAAAAAGACCCGGAAAGAACAAAACTAGCTCCTATCTGCAGGAGATAGTAAACACATCAGACGCACGAACAGGGTGATCTGCAGTGATCATTTCAGCCCTGACGACTTCATAAAGTCAATCAGAATAGCCGCAAAGAAAAGTCTGAAAACATCTGCGGTGCCATTCTCCTTCCCAATCCCTGGTGTGCCACAGCCATTGTGATACCAACAGTCTCCGAAGATCACGTTTGTCCTACAAGCTTACACAGGCATTCTGCTGCTGTCACTGTAGCAGTGTTTGCTGATGATGATTCAGCTAACGTTACCTAAAACCTTTGCTGTGCTTTACGTGCTATGGCTGGTGTGCCTTCATTGCAATAGTTACACTGTTTACATAAACTTATGCGGCAGCTTCGTTCTTCAAATAGGGAACAACTCACGAAATGTTTTGATAACTTACCGCGTTGACAACTGGCCATTGGGTCCAGCAGGTCCAGGTATTTTATCTCGACTGAGAAGAATGTTTCTAGCACTCCACGATTGAGATACAAGTCCTGGTGCTCCGTTATGCACACATCTCGAGATGTGCTGTGCCAGCATCTAGACTATATGGAACGATGCAATCTCCATCTCTTGCATCTGTGGGGAAACTAAGTCCCAACTCGGCAGCAAAAACATTCTTCTTCCATCTCCAATGCCTTGCAATTTCGGCACTGACACGACACCAATCCCCTGTTATTCTGTTCCGGCTTTCTGCTACAGTTTCAGTGGCTGCCTCATACAGACGCGCGCTCTCGTTCGGACCTTTTCAAATCCATCTCAACTCTAATGCAGTAGGCCTATATTCCGGCTCATACAGGTATGCTTCTGAATTTGCTCGTCCTCGTCATCAAGAGCGTTGGGTTCTCCGAACATTGCCATTCTTTTTTATGATCAGGGTTTGTCTGATCGTAGTTCTAGTAGACAGCTGCGCTCAAAACAAACTTGACAGTGAGAACTGGTAACATTGGTGTTAGATATCAGTCCGCGACTGCCAAATCAGGAAGTACAAATTGCTGCGGGTGAGCAATGTAATTCTAAGGTTGGTTTACTCCCTAAATCTCTCTATCAACGTGGGTATTTGTGTCGATAGCCTGGCGAAGTAATTGACGTGCTTTGAGTGTTTATTGAACTTGTTAAGACTGCTTTATTGGGTCATGCTAACAAAAGTGGGTCACTTGCGCTAGCTTAGCAACATCGACCTGTGGTTTTACAATGACTGCATGGAATTAAAAAAAAAAACGACCTGGACACACTTCTAACACTCTGGTTGACTCAGAAATGAGGTCCTGTGTCAAAAAAACAGAGTGTTGCTTTAAAGACTGCAAGGAAGCAGGCCAATGTGTGATCGGGTACAGGTCTTTTCGTCGAATGGATTGTTGAGAGGGGACCATTCGAACAAAACGTTGGACCATTCGTATAAGGCAGGGGATCTTTCGTCGAGGACGTTCCGTCTACCGCAAAAGCCTACGAAACGTCCTTAAAATTGAACTAAAGATCCTTAGGTTTGAACTAAACGTCCCTTCAGCCTGCCTATATTAGAAATGTAAATCAGCTTTTTTAATGCTCATTTTCACGGGTTTTGTTTATTTAAATATGTAAATCAGCTGTTTATAACGCTCATTTTGGTCAGTTTTGTTTTTTGTTGATTAAAACATGTAAAGCAGCTGTTTTTTGCTGTTTTTAGATGTGCTTTATAAATAAAATGTACTTACTCATTTGGTATGTTGTTGTTTTTTTACGTTTATGCCGTTACATTTTTTGACAATTTACGTTTGCGCCTTACATTTTTTACAATTATCTAGGTTACTTTCTACGCCTTACATTTCTGGAACAATATTTGAGAAGCTTTTTTTTCACTTTTACTCCGTTACTTTACTTCGTTACATTTTTTGACAAATATCTGTAGGCCTATGTTACTTTCTACTCCTTACATTTCTGGAACAGTATTTGAGTAGCCCCATCTGCGGGCAGAGAGGCGGGACCAAGCACAGCCTTGTCGCTTTGAATCAGGGCAGCGTGCGTCTAGAAGTCTTGACCACTGAGCACATTTGGTTGTCATGCAGCGAGTTTTCTGACTTTCCGGTAACTTTTTAGATGAAAGCTTCTAGCTACCGTCTTCTGGGGGTCTGGAATATACCTATGTGTGGAGAGTAGGCCTATAGCTTCACTATTCAAATGAAATGCAAAGCACCAGCAACAAGAGAAAGCTGTCTGCCGACACTTTGATGTTTCTGATTCTGAATGACAACAAATAGTTCGCGCATGACCAGAAAAGATACAACAGTGTTGGAAAACATAGCCTACAGAATGCACCCATGTTAAATCCATGCTACGGTTTAAAGAGAGAGAGAGAGAGAGAGAGAGAGAGAGAGAGAGAGAGAGAGAGAGAGAGAGAGAGAGAGAGAGAACGTCCCTTCAGTCTGCTATATTTTTTTGTTGGAAATTGTCCTCCAATCCCTTCAAGCCTTCAGGCTGCCTATTTTGTAAATGTTTCAAAATGTGGGTTTGAAAGTCAGTTTTCACTTCGCGACTCTAGAGCAAATCAGCTGGTACTGCGCCGCTTGCTTGCTGGTCAATAAACGTTGAACTGAACCGTTTTGTGTGCGTGTATGCATGCGTAAAGCCTACCAACGTCTGCCCATGCCACGCGATGCATAGACAGTTCCAACACCAAATAATAAAGAGTAGGCTACATCAGAGCAGTGAGTCTTTAAATTCAGTGAAACGGTGAGAAGGTTTTTTTTTTTTGTAAGTGGTTGCAACCATGCATGTTTTCTGTGGAAAACATCAGGTCCTCATGGCGACGCCAGGCTTGCTGAAAACGGTGACAAACACATTTAGAATACACATTTCTTAATGGGAAGTTGTTAAGAACAAAGTGTTCGCTAATGGGCATGAAGTCTTGTCATGCAAATGACCTGCCGTGTTCAGTGGAAGCCATTTAAGTCGTTAAATAAGTACTTGTCAACAAAATCATGCCCCCGAAATCCGCCTACATTAAAGGCAATAACCAACTGTCGGTCTACATATCACTGAAGCATAATCGTTCCCAAATGACTTCAGGCCGGTGAATGGTGAGCGCGATGCAATTAATTTTTCTGATACCATTCCGCAGTTATTATTTTAAAAAGCCACGGCTTTAGGTCCAACAGACTTCAGGTTCCAGAATCGCAGAGGTTCTCCCTTCAAAAAGCAGGTCCACGACACCACCAAGTGAGCCCACAGTTAGCCTTATTACCAGTGGTGTAGTCTACGTAGAACGCGGGTATACGGAGTATACCCACTTCTAAATTTCAGGGATTTCAGTATGCCCACTTCAAATTGATTGACCCATTGTTTTGAATAGCACAAATATATACAGTATACCCACTACAAAAAATGCTCAAATATACAGTATACCCACTTCAAAAGTAGACTACACCGCTGCTTATTACCCACACCATCCGAGAGGATGATAACCTGGTTCTCACGCAGATGTATATTCAGGAAGTGTAACGAAGATGCACGAAGCACTGAGGGTCTGCGCGAGTAGAGGATGATGCAGCTATAGATGAACCAAAATACAGTTAGCTTGGGGATCCCAGATCTCTCTTCTGTAGACGTGCCTAAATGCCAGAGCGATCTGAAAGCTTTCGCCATCCCTGAAGCAGTCAGTGGATAGCTAAATGATTTTGCCCGATACAGTTGGTTGGAGTGCAATATTAAATTGCGGAGGGCGTGAGCGTTATGTGCCTAAAATTATTATGGACACGAAATGATAAAAAGGCCGCACATGTAGGCGACGAGTATGGATTTCAACCCTTTCATTCGTACGTTGCTCCTAAAATAAATATAGTACATCCCATAGAGAATACCATGCGTAAACGATAACGCCCGCGCAGACACAGACAGTACAGACGCGGTAGTTTTAAAAACAAGTTTGAAGATTTTGATGCAGCTGATACCCAGCATGAACGCTCCATAAAGAAGCCCAGTCGCTAGCATAACTAACACGAAATGGAATTTAAACAACATCACATTATGATCTTTAGGGGAGATTTCTCATTGAGAATGCCAGTATGGAGATGCCTGTAAACGGTGTGTTCTATTTGGTGGAGGAGTAGCATTATTTGCGGGGAGAGTAACACGCCGACTGACTACCAACTCGGACTGCTACCAAGTGTGAATTGTGTATTTCGTTTGGAGTTGTGAAACGCTGGGACGCTCGGAACAGGTCAGGTACCGTGGAGACATTTCCTTTACTTTCTGATTGTCTGGACCGGTAAGCTGACTGCTGCTCGTGCTAACTGTGATTACCCATGTCACATTCACACACACAGACACACAGACACAGATACACACACACACACACACACGCGCGCGCGCGCGCGCCTCTTCCAGCCAGCCCTGTCTGTACCCCTCTTCCCATCCTTTTCTTTTCTCCTTTGTTTTGGTTAAGCCGGTCGGCCTTTTGGGTTTGTGAAAACTTCTGCTACTAGCCAGAATGGCTGTGTTTTGCCTTCCTTGCGTTGGAGGCTGTCCTTGTTGTTTCCCAATTTCGGGATATAAATTGAACACTAAATAACGTTTCAAACGCAGCCCAACTGGTGGATTGGTTTTCTGTTTGTTAGTTTCAACATTTCCTTAATAATATTTTGTAGCCCTAAACACCAGAGCCACCGTTACAGCAATACGTGTTTTCAAGAATTGGCAACACTTTCAGTCAATGTTTGAAAAGGAGTTCGCCGAGGAATGGACTCTGATGAGATAATTGATGTATATTTAAAGCCAATATACATCCCTTTGAATTCAGTTGCAGCGCAAATATAGCAACAAATAAGTTAGGTTGGGTTTGCCAATCATGATTCATTCGTAATAGTATGCGTAATAGTATGGCACCGTGATAGTAGGCCGATCCGTGCAAACATGCTATGATGTGTTTACTCTGAGTTAAAAATAAAATAAAAAATAAGGAACACCTGTATTTTCTTGGGAACACCAAGATTTTCTTTTCTAGCTACGCCACTGGGCTACAACATAGAATATGTACCACATATAGGGGATTACCACCCAGATTTGGTGCAATTTGAGGACAAATTTCAATAGGCCAACTACGACTTTGAATCAGTTATTTCCCGGGATTCCCGGGATACGGTTTGTTTTTTCCTGGGATTTGATTCATTTGCATTTTCAGTCCTTTATGTGCATTATGCCCAGCTTTTATTGAATACAGCGCAGGTTTTGAAGTTCACCAAACGAGCATCAACTTTGTGCAAGTCATTAAAACTCTTTTTTTACCAGCACTGACCTGTACACTGTTTCATTTATTAACCCCTTAAGACGCGGCATTATAAATGAGCTGTTACCAGAATGGCCATGACCAAGTCGTAATGTATTACTAAAGGCCCCGTGCACTGTCATAGTTGTTTAGTACTATAGTAGTTAACTTTCAATGTCTATTACAGCGTGCCACAGGAGGTACAGCGTGCATTAAGGGGCTACCTAATTGCACTTTTTGCCTTCTCGTTTCACATGTGATAAATAAAGTGCTTGCATTGACACGCTGTTGTTTTAATTTCGCATTTCTTTCATGTCCACTTAGTATGCTTTATCCAATTATCCATGGATGCAGGATCATTCACTGGACTTGACACTATTGTAAGAGGTGAAATTTAGACCACGATTCAGGAACGACAGACAACAGGAGTAAATGTTATGGTAGTTTTATTTTTACAATTTCATAAAATACAATTAGGAGGGAAAACCACCACAATATCCATGCAGCCAGCAGCGTCTGTAAACTGCTATCGTCTTTGAATAAATGAATAAATAATCACAATCTGGAGACACTCGGACGATAGTAGCCTACAAAAGTTGAGTTAAGTTACACACTCAGCCACTGCTGCCGGACGTTGGCTCGTCAATTACTTAATGCAACTATAACACGCGCAATAGCCTACCCAAATGCAACTTACCCACAGTTCCCAAAGCGACCGGCCGCACGCAATGGATACAGTTCACGTCCCGGCACGACAGCTTGTAGCAGACAGCTCAGCAGCCCTGCCCCCACCCCAGCGTGTAGCGCACAAGTCTACACTATTGTCCGAGTGTTGTTATTTCAAGAAAGCAAACTGTCACTGCCCGCCGGCCGCTGTCGTGACATCTTCTATTAACAGTAGTATTTTTTTAACAAGTGAGGAGTTCGTTGATAGTTTCCTTAAGGGTGAAGTAGCCTACTCTTTAGGCTAGCGTTGCCTCCTCCAGCCAACCATCCGGCGCACAGATCAGATAGAAATGGTCCTGTTATGAACCCGAGTTTAGTAGATATCGCGCAGTGAACGAGGCAGCCTGCAAACAGTTTGAAGCGCAATGTGGCTGTAACAAGTTAGAAAGTAGCCAAACTCTGTTGCTTGTTAACCTTTTTAAATTATGTGCGTAATGGTGGGGTGACGTCCGCGCCAATGTCTTATTCGGAGCGTATCGCTCGGTGCGTAATTCCAAGAGCAGTATAATTGAAAAGAATAGAAGGAAGATGATGGGCTAGACCCGGAACGTTTGTCCCCTGTCTGTCGGTTTTATTTACTTTTTTCGGCTTTGTTTAATACAGCTTTTGATTCTGCATTCAGCTCCAGTGTGCGACTCCTTTCTTTCTTTTTATATTATGAGCTTCCACGAACTATCTTTCTTTGCGCACGCTATAAAATGGCAATAAACCTGTTACAATTAACTACTGGTTAACTATTTATTCTATGCTTTCTAATGTTGGTAAAGGCGGGATAAGCGGGATAATGTATTGTCCACACGTGACTACGGAAATATATTTCCTTCGGAGCGGAATAACAGCTCTCTGCCTTCGGCATCGGGGGTCTTATTTGTCCCGTAGGGCAATATTTTCTTATAGTCACGTGTGGACAATACATTATCCCTTACCTTTAAATTACTGTTGTAAGCCTACATTTTAAAACATTTCGTCGATATTGTAGCGGTGCAACCGACTGTTTTAAAGGGGAACTCCACTTTTTTGAACATTAAGGCCATTTTCTGAGTGGTCTGCAATGTTTTAGAGTCCCCCTCACCGTTTATTTCATGTTTGCTGCAGTCTCTGTTATTTGGCTTATTTGGATTTGATCTCAACCAGCTTTAGAATGGCCGTCTATGGGCACCTGCAACTATGTTCTTAAAATCACCTTTAATATTTGTTTTCAAATATAGGCAACTCACCAAGTGTTCAGCAGTATACACTTGTGTTCCTTAACAATTTTTGTAGCGAAATATGGCATCTGTCGTGTTTTCTGTGTGTTTTATGTAGCCATTTGTGAACTAAGTTTCACTTTCACTTTCACTTTCTTTCAAAAATTGGCAAATAAGAAATGACAGAAGCCATATTTCGCCTTGAAACTTGTTAGGGACTGCTAGTGAACACCCCTAACCACTATGTGAGCTGTAGACCTTCGAAAACAAATGTTTAAGGTGATTTTAAGAACAGAGTTGCAGGTGCCCATAGACAGCCATTCTGAAGCTGGTTGAGATAAAATCCAAATCAGCCAAATAACAGAGACTGCAGCAAACATGAAATAAACGGTGAAGGGGACTCTAAAACATTGCAGACCACTCAGAAAACGGCCTCAATGTTCAAAAAAGTGGAGTTCTCCTTTAAGTTATGAGATGGGCGCCAGCTAGGCAACAATAAGACTGCCTTTACCTTTCCAAAAATGAATACAAATCAGTGACCAACACATTAGAAATAACTCAGATCAACACAACGAATATCTTTTCTTATTTTTAGTAGTGCACTTTTGCAAAACCCTTGTTTGCAGACTTGTGCGCTTGGTCTCAATTTGGAACAGCTCACATCAATGTCTGGCTTAGCATTCTTGCGAATGATGATCTTCTCGGCGCACACTTCATGGTTCCCTCTCTCTTGCTCTCTCGGCTTGTTGCTTCCTGACAGTCTCACCCGCCATTTGAAATTAACTCCATTTTATAGACAGATGTAGTGCACAGGGGGTAGGAGGCAGAAGCAGTCCGTTAAGATATAGTATATTTATAAAATAGGCTATAAAATAGGCCTAATGATAAAAAAAGCAGCCTGAACTAAAATGAAAAATTAATTTAAAAAAAATAGAGACGCACGCACGCACTTTCTACATGGTTCGATTTTTGTTTTCATTGCATTGTGGTGGTAGGCACACAAGTTTGATAAAATATAAAAAGAATTGGCTAATAAAATAGGCAGACTGAACTAAAAGTCTGCCCAGTTACACGAAAGGTCTGCATGGGTTGAACGTAACGTCCTTAGGTCTTCTACGAAAAATCCTCAGGTACTGCACGAAACACCCCATGCCTTCTACGAATGGTCCAACGTTTTGTTCGAATGGTCCCCTCTCAACAATTCATTAGACGAATCGTCTCGAATTCGTGTGATCTAGGATAGCAGAGGTGCATTGGCGGTAATTCACTCTGCCCACCTGGCAGTACCAGGAATAGACACAGAGTGGTTAATCCACAGCTCCATCTTTGTGTTTCTATTAGGTCATTACTTTGACTTTCATGGAATTCCAATTCGACTTCCTGCAATTCGAATTTGAATTGCAATTTCATTTCCTGTTTAGAACTTTAATTCAAATTCATGTTGGAATGTTGGGATCATTCTCAATTCAATTCAAAATTTTGCTCAACCCTGACGCACACAGACACACACACACACACACACACACACACACACACACACACACACACACACACACACACACACACACACACACACACACACACACACGTAGAGCATACTTACTTAAACTCCAACAGCTTTCACTTTCCTGTCATCATCATCCACAGGGGTTAGACAATGAAACTGAAACACTTGATTTTAGACAGATTTGACTATAGCAGCCCAGCCGTGTATATTGACCCTGTGGAGCTCCCGACGGACAGTTCTGGTGGAAACAGGAGAGATGCTACATGCTACACGGATCCATTGACTTTCACTAGCTTAGCGACATACTCCCTCTTTTAACTTGTCTTAAAGCAAGACAACGCTTAACATGAAAAATAAGACACTTTACCACCTTAATAAACCCCAGCAAACGATTTTAACTGTATTAAGCCCCACAATAGTGGCATACTCCTTTAATGAAGATTGGCCACCAGGCGGGTCCACTTTAGCCATGAAACTTCCCACACTAAAATGGCAGGTATGTTTCAGTTTCATTGTCCAACCCCTATATGTTCAGAAGGTATGTAGACATTATATGGAAACTTAAACATACACGGTATCTGCCCACCTTTACACATTTTCCATACGGATTCAGACATCAAACTATGGTAGTACGATTTGTCAGTTAATTCCTTTGTACAAATTCCTTTGCATGTGAAGAAACTGACATGATGAATCTCTGGAATTTTTCCATAGTTATGGTGTCTGTGTGTGTGTGTACATGTGTGCGTGCGTGCGTGTGCGCATGTGTCTTAAGTTGTGGGTTTCCGATGACCGTGGAGCCAAATTCCACCACTTACTAACTATGCCTCAGTCGGATCGCATAGTCGACATGGTGAGCTGCCCATATAACAACATGGTAGTCGGTGTGACAACCGGAGGGACGATCATCGTCTTGAGAGCAGGTACACACACACACACACAAACACACACACACACACACACCCCTCCACTGCCATGCTGTAGCACAGGGTTCGACAACCCACAGCACAAAACCTATTGTATGCAATTGTATGTGTCTGCAATACACGGAAATAGCCACAAGAGGTCAGCAGTCAACAACAAGCTCACAGTAGCTCATTTTAAAAATGGCTGCACAAGAGAGGAGGCTTCCTCCATGAGTGAAGCAGAAAGATCACCAAATTGCAAAGGGTTGGTGTACAAATTTCCTAAATATTCTTGTGTATATACTTGAATAGGGCAGTCATGGGTAAGCAGTTTTGGCGTCATACCATTCCACTGTACACAACAGTTTGGACACGTCAGGGTGTATATCAGGGTGTGTATACTATGGAAACATTTAGGGCAGGGGTATTCAATTAAATGTAACCAAGGGCCAGTTTTTCAAATTCCTCCCAGTAAAGGGGCCATGGAATGCGCATGTATGTAATCAGGGACGGACTGGACAGTCTGGCATTTGGGCACATGCCAGAAGGGCCGCGGCCCTTAAGATACCCATCGCGGCCCTTCCAATGCTCATTGCGGCCCCATAATCATACGTCTGGGATCTGTGAAGCAAATATCACACTGCCTGCGTTCAAAGTTCTATTCAGGTAGCATTCCCCTAATCATCGTTTCGCTATTTATACCACTGACACTGCCATACATTACACACGGACGGTGGCATATTGATGGGTGGGTCTCATTATGTTTCATGTTGTATTTTTCCTGAATATATATTCCAATGATGTAAAAGTGTTCAAAATAATACAAAAAAACTATAGCCTACCTATTTATATTTTGCTTTTGTTTGAGACAACTGTAGTAAAGCATTGCTTTGTGGGATTTTTTTTTTATTTACGTTCGGTTCCCGCCATAAGAAAAAGAACGTAGGCCTAAAGATTCATCAACATTCTGAAGCTTGTTGTAGAGAAAAACTGACGGTAGATGTCGCGACGCGAATGGACAATTATAGCTATTAAGAAAAATTAATGAAGGTCCAGGAAGAGGAGGAATTAAACGAAAGAAGGGGGAGCGGCAATGGAAATTGATAGCACATTTGACTTGACTTGTGGAGGTGTTTGGTGGTCACTACGCGGTGAGATGCTGCCATCTTGTGGTCTTTTCAGGTATTTTCTTAATCAGTTCAGTCCTCCGTTTCCCTAGTGACTGACGATAAACTTCTGTGAGCATTGCGGTGTGTGGCGGACAAGAAGTGTCCCATAAATTCAAGGTTGTTGTCACTGAAAACACGGTGTTCTGTTCGAATCTATGTCTTAGTATCTATTATGCCAGCTTCTTGGCTTGCTTGGAAGAAGACCATGAAGAAGTGTGTTGTTTTGTCTCTGCAATCGCCAAGAAATCACAAGGCCATTCACACATGGAATAGCACGCAGAGCTCTCTCGCCCACACAAATATGGATATTAGAAGATGTGTTGCACCGCCCGACTCTACGAATAAGACCAGGTAGGGCTGAAGGATTTCCATTAATAAACATTGTTTGTGTCCGCCGTGACACTTTTTTTTTATTTCACGTAAGGTCGCGTTTCTACTGTCATAAGCCAGTCCGTGGCTAGTCTCGCTACTAGCCAAGGTGATGTGATCTGTAAACCTTTTTAGCTTGTGGTAATCTGGGGGCTGTTATAGTTTTTCTTATTCGTACTGTAAGCTTATTCTTAACTTCATGACTTGGTAATGGGCTCTCGAATTGGTGGCTTGTCTTGCTGAAATACATTTTAGTAGCCATATCGATGTAGCCTACGGTATGTTGTTTTGCGTTCAGCTCTGGACTGGTTAGCATAGAAGTTGGACTGACTCCCACTCATAGTCTTGTCATCACTGTCCAGCGTTAAGAAGGGGCTTTTGCGTAAAGAAGCGGTGCGAGAGCAAAGCGGACATCAAAAGTGGTTGGTTCATTGATTTTATAGTGTGTGTGTGTGTAGGCACGTTGATGCTTGCCTGGTGCCTGTTGTTTAAAGGTCGGTTTCTGAAACTTCAGTGTTTACTAGGCCTACTATTTTATTAATAGTCACAATTTCTCTCTGTGTGGGGCGGGCCAACGAGTGCAGAGTGCGCTTGTTATAACGCACCGTTTTCGACGTGTAGGATGCACCATGCACCTAGTTCTAGTAGGATCAGGATGCACCTTGTGTTTACCAATGTGTTTTCATGTGGTGCGCGGTCACCAAGTTGTTGCAACGAAGTGGTGTGTGTGTCTCTCTCTCTCCTGTCTGTCTGTGTGCGCGTGGGGGGGGGGGGGGGGGGGGGGGGGGGGGGGGGGGGGGGGGGGGGGGGGGGGGGGGGGGGGGGGGGGTGGGGGGGGGTCTTGGGGCCGCAGGGCCGCGTTGTGGGTCAAAATGCCAGGGCCGCTTCTCTATCCCAGTCCGTCACTGTATGTAATCCATTTATATCTACTGTCAATGATGTAATCGTATGCAATGTCCAAATTGAGGGTGCGAAACAAGCGGATAACTTTCCAGACAGAAGAGATATTCACTTTTCTATTTATTAGTAGCCTTGATTATCTATTAAGACTATTTCTTATAAGATATCACTCTCATGTGCAGAGGAAAATTATTCCTATCCTGAAGTGTTAGTGATAGTGAAATTACCCTAGCACACATTTTTGTTTTCATTTTGTTCTCCTGACCTCATGGGGGGCCAGGACCTTGCCGTCCAAGGGCCGCATCTGGCCCCAGGGACGCCATTTGAATAGCTCTGATCTAGGGTATTCATTGAAAGAAAGAAAAAAAGTACAAGAAAAAACCCTGAAATGTACCCCTACTTGTTAACCACAACATCCGGCCGTCTAGAAAACAGGTTTTAACCACGCACCACACTGGTCAAATGCAACTTCCAATGTTACACGCTTAGCCACTTAGCATTTTGGGATCCCTGGCTGCGTGCGTATTCAGGTAGAATCAAAACAGGAAAATCCATGTATTGCCCTGTGTTTGGTTGTTAGCCAGGTGTGGCTAGCTTCTGTGTTGTTGGTACTGGTAGGAGCCCTGCAAGCTCGGTCCGGTGAGCTGTGGTGGCATTACTAGAACCATAAAACCCTTGCAAGGCGTGGTGGCGTTTCAAAGAGCGCAGTTCATCACGGTTCGCGCCAGTAATCCGACTTTTGAAGCATTGTCGGGCTGGAACCGGCTGGGAGCGAGGAGCACTCAAGACTGAAGCTAGGTTCATACACGTCGCTGCTAGTTACTCGCTCAGCGAATGAAGTCAATAGAATGTCAATGTGTTCCAGTGAGACTAGCAGGCGAGTAGGCGAGTACTGTACAAGCGATGCGATGTGGGCGGATCCCAAGTTGAAAATATTTTAACTTCGAGGAAGGCGAGTAAGCGAGTAACGAATTGGAATGTGGAGTTCGGTACTTCTCCCCTGTACATTGGCAGTTAAAGCCGCAGCAACCTTCAGCGAACGTTCCATGAGAGAGTGGAGGGGGGACGCCGCCATCTTTTCTCTGCTTTGTTTTGTGTTTTGTTTGTTTTATCACTACGAGCTCTTTTAGTTGAAGCAGGTTGTTCTAAGTTGCTTGTTCCTAGGCCTACGCATGCGTGTATGCTTTCATCTTCTGTATGGTGTAATGTAGACACACACACACACACACACACACACACACACACACACACACACACACACACACACACATACACACACACACACACACATACACATACACCTGCACACTCCCTTAACTACTTTATGTCTTCTACACACGCACACACACTCCTTTAACTACTTCATGTCTTCTACTGCAGGTTTACATAAGTATTCTAGATTTTTCATCTCGAAGTCCACTCCCGCCTTCCTGTATTGCGACCACATTGGCCTACTGACGGTTGTAGATGTGGACTTCACCACCGACATTGGATTCATTAGCAAGACCATTGATCCCACTATCATCCAGGTGTGTGTTTGAGGGGGCGGGGATGTTCAACTTTTTATTCAGACAGGACAGGAAGCGAGTGGGAGCGAGAGATGGGAAATTAGCCTGGTTCACACCCGATGGTGTGTGTGTAGCTTCGGCGCCCCCTGGCGGAGCAGAGCTACACACACAGCCATAGACCACACTCTATCTTCAGCCAGAAAATAGACGGAGCATTTATTGCTTCAATATCAACGGTAGCTCGCATTGAGGAGTCACAGGACAGATAATAGACAATGTTGACTCTAGAGACTAACAGGAAGGTTTTTGAAGGAATTTGTTGGTGATGAGGCCGCGCAGAAGTACTTTTCTGGCTGAAGACTGAGCGTGGTCTATGGCTATGTACCTGATGGTAGTGTGTGTAGCTCTGCTCCACCAGTGGGCGCCAAAGCTACACACACACACCGTCTGGTGGGAACCAGGCTATCGGGACATTACCTCCGGTCGGGAATCAAAGCTGGGTCCCCGGTATAACAGGGGACTACCGTTTGTGCCATGGCGTGGCCCAGGTGTCTATCTTTTAGAAGTGCTAATCATCCCTTGGTTGGCTTTTTACTTAGCTCCTCACTCAGTGTGACCCTAAGATAAAACATAATTAAATAAATAATAAACAGATTTTTCCAAACACTACTGAATTAATCCATTGTAATTATACTGTGGGCAGATAGAGAACATTTCCATTCCTTTTGAATTAAACCAAAATATCAGCAGTCAGTGAGCAACCAACTGCATCTCGAGCTATGTGACTCTCCAATGGTGGCACTGAGTGTGTTTACATGCAGTTCAGTATCTCGAAAATGATTGGGATATTAAGTATCCCGAATTTTCGTTTGCGCATATAAACACCTTTTTCCGACTTCAGTGTCCCAAATAAGCCCTTATTCGGGATACTGAGAAATCTGGGTATGCTAGGTGGAGTATTCCGACAGAAATCGGGATACTGACGCATGTAAACACCTTATCCCGATTACCTTATCCCGAATACAGGGGCTTCCCATAGAACGCTGTTGCTGGTGTCCAGGCGCATTCGAAGAGAATTCTATAACGGCCAAGAATGTAGACTGGGAGATAACGTCCTGTGCTCATATAAACACCTTATCCCGAATATGATCATAACCAGGATATGCCTCATATTCGGGATACTGAACTGCATATAAACGCACTCAATGAAAAACGTTGGCCCTCCGTATCATGAATGTTGCCCATCCCTGAATAAGTAATACTTTGAAATGTCAAGGTGTAGCAGTTCCAAACTGTCTGAAAAGCGCCAGACCTTTAAGATTTAAAAGTATAGAAGTTTCGTACCATCAGCCCTGTTCTGAGACTTTTTTTTGTATTTTCTGCTTTTATGTGTGTGCGTCTGTGTTTTTGTCCGTGTGAAGAACGATGATCACAGCTTTCCAGGATATTTAGCCCCGCAGTATATTACTCCCTCAACAGTCCTGCTGTACGAGTACACTTTCGACCTTGCATACCCTGAGTTTGGTTATCTTCGTGAAGTACATCGCGGAAAAATTGTCACCTTCCGGTGGGTGTTGTACGTATGTTGTGTGTTTGTTAACTCTGTGTTACTGTTAGTTTTAGTTATGTCAGATCCACTCTAGTCAAAAATGAGACGAGAAACAGAGATATATTTTAGAAGCTTTATTTCTGAATGCATACATTTGTGTTTGGCGGTATGGCTCTGTTCGGAGGAAGTTCCCCGGCTTCTCCATAAGCTCCATGGAGCCAATACAGGGAAAAGCAGCATCCTCAGGTGGAGTGCCTTCCATTAAGTTGGAAAGGCGACATACCCCCTAGAACAGAGCAAGCAACAACGACAACAGTATGACATTGTTTGGCAATGATTAGTCCGGTGGAGCAGGGGAGGTGGTGGGAGCAAAACAAGCAGCAAAAAAGCAATGACAGGAAAACAAATTCTGTAGTTTAAATAAAGCGCGTCAAAGGTCAGCTTCCAATTGCAAGCAGCAGCTGATTAACCAAAGCGCAGCTGATTAGTGGAGAGTTGTATGGGTCGGGTCGGCGTCATTCAGCAGGCAAAAGGGCGCGTTGACTGCGTGGTCTGCCAGAACTATCGCAGGTTGCTCGATTTCTGTCAGGTCCATTGCGGCCATGAAACACAAGACAAGAAATTCTGATTGCAATATCTTTATTGAATAGTTGAATAATGAATTACCGGTACATTTGGCAGTTTGGCTATGTTCAGAAGAGTCCCTTGGTTTTTCATGAGCACCAAGGAAAGACGAGATTAAGGGGACAGCAGCAGCATAGGGAATGGTGTTTACCCAATTAAAAATTAGGAGAATAAACAATTCCCCCATGGACAGAGCAACATGACAAGGAGTAGCTCATGCCATGTCATACATGTCAAAGTGGAGCTGGGATGCTGGTGGGTTGCAGCAAAGAACCTGGAAGCAATGAGAATGGTGGTACTGCTGCTAGTTGGCTATCGCAGGCAAGTGAAATATGAGTGGGTGTCAATGGAGATTCCTACAACCATATTTTTTTTTCTTATCGTATAATACTTTGCCCAGAAATATTAATATTCAGTTTGAAACTAGAACTAATAAGAACACATAACATTAGCAGAATGCTAGCGAGTACAGGTCGAAATCTGCTGCCCTATTGGAAAAACGAAACACCTGAAAAAAAAGACATTACAGGCCTTATGTAACACCTGCCATTGTTCTCACCAGGAATATTTCATTTATGACGGTTGTGACTCGAAATAGCATTTTTTTTTTGCATTTTCCAATCCATTCCTTTTCCACTAGTAACAGTAGGACTAGTAACAATAATTGATTAATAGTAAATACAAATTAACATTTAACATTGAACATTTAACATGTAGAAAAAATATAAGATAAAAATAGAATGGAAAGACATTACAATAATAAGACAATAATAATAGTGACAGTGGCATTAGTAAAAGCAATAATAATGGTTAGAGATCAGAACGATTTTCAATTCAAAGCCCGGAGCAAGGATTCTGCTCCGCTCCAGTTCGAAATCCAGCACCAAATGTTGGATTATAAAATTTGTAAAATAACATGTATTTGATATAAGTGTGATTTTCTCCCCGAAATTTAAAAAAACAGTTGCAGGCCAACAGTTTTTAATCCTTAAAAAATATGTATTGCACAAGCTGCAGCCACTGACCCTGGCGCTTTCACGCTCTTTGAGTCACGTGCACCTGCGAGGATGGCAAGGTCTGAAGATGGATTTTGTGAAGTACTTTGAAAAGGTGATGGGTCGTATAAATGCAAAATTCAGGTCAAAAAGCTAGAGGAAGATGTTGAGCATGAGGAAGAATGTGGCAAAATAGTCTGTGAGTGAAGATTCTTATTTTAACCTGCGAAGCCATGTCATGAGAAAACATGATGAGGTGGTCCGCAAACACCAGGAGGATGCAACAAAATATGAGCATTCCTCTTTTATCAATTCTAGATTAAACGACGAAGATTGTATATTGTGATAAAAGTGTGATGAAATATCATAAAAACATACACTAACTATGCTTAACAATACAGAGTGGGTTTACATTGGGGCTGTCAACGAGTATTCAAAGTTTGAAATTTGAGTTTGAATAAGGCTTTCTTTGTTGACACTTACCAGTTTCACAGCCGAAAACTGGGTTGGTTCATTAGCACCATCACGGCATTCTAATTTTCATCCTCGTTGCCATCGTGGGAGGGGTGGGACTTGACTTGAAATGGACGTTCTCTGATCGGGGGTAATGTTGTCCTATTAGCGGCTGCCCTTAGCGTTGCTAAGACACACTTCCGTGGATTACAGCTGAACCCTGGTCAAAAATGCTTCAAAGAGTTGAATTGAAAACAATGTTGACTTGGCCTCCATTCTTATACAGTATACTTACAATGATCGTACTGCATAACGTCACCTGAGCTTGGGTTTAAGTCTTCTTGTTAATACGAGGTAAATAACCATTGTGTCAAAACTATGTTTACGAATCATAATAACGGAATTGTCAATTCTGTAACGAACTATGGATTAGAAATCGTAATATTACTTGACAATGTATGGAATGGTTGAATGTGAATAGACTGGTAAAAGTAAGTAAATGAAGGATGAATCACCGCACACTGGTATTCTTTCTTTGCTGGTAGTTTATTTGGTGAACAACGTGATTCGCTGTAGCTTCATCAGTTTCATGTGTTGTTCACCAAATAAACTACCAGCAAAGAATACCAGTGTGCGGTGATTCATCCTTCATTTACATGGATTACCCTTACTGCACATCACCAGCACCTGGACAGTGGTTGTGCACAGAGACGCTACTTTGAGGCTGGTAAAAGTGTTCAGTAATAGAGTTTAGAATCTACCTGCCAGTTTCATATCCATCCTTTGTGTGTGTGTGTGTGTGTGTCTTCGTGTGTGTTTTTTGCAGTCAGGGTGGTCAGGTACTCATAACGGACGTGTACCGGGATCCTCTGTTACCAGGTGGGACTCACAAAAACAAGGGTATTTCGTCCGGATGTGCCTACGTCACTAGTGATGCGAGTCCTCGTTGCCGAACTGCACTGGAACTCACTAATTTCAGGCCATTTCAAACAAGCGATTTAGGGTTAGGTTAGGGTTGGGGACGAATCAAACGTCGTCAGCAACAAGGACGCGCGTCGCTATTGTGACGTGGGCACGTAATACTGCATCCGGACAAAACACCCTAGAATTTCATTGTCCCATTACAGGGTGTATAGTCAAGTCAAGTCAAGTAGGTTTTTATTGTCAATTTCTTTACATGCACTGGTCATACAAAGAATTTGAAATTACATTTCTTGCTTTCCCATTAGACATAGACTAATCTAGGTAAGGACATAGACAGTATAGACATAGACAGTACTTATACATGGACTTAAGACAGTATGGACATAGACAGTGCTCATACAGACATTTAAAGTGCAAGACTGGACAACAGAAGACTTGTAGAGGACATACATTAAGAGGTATCTGTTGTGCTTTTGTGCTTTTCCTAAAAAAAGTCCTTTATAGCGTTCTGACATGGTAATAGTAGCATTTTGAAGAAAATAAATATTAAAAAAGGTCTGTCAAGTACACCAGCAGCAGTGTGGTGTGTGTGTGTGTGTGTGTGTGTGTGTGTGTGTGTGGTGTTGTGTGTGTGTGTGTGGTGTGTGTGTGTGTATGTGTTTAGTGCAGGTAGAAGGTGCGGTGTGCGTCTGTGTGTGTGTTGTGTGTGTTGTGTGTGTGTGTGTGTTGTGTGTGTGTGTGTGTGTGTGTGTGTGTGTGTGTGTGTGTGTGTGTGTGTGTCAGTGTGTGTATGTTTGGGTTTAGTGCAGAAAGTGCAGTGTGCTTGTGTGTGTGTGTGTGTGCATGTTTTGAGTTAGTGCAGGTTGAAAGTTCAGTCACAAGTATAGTAGTGCAGGTGGAATGTTCAGTCGCAGATATGGTGGTGGGGGAATGGGGGGGGGGGTTGTCAGTGGCCTTGCTGGCTAGAGGCTGACAGTGGAGGGAGAGTGGGTTGAGTGTTCAGCATCTTGATCGCTTGGTGCATTGTGCTGCTCGCCAGCCTGGTGGTACGGGAACGGAGGCGCCTGTACCTCTTTCCAGAGGGCAGGAGGCTGAGCAGTTTGTGTGCAGGGTGGCTTGTGTCTTTGATGATCATCAGTGCTTTCCGGGTGAGGCGTGTGGTGTAAATGTCCTGCAGGGAGGGGAGTGGTACTCCAATGATCTTCTTCGCTGTGTTCACAACACGCTGGAGTGTCTTCCTGTTTTTCTCCGTGCAGCTTCCTCCCCACACTGTGATGCAGTTGGACACGACGCTCTCTATGGTTCCTCTGTAGAATGTTGTCATGATGGAGGGTGTAGCACTTGCCTTCTTTAGTTTGCGCAGGAAGTAGAGACGCTGATGATGGGCCTTCTTCGCCAGTGATGTAGTGTTGGTGGTCCAAGAGAGGTCGTCGCTGATGTGCACTCCAAGGAACTTGGTGCTGCTCACTCTCTCCACAGCATCGCCGTCGATGGTCAGTGGTGGCAGTTGTTTTTGGGCCCTTTGGAAGTTGACAACAATCTCCTTGGTCTTGTTGACATTCAGCAGGAGGGTGTTGTCTTTGCACCATCTGGCCAGCAGGTCTACTTCTTCTCTGTAGTGAGTCTCATCGCCCTTGGTGATGAGGCCCACCAGTGTTGTATCATCCGCAAACTTCACTAGATGGTTAGTGCTGTGGGTCGTTGTGCAGTCGTGTGTCAGCAGCGTGAACAGCAGGGGGCTGAGAAACACAACCTTGCGGAGCCCCCGTGCTCAGGGTCAGGGTGCTCGAGGTGTTGTTCCCTACCCGTACTGCTTGTGGTCTTTGCATCAGGAAGTCCAGCAGCCAGTTGCAGAGGGAGGTGCTGAAACCTAGTTTGTCCAGTTTTCTGATGAGTTGTTGTGGTATTATGGTATTGAATGCTGAACTGAAGTCAATGAACAGCATTCTCACATATGAGTCTTTATTGTCCAAGTGGGTGAGGGCTGGATGGAGGGCAGAGCAAATTGCATCCTCCGTGGATCGCTTGGCTCGGTATGCGAACTGGTAGGGGTCTAGGGTGGGGGGTAGGGTGGCTTTGATGTGTGACAGGACTAGCCGTTCGAAGCACTTCATGATTATGGGCGTCAGTGCTACAGGACGGTAGTCATTGAAGCATGATGGTGATGATTTCTTCGGCACAGGTATGATGGTAGCAGCTTTGAAAAGTGATGGGATGACTGCTTGCTCCAGAGAGATGTTAAAGATGTCTGTGAAGACATCCTTCAGCTCTTCTGCACAATCCTTCAACACTCGGCCTGGTATGTCTGTCTGGGCCAGCTGCTTTGCGTGGGTTGATGGTGGCCAGTGTCCTCTTAACACTGGCAGAGGACAGGTAAAGGGGTTGATCATGGGGGGGAGGGGGAGTTTTCTGTGGGTGAGTGTCATTTTGTGCTTCAAAGCGGGCAAAGAAACTGTTCAGGTCGTTTAGCAGAGAGGTGTTGTTGTCACAGCTTCGTGGTGCAGGCTTATAGTCCGTGATGGCCTGTATGCCCTGCCACAGGCTCTGTGCATCTCTGCTGTCTTTGAAGTGTGTTGTTATTTTGTCTGAGTATTCCTTTTTTGCTTTCCTGATGCCCTGGGACAGGTTAGCCCTTGCTGTCTTTAGGCCAGGTACGTCTCCTGCTCTGAAGGCTTTGTCTCTGGCCCTCAGCAGTCGGTGAACGTCTCCTGTGAACCATGGCTTCTGGTTGGCCCTGGTAGTGATGTGTTTTATTTCTGTAACATCATCGATGCATTTTGTGATGTAGGAGGTCACGGTGTCTGTGTACTCCTCAATGTCAATGTGATTGCTGTGGGTGGCAGTTGTTTTGAAAATGTCCCAGTCTGTGGTTTCAAAGCAGTCCTGAAGTCGTGAGATGGCTCCCTCAGGCCATTTTCTCACCTCCTTCTGAACTGGTTTGGTGAGTTTTGCCTTTTGTCTGTAAGCTGGCAGTAGCAGAATTGTCGTGTGGTCTGATGATCCAATGTGGGGGATGGGCTTTGCCTTGTATGCTCTCTTCTGATTTGTGTAAACGAGGTCCAGGGTGTTTTGTTCTCTTGTTGGGAAGTTGACATGTTGATGAAAATTTTGGAAGTACTGTTTTGAGATTTCCGTGGTTGAAATCTCCCAGTACCACTGTGAAGGCATCTGGGTGTGCATCTTGTTGTTCGCTGATGCCCCGATGCAGCTCGTTCAGTGCCTCGCTTTTGACGCCATTGTTGTTGCTGGGTGGGAGGTAGACGGCGACTAATAGGATAGCGGATATTTCTCTGGGTAAATAAAAGGGTCGGCACTTGATGATCATGAACTCCACTCGTGGAGAGCAGTGCCTCTGTACTACCGTAGCATTATTGCACCAAGCATCATGTGTGTAGACACATATTCCTCCCCCTCGTTTTTCTCTGCTGCACGGGCTCTGTCCGCTCGGTGGCACGTTAGTTGTTCCAGTTGTAAAGCCGAATCGGGTATGCCGTCGTTCAGCCATGATTCGGTGAACACCGTAACGCAGCAGTTCCTCACGGTTTTGTTCGCTGATCTTAGTAGCCGTATGTCATCCATCTTATTGTCCAGAGATCTGACGTTTGCCAAGAGAATTGATGGTATTGCTGGACGAGTTGGGTTGGCTGCAAGCCGTGTCTCGACGCCACCTCGTTTGCCCCTTTTCCTAATTCTTGAGCATCTTTTTCTGTGTCGGCATAGCGAGGCAGACGGGTCCGATGTAGTCCTATGCCGCCGGAGAATTCCTAGTTCTTCCAGAGTCTTCATTGGTACATCCAATACATTGCTTAAGTTGTCCATTCTTATCTGCAACAGCTGTTGCCGACTGTACGTGCGTTCCGACATATTTTCCGACGATAGACATTTCGAAAGACACATATTTAACACAAATAAACACTGAAAGTTGGGAAAGCAAGGGTTTCAAAAAGTATTAAAAGGTGATAAATTAAAAAGCCAAAATTTAATGGCCTTAAAAGTTGTACATTTGTTTAAAAGGTATTATATTTTGAAAAACAAGGTATTATTTTTTTAGTTGTACCATTTTGACAAAAAATACATTGATTGATTCTGTAGCTGAGGGCAGTATGAGGCCAGTCATGGGTACTCTGTTAGGGCGTCAGGTTGCCAACCTGCCAGGTTGGTGGGGGGGGGGGTAATCAACCAGTGCTCTCCCCCATCCTCCTCCATGACTGAGGTACCCTGAGGGCATGGTACCGTCCCGCCGCACTGCTCCCTTTCAGGCATCCTATTCCAAAAAACGAAAGTGTAATGTTAAGGAGGTAGAAATGACAAAAGATGTCTTGTTTATACTCGCATCGGAGTGTCGTGATGGTTGTTAAAAATGTTTTTAAAAGGTAGTGAAAAAGGGTATTAAATGGTAGTAAATTTTGACTTCAAGATTGGTGTATATACCCTGCATTACCAGGTATCAACTTGAAGACCTGCGCCAAGGGGGATCTCCTAGAACCTATGGGGCTATTGCATGAAGCCATACAGGACTTCCCACTTTTCTATGAAGAGGCTCTTGCTGAAAATAATGAGTTCTTTGTACAGATCACAGTTTTAGGTGAGTGAAACGCATGCACACACACGCATACATACACACACACACTATAGCAAAAATAGCGCAAAACAGGACTCAGGTGTAACATGAGTGAATGAATGTTATTTATTTAGTCATGTATGTATTTATTTTTTAGTGGAAACATTTCTGGGGGACACAAAGCAGCACAAACATAGCACAAATGAACAACAGTTGTATTTCAACATTTAAAAAATGTTCATTTTATTTGTATGACACAATTAAGTAAGACTCAAGACGTGACTCCAGTTTGAATGCTTTAGTGAAGACATCTTGAACCATGATACAAATTTGTAAAACTGAAACAGAATGAAATACAGGAGGATACATTAGGGAATAAAATGCTCAGGTGGATACAATAAGTTTTCCCTTCACAGGTACTAACCAAGGTACGTCTTTTCTAGGATAGGTTTTAGCTTTAGGTCAGGTAAGTAGGCAGCACTGTAGTTTAAAAGATAAAGCAGACAGGCGAATTTTACCATCTAACATATTTCTTATCAAGGACAAAACACAGGCAAGTTAACAGTAAAGTTTATCAAAATATAGTGAACGTTTACATGAAAAATACAAGGCACAACTGAACACAAACGAAGCAATACAAAGATTGAATGACTAGAGAATTTAGCTTAGGGACTGTACGTTATTTACCGGGAAGGGGGGGCTGGTGCGTAGGGGGGGGGGGGGGGGGGGGGGGGGGGGGGGGTGGGGGGGGGGGGGGGGGGGCATGATGAAAAAAAATGAGGTGGGGGGGAGGGCCATGGCGAAAAAAATCGGAGTTAGGGGGAGGGCCATGGGAAAAAAACGAATTTATTATTTTTTTTAAAAATAATAATAAAAAATGCAATACTTCTCTGAAACATATCGCTTTGCGATGCAAGGTCCCGGCCGCATACTTTAGCACTGACGCGTTTAGGCCTATCTGTAGTCGTGTAGGCATACCGAATATGTGTTAGCCTAGGCTAAATATTATTTTTGGTGCTTTTGTGTGGAAAAGACGTTGTGCCATAACGGTGACTGCGATTTCCTCTGGTTAGGCTACTGCTGGAACGACATCGCAAAATTGGTCCTGGATCAACATCTGGTTTGAGTGGTTAGGCCTATCTATGTCAGATTTCGCGCCAGTAACGTCTTCTGTAGCCTATGGATTAAGATCAGTTATGCAGAAGTGCCATGCTGTTACGAAATACAATTATTCACTGACAGGTTAAGTTTAGGAATATGTTTTGGTAAAGGCATAATTTGGCATGTTGTTAGGTTGGTGCACACATTTTCACTGACAGGTTGTTTAGGAATTAGTTTTGGTTTAGGCACAGTTCCACATAGCCACTGTAATAGCCTACCTAGCCATAACCAGAGCCGTATACCACCGTGACGGCACTTGGCACAGCACGAAAAGGGGGATTTGTGACAATGAACTCGTCCCTAATCGTCCACGGACTTGCCTAACTTTCGTCTGATTTTGAGCGCTTGAGAGAATCAAAATTAACAGTTTTGGTGACAGTGAACTCGCCCGGAAGCGAATCGCGAGCCGCGGGCAGGTCTCACAGCAGGGTGTTAATGGCCCAACGATTAGCGATTACCACATGAAAGGCAATGACAGCCAGCCCAGAACGCGGACTAGCCTTTCTCTTATTGGACGAAAAAGACACATGGCTCAAAGTAAAAGAGCTGCGCTATTGGTTAGCAGGGTCGGCAGCTACGACCTTCTATTGGTCACAATGATACATTGGTCACGTTGGATTAATTTATATGCAGACCGTAGGGTCCGTATAATTATGCAAAAATTATTATTAATATACCTAGATTGATTTTACTTAGTATATTCACATCATTATAGGCTGCACTGTGATGGGGCTTTAGCATGCATGCATGATGTGAATTTATTGATAAAATGAAAATTAATGAAATGAAAATTATCTTTTTAACGCTTTTAATATCACACCAAACAATGTACACACACTTTGACAAGAACCATGCAACTACACACATACCCTGCAAACAATATACTCTATATGCAGTGATTTACACAGCACTCAGGTCACAAATGTACAACTAGGAAACATTTCATTACCGACAGATTAGGTTTGGGCAGGCTGTCATAATGCTTTAGCGTACGTATCGCACGCTGGTGCATTCAGCGAGTTGGTGCGACGCATTTGGAATTTAAATCGTGCTCCTCAACGCACCAGTAAAGCGCTTTCATGCACTTTTGACACGTGACGAGGTTTGCGCAGTTTTCCCCGCCGTGTCGGCGATTTTGTTTTGTCACAGTGCATTTGTTACTAAACGCAAATATGCTTTGCTGTGCCCTAACCAAAACCACCCCTAAACCTAACCTGTCAGTGAAGTAATGTTTCTGCTGCTTTACTTTTGCCAAGAACAGCGAGATTAGGCGAATTTCTGCCTAAATTGTGCCTAAACCAAAACCATCCCTAAACCGAACCTGTCACAGGGCGTTGTGGAGCACGACTTAACTTGAAAATGCGTATTAGACACCCGCGATAGTGGGTTCAAATCAGCGTGTCATAGATACGCCTAGCCTATGCATGATGTTTGGGAAGGGCACAATTAATAAAACTCAGAAACATACAATGCGTTTTCAAAAAAGGGTTCTATGTTCCCCGCTGCATCCAAGTAGACTGCTGCCACACTGCTAAGAGCAGGTTGTTGTTACACCTCTGACAGGTTAGGTTTAAGGATAGTTTTAGTCAGGGCACATACAAAAATGGATTTGAGTAAAAGTTGTCAATTCATAGTAAATACGTGGTAAATATGAAAGTAAGAGGAAAAAATAGTACAGGTACTGCCTTTTAATACAGACTATACAGGTATGTACAACATTATAAACATTGCTGTTGATTTCATGTTCTTCAGCCGCCAATCATGCCAGAAGGGTCTACTGAAGGTCTCTGGTCACTGTGTCCTCGTCATACTGCAACAGGCACTCAGTCTCACTTCTGGGAGCTTGTAGAAACAACAAATAAATTAATACTTCACCATGCACCTCATATTGACATAGCAAATATATCAATAAGCAAGTCATATTGAGCCCAACAGGGATAATCTTACACTATTTTTGTCTTCTATAGTCTCATGCACTATGTCTCCCTGCCAGGATATGTAGGATGTAAGAAAATAAATCAAAACATAGCAATGCACAGCATTGACAACTTATCTATAAAGTAGCACACGTCATATTGCCAATGTAGGCCAGGGGTGGGGAACTATGTCTTGAGGGCCGTTTGCGACCCTTGAGGCCGTTTTATCTGGTCCCCGATATCATTTTTATGTTATTCAGCTTCACATAAAATGACATTTTGTAAAGGAACCTTAGAAAATACATTTGCAATACAATTAAGTTATATTCAGGGAAGCTGAAGAAGGTGGTGTTTGTTTAAATGTGGCTGCCTTCAATATAGGTCTAAAGTGAAGGGGAAAATCCTGGTTTGTGTTCATAGTACGGCCCTTGGAGGACTTTTACGGCCCCTCGGATGAATTTGAATTGGCCCTTCGAATGAGAAAGGTTCCCCACCACTGACGTAGGCTATAGGTTACGCTTACCCTCTTTCACTCCTCTGTGGAGAGACTGTGCTTATTTCAGGTTGGCTTCCAGACGCGTCTGTAGCACAGCACACAGGATTGCAGGACACAGCATCCTGCAGGACACTACAAAAAACAAACAAATGAAAACAAAAAAAAACAAGGGGAATGAATAAATGACCTGCCCAGTTATTAAACAAATGAAAATTGATGTGCCAGAGCTGTGGTAAAAGTAACCTTGGGTCCAAATCATCTAGGCCTAGGGTGTGTGTGTGTGTGTGTGGTAAATCCAGTGTGCACATTATTCAGATATGAGAATTAATTCATTCATTCATTTTAACTGACATCAGTACATACCCATATCAGTGCCATTTCACCCTGCCAAGACACTGGACCTGGGTCTATTGGAGGTCTCTGCTCAGGGTGTCCTCGCCATACTGCAGCAGGCACTCTGTTGTTTCTATAGTTCCTAGAAGCGAGACAAATAGATAAATAAATAAATACTTCACCATGCACCTCATATTGACATAGCAAATATGTCAATAAGCAAGACCTATTGAGCCCAACAGGGATAATCTTACACTATATCAGTTTTCTGTGGTCTCTTGTAAGATTGGCCCATCACCATTCTGCAGGACACTACCGTCTCCCTGCCAGGATCTGTAGGATGTAAGAAAATGAATCAAAGCATAGCAATGCACAGCATTGACAACTTATCTATAAAGTAGCACAAGTCATATTGACAATGTAGGCCAGGGGTGGGGAACCTATGTCTCTAGGGCCGTTTGCGACCCTTGAGGCATTTTTATCTGGCCCCCCGATATAATTTTAATGCGATTCAGCTTCACATGAAATATACATATTTTGTAAAGGAATCTTAGAAAATACATTTGCAAAACAATTAAGTTATATTCAGGGAACCTGAAGAAGGTGGTGTGTTTGTTTAAATGTGGCTGCCTTCAATATAGGCCTAAAGTGAAAGGGAAAATCCTGGTTTGTGTTCATAGTACGGCCCTTGGAGGACTTTTACGGCCCCTCGGATGAATTTGAAGTGGCCCTTCGAATGAGAAACGTTCCCCGACCCTGACGTAGGCTATAGGTTAAGCTTACCCTCTTTCACTCTTCTGTGGTGAGACTGTGCCCATTTTGGGTTGACCTCCACACGCGTCTGTAGCACAGCACACAGGATTGCAGGACACAGCATCCTGCAGGACACTTCAAAAAACAAGGGGAACGAATAAATGACCTGTCCAGTTCTATAAAAAGGAATACCCTGAAAAAGAACACCCTGTTGTTTCTACAGCTCCTAGAAGCGAGACAAATAAATTAAATAATTCGCCATGCATCTCATATTGACATAGCAAATGTATCAATGAGCAAGTCATATTGGTCACAAAGAAGTTAATCTTACATTCTTTCAGTCTTCTATGGCGAGTTAGGCCTTCAGGTGACTCGTCTTCGCCATATTATGAGACAGCAGCCTGTGAAAACATGGCAAATAGAATAACCCATTAACCTTGGGTCCTAATATAATACAAGAACATAAACTAGCCTACATTATTTAGACAGTGTCAGTAGACCTCCACGTGAAACAATAAGAAAAAGTGATCATACATAATTTCAATTTCTTGAAGAGGCCATCTACACTTATTTCTGCAACAAGTGCTGTTTTGAGGACCCATACTTTTTAAGGACAGGTTGCCTACTGTTGCCCTGTGTGACTGCCTAGGTTTTAGGATAGGGAAAGTAAAACAAAAATCATTGAGTAAAATCGATGGGGGACAAATTGTAGCTTTTGTAGACTACGTCGCTACTTGAGGAAAAATAGCTTAACTACAGGGACGTTAGCTACTCGATACATGGTAGTGACGCTACGACCAAGCTACTAGAGAATGTAATTAAACTAGTCGCTTCGCTACTGCCCAGCACTGAAAACCAAGGACACTCCCAACTGAGATCGCTCCCGGACGTGTAGTCCCAGGTGTTTCTATCACTCCCGGACGTGTAGTCCCACCGATTATATTTCACGTATCATCATACACTGCCACATACAAGCAATTTAGGGTTAGGTTTAGGTTTAGGGTTAGGGTTAGGGTTAAGGTTAGAAACAAAAAACTAACATCAAAAAGATAACTAACTCCGTTATATGGCGGTGGGATCGATAGTCTGGCTAGTGGGAGCGAGCCGACCGGGGAGCGTCCTGCGTTGGGAGCGACAATCAGGGAATGGAAAACCAACATACCCAGACGGCACACCAGTCTTGCCAACGTCGCCTAGATGCATTTTTGCCGCTGTAAAATACATTGGCAAGGCGTTTTAGCGTTAGCTCATCAGCGAAATGCCGGGCAGACGTGAAACATGAGCAGTGTCCAGCATCTAGTTGATGAGCTAACGCAATAGCATGCTAACGGTAGCCTTTGTCTATCTTTAGGCAGGGGAAAGGCAACTGAGAACGAGCAATGTCAAACAATTTACCATCAACAAGTATACTTAACACATTCACCACAGCATTTTGTCATTACGATGCTCGCAAGTCATCAGAATTTACTAGCGTACAGCAGCAACTAGTGTAGGCCTAGTCACATTGAGGGGACTTGAGCTACCAGCTATGTAAAGCGGCTGTGCTACAACTTAGCAATGGCGGATCTGTGTTCAGAGGAGCTATTCAGTCGCTCTTGAGTACTGAAACTTTAAACCACAGTTGAGTAAAATGTACTTACATGTATGTGAAGCCCATTTTCCGTTGGTATGTGAGGAACTTTCCCCCCATATCGCCAAGAAACTTGTAACAGTGAAACCACACAGACAGCGCGTGATTCTGTTCAATCAGGAAGTGTTGTTGACCGCGGTAGATGGCTTCTTTGTGGCTTGTGTGTGGAATTCGCATTGTGCCAATTAGTTTTACTGCCACCTAAAGGCTTGGTGTAGAACTAATTTAACCAGAGACGGTCTATTTTCAACTAACTTGAACAATCCTTGCTTTAGTTCAGAATACCATTTAAAAACCAGAGTGGCCAAGCACATTGATGTTTTTCCTCAAAAGCAGTTGATGAACCTTTTTTAATTCGAAGGGTCACTTCAAAATGTATGTCCAAGAAAGATCATTCAGATGATTCTATTTTGATTGCCTATTCTGTAGGTTCATTTAAATGTTTATAGCACAGATCAAATTGTTTGATCAACTTAATTTCTGAGCTTATAGTATCATAATAAAATGTACTGACAGCAAAGCTCTGGCTAGTAGAAAGGTTTAATGCAGGGGTGGGGAACCTTTTTAATTCGAGGGGCCACTTCAAATTCCTACCATGGTCATAAAATCCTCCGGGGGCCGTACTATGAACACAAATCAGGATTTCCCCATAAAATGTAGGCCTATATAGACACCTTTAGGCCTATATAGACATATAGACATATTTAAAGGTAGACACCTTTAAAACAGTCCCCACCTTTTCTAGGTCCCCTGAATATAACTTAATTGCATTGGAAATGTAATTTCTAAGATTCCTTAGGCCTGCAAAATATGTCATAGGCCTATTTAATGTGAAGTTGCAAAACATTATAATGATATCAGGGGCCGGATAAAACAGCCTCAAGGGCCCTCGAGACATAGGTTCCCTACCCCTGGTTTAATGGTTAGTGATTCTGAAAAACACCACTGGGCAGCGTGAAAAAAACATACACACAGACACAGACACAGACACACACACACACACACACACACACACACACACACACACACACACAGTTTGATTATTTTATTTGGGAGGACCAATAATTATTGAGAAACAATACAGCGCCCCAAACAATATTAAAGTAGCAATAATGTGTCTTCTACATAAATGCAAAAGTCATACTGGCCTGAAGCCTATTCAGGGATACAAGTGGCATCTCCTCCTCCAAATATGCAGACTGCCTATAACTGCAGATATTGAACAATACTTGGCTATCTGTTTTGCTTTCTTCTTATTTAGTCCAGCTATTTGCAAACCTCTGACACACAATTTATGAACATGTCCAAGGCTACCATAGATAAGTACCACCATGGATGTTTTGTAGCCACTTACTGTCAATGCATGAATTACTGGTTGATACTTAACACATTTTTCAGCAAAGCACAGGTCCATATATGCATCAAAGCAGCATCCTATTTCCACAACTGTGATGGTTTTTAGAGTCTCGTCCACAAGAACAATGTCAGGGGTGTTAGGGCAGTCTTTAAGAACATTGTCCAGAACATCATTGGTGGTCAAATGGGAAAACCAGTTTGGGTTGATTTTTCTGTCTGTGTGTACATGTGTTGGTCCATGTAGTTTGCGCAGTTCTGTTGCAGTAATGTCCACAATGCGGTTGTGACGGGCGGTGTACAGGCCTTTAAAAGCAATACAGGCATTCATGATGTGCGCTGTAGATTCTATAGTCTCGTCAGTATGTAACACACACACACACACACACACACACACACACACACACACACACACACACACACACACACACACACACACACACACACATTTTAGTAAAAGCCCAAAAAATGCCCTAGGGCCCCCAACAATCCCGTTGCCTAGGGACCCCAAAATCCTAGAAACAGGCCTGCCGACCCATAACTCCCTCCCACCCACCTGACCTCACCCCACCCCACCCCACTTGAAATTGACTGGGGCAGCTCCCGACCTGATCACTGGCATTTACATATTAAAGGCTCTTCTGAGAAGGGGATGGGAGGGGGGCATGGGGGAGCCGCAAATGCTGTGGCTTGAGGTATGAGGCAATTTAAGGTGCAAAACTCATCCACAAATTCCTCTTTTCATGCAGTGTGGCATGCCCGTTAATTTTTGGAATCAGACCTAGAATAGGGCCAACTTTGCGATGTCGTTCCAGGAACAACAGTAACCCGAGGAAATCGCAGTCACCGTGCCCAACGCAGGGCGCCCCTCCAGCTGTTTCGCTCGCTATCATAGTCGACTTCAACATTTGGTGATGTGTCAGTGCATCGCAAGGCACAGAGAGATGCGCACAAACAACCCTACTAACTTTGGACAGAGCTTTGAGGCGGCTGCTCAACTTCGGAATCTCGAAGTGAAATGTAGCCTATTTTCTTCCAACCGGCATCAGCTGTCAAACTGGAGCGCGCCACCCTAAAAATGCAGCGGTTTGTTAAATTGTTCATCGGTGTCCACAAGAATTTTTACTTTTGGGAAAATAAAAACACGTTTTGAAATAGTCTAGGCTAGAGCTACTGTTTGGAGCCATACGCCTACTTCAACCCTGTAATCCCACCAACTCGAGTCATCCTGCACGTGAGACCGCTTGCTCACGCAGCTTGGTGGTCTAGGACCCGCATGATTGATTGTGTAAGCACTGCCAGTCAAAATGGTTAGATGTTTTATCTACGTTCAGCTAACAGATTTCGACTATGTATAAAAATGAAAAAGTGAGTGAAACCATTGAAGTTTGACAACACAGATAATTTACCAAGGACATTTATCAGTAAGTTAACTTTCTTTACTGTAAATTCATATACAGACAGTAATGCCCATATATCACAGGTTTCTCATGGGTTTGGCTCATTTCTCAAAACAGAGATAACATTCTCAAAATAACATGGACAAATGCCAAAGCAAATAGCAATTGTTCAAAACAGAATGTCGTTTGAAAAAATGTTAAGAAATTAGCCAAATAACAGAGGAAACTGTAGTATACACGGTTGTAAAATTATTTTCTACTAACTAGTAAAGTTACAATACCATCTGACCTGTTGAACACTATCATGAATTTACTATGTAATGAAATTCTTAAAATATGATGTCCTTGACTGTTTTGGGAATTGCGTAGACCACTTTGCATATGATGACTTACACAATGAAATAATGCTGACGTGTTTTGGAGAGGGCAACCATTAGACTGAGAATTGTCTAATTCGTTTAGATAAGCAAGGTCAATTTATTTGGAAAATGTGCTAAATGTATGCTGAATGTGTCAACTGAAGGGTATTTGTACATATCCATTTGCAGAGATGTACTAAAAATTTGAGACACGTACAAAGCATTTGATATCTGATGAAAGCAATGACAAATGCCATTCTGTTTTGGGAAATTGCAAGTTGGTTTGGGGATTTGTCCGTGTTGTTTTGAGAATGTCATCTCAGTTTCGAGAAATTAACCAATCGAGAAAAACTGTAACGTGTGAATCTCCCATGCCATGTGACCATAACGACTCATGTCAATGCAACCTGGCAATTGTTAAATGGATAAATACCAGTGCATGTGGACTACTGCTTCATTTCCCTCAAGAATTTTGTGGTGAAAGAAGCTCCTCTCCGAGGAACGAAGATGCAGAAATACAGCACTCAACAGGCATTGGAAATGATCCACACACGCACACACACACACACACACACACACACACACACACACACACACACACGCAAAAACACTCTGTGTGTCTCAAGTGACAGCTTGAGACACATTTCCACAACAAAAGGAGTGTCCGCAGGGGGTCCAAAGGGTCAAATGACCCTCTTGTGGGGCTTTTAGGTAAAAAGGTCAATTGACCCCTCCGTGGTAGTTCTAGTGTTAATATATTGACATTTTTGGGGAAAATGACATCTCCCAAAGATGGATGTGTAGCTACACTAGATGGGCTGAGATGTAATTCCGTTTTTTTTTCTTTTACAATTTGTGCTTTAGACGGTGTCCTGGCTCCTCGTGTATTGCGTTTACGTTTCTTGATGGAGAGTGCGAAATATGTATTTCTATGGCATTCCAATGTCAAAACAACAATGGGGTGCCTTTTCAAGATGCAGGAAGAAGTGCATGCTGAAAAAATAGATCGTACTGTACCCACCCACCCCCGCCTAAACTGCCCTTTTGACAAAAATCTTGAGCCTGCCCTTCTGAAATGCTGTGCACGTGACTGGTGAACATCTATACAGGAATGCTGCAACAAATGTCGAAATAGATGAAAAGGTATGACAGTCAACGCGGGGATATTGATTCTGCCCTCAAGTTGGGCTACTTCTTTCAGGCAGCGAGCGGCATCTCTACCATAGCCTACGCAGTTTATTTCCATCACAGAATATTAATTTTAATTCGTTTTTTATTTGTGTTTTACAGGCTAAAGCTATGTGAATTCGAACTTTGAATATTCATTAGGCCTAGTAGGGCTATCTGGGTCAAAATGGGATGTGTAAAAAAAAAATTCAGTCCTTTGGTCGACCAACAAAATCCTTGGTTGTGGACAGCCCTAGGGCACACTGACTAAAGCCGGGCATACACTGTGAGATATTTTCACTCGTGGGTCTTAAGCTTCTGCTCACACTGCACGATGGAATTTCACTGTTTAAAATTTCACAACTCACGACTCACGTCCTCACACTACACGAGCCGACAGTCGGATGCGAGCGAAATGCTTCCACCGCACGACGAGACAGGCATGTTTCCCTAGTCTGCAGAGGAGGGAACATGCGCACCTGAAGTGGAGATGAGGTCGCGCTCAACAGCGAATCGCACGGCCCCATTAATTTGTGCATGTGAAGTGTCAAATCGGGTCGTAGCACTGCTTTAACTGTGCAATTTACGCACGAGCCACGACCAGAATTTCAAACCGTTTTGATTTTCTTGCGACCCTGCGATTGCACGATCGTGAGGCGAAATCGCTTGTCGTTACCCCATGTACACTGCACGATGCAAGACTCTCGATTGACCTGCGATTGAGCAAGAAATCGGCCCGACTCTCAAAAAGTCGTGCGAGTGCCAAATCGGGGCAAAATCGGGGCAAAAGTCGCACAGTGTAAGCCCAGCTTAAGCCTACTCACTGAAAAGGCAGAAGTAAACTCACTGGGAATATTAAAAGGGTGGCTCATAGGCTACACACAGACGTCTGAACCCGAGTTTGTGGACTGGAGAAAAGCAGAGGAAAATGTGAATGTTATGAAAGAAAGAAAAAGCTAACCTAATGTTAGGTCCACGTTTAGAGGAAGAGCTGCGCTGCGGGTCGTCTGTCAACTAATTACAGTTCCATGTCGTGGAGCGTTATGCAATGCAAACGCCCTTCTATCCAAGCACAAAGGAAAATATGAATGTTATGAAAGGAGAAAAGCTAACCAAATGTTACAGGTCCACGTTTAGAGGAAGAGATGTATGCGCTGCGGTCGCCTGTCAACTAATTACGGTTCCATGTCGTGGAGCGTTATGCAATGCAAATCCCCCTCTATCCGAGCACAAACATCTGTGTCAAAAACTGCCTGCCGACTTCTAAATCGTTCATTTCCGCAACCAAAATAAAGTTGCCTCCATTGCCTCCATTGTCCAAACGCAAAACAATGCCGAAAATTGAATGCCCCCCTCAGTTGTCTCACAATGCAATCAGCTTAAGCTGGGCTTACACTGTGCGACTTTTGCCCCGATTTGGCACTCGCACGACTTTTTGAGAGTCGGACCGATTTCTTGCTCAATCGCAGGTCAATCGTGAGTCTCGCATCGTGCAGTGTACCTGGGGTAACGACAAGCGATTTCGCCTCACGATCGTGCAATCGCAGGGTCGCAAGAAAATCAAAACGGTTTGAAATTCTGGTCGTGGCTCGTGCGTAAATCGCACAGTTAAAGCAGTGCTACGACCCGATTTGACACTTCACATGCACAAATGAATAGGGCCGTGCGATTCGCTGTTGAGCGCGACCTCATCTCCACCTCAGGTGCGCATGTTCCCTCCTCTGCAGACCGGGGAAACATGCCTGTCGCGTCGTACGGTGGAAGCATTTCGCTCGCATCCTACTGTCGGCTCGTGTAGTGTGAGGACGTGAGTCGTGAGTTGTGAACTTTTAAACAGTGAAATTCCATCGTGCAGTGTGAGCAGAAGCTTAAGACCCACGAGTGAAAATATCGCACAGTGTATGCCCGGCTTAAGCCTTGCCGGTTTGGTAACATACGTTTTGGCTTGCACGCATTCACTCCGGTCCAAAATGGCAACTCTGCCGCCTTTTTAAAGGAATGCGTTTCAGACGGACGACAGACGGACGGACGGACAGACAGGCCCTCTTATAGAGATGCTGGGACGGATCTAAAAAGTTCTGGTTCCGGTTCCTGATTCGGATCACTACCAGAATTGAATCACTTGTTCCTTGGGTCATTATCAACAACTCCACAAACTTTCGTTCAAATCCTTTGATTAGTTTTTGAGTTATGCTGCTGACAAACAGACAAACAAACAAACAGACAGACAGACAGACACAGACAGACCAAAGCGACCGAAAACATTACCTCCTTGGCAGAGGTAATAACAACTATAGAGGGAACAGGCTGAGACTGGTAATGTTGTGTCGGCACGGCACCCACTGCCCTTCTCCTAGGACAGGGGATCTTAACCTGGGGTGCAGGTACCCCCTGGGGGTGCGCCAGAGATTTCAGGGGGTGTGCACGGAATTTTGTTTGTGTTGAGGTTGTTGTTAACTGTTAATGCGCATGTGCGTCCCGGGGGGGTAGTCGTTTACATCGAGAAGATTGGAATGGCTGTAATGTGAATATGGCTCTATAAAGTTTGAAGTTCATTTAAAACTCGTGTCGTTATTGTACACTAACATTGGTAGCAGAGGATGTCGGCACACAGCTACAAAGTGCCGCCTCCGTTTGATGAAAGCAAATCGGATTATGAAAGTTGGAAGAACGAAATAAAGATCTGGAAGCTAGTTACCGAGTTGGATCAGAAGAAACAGGCGCTAGCGGTAGCATTGTCTCTTACTGGAAGGGTGAGGACAATAGCACTGGAAATATCCGCGGACGATTTGAACAAAGATAATGGAATAACAACGCTTCTGCAGAAACTGGATATGGTGTATTTGAAAGAGGAAAAAGACCGCCAATACGATGCCTACACGGAGTTCGACAACATCAAAAGGGATAGCAACATAAGCATGATGGATTACATCGTTGAATTCGAAAGAGTATACAACAAAATGAGTAAGTTGAAAATGAAACTACCCGATGCTGTTCTCGCATTTAAATTACTTGACACCTCTGGACTTACAGTTAAAGACAAACAACTGGCGCTTACCGCATGCTCCGACGTAACATTCAGTGGCATGAAATCAGCCTCGAAAAGAATGTTTGGCGATAATTCACCGCCACATGGTGCTAGTGCATCAAGTGATCCTGACTGTGCGTACTACACAAGATTTACTGGAAAGAAAGACAAGTCAAGCTCTCCAAGTCAAATTACGGTGCCACCTGGGTCAAACCCATTAGACAAATATGGAAGACGGTCACGTTGTGCTATCTGTCAGAGTACTTATCACTGGGCAAAGGACTGTCCTCACAAAAACGAACAGGCAAAATTAACAGAAAATGTTGAGAGCCACACAGAAAATACTGATGAGTGTCACATAACTTTGTTGTCAAAGGAAACATTGTCTGAAACAGAGATATTCATGGTGGAGGCTTTAGGATCAGCTGTCATTGACACTGCCTGCACCAGAACGGTATGTGGAGAAAAATGGCTTGACAACTATGTTGATGGACTGAACCAGAACGAGCTTGAGACCCAAACCAGTGCTAAAGCATTCCGATTTGGAGATGGTAGACTTGTTCATTCCACAAAGCGTGTGACAATTCCAGCTGTGATTGGTCAGACCAAATGCCATATAGAAACAGAAGTCGTGCCAGTTGACATTCCCTTGCTTTTAAGCAAAACATCACTGAAAAGAGCAGGTGCCGTCCTGGACATTGAGAATGATAAAGCCACAATGTTTAAGCAGCCAGTTAAACTTCAGCTGACCTCATCAGATCACTATTGTGTTAACATAAAAGCAAACAATAATCCAGCAGAAAATGACATCCAGAATGACGAGGAAGTTCTCACTGTAACTGAAAATATGACAAAACAGGAAAAACAGAAGGTGCTGTTAAAACTACACAAACAATTTGGACATGCCTCAGTGGAAAAGCTGAAAAAATTGCTGGACTGTGCAGGCAACCATGATGATGACTGCCTTGAAATTCTCAATGACATTGTAAGCAAATGTGACACATGCATACGATACAGCAAGCCAAAGCCAAAGCCTGCAGTGGGCTTACCCATGGCCTCAACCTACAACGAGACGGTGGCTGTGGACTTGCATGAGTTGGAACCAGGGCTGTGGTATCTCCATGTCATTGATCACTTCACACGTTTCAGTGCAGGGAGCATTGTGACAAACAAGAAACCCAAAGACATCGTGAAGCATCTCATCCACTGCTGGATAAGTGTGCATGGGCCACCACATCGACTGTTTAGTGACAACGGTGGTGAATTTAACAATGAGGAAATGAGGGATATGGCTGAAAAATTCAACATTGAATTAAAAACCACTGCAGCATATAGCCCATGGAGCAATGGCCTTTTGGAAAGGCATAACCACACCCTGACCGACATCCTGTTGAAAGTGAAAAAGGAAAATGAATGCAGCTGGCCAATGGCTCTAGACTGGGCCTTGATGGCAAAGAACTCATTGCACAATGTGCATGGCTACAGTCCATACCAACTGGTGTTTGGACAAAATCCCAACATGCCGTCAGTTCTAACCGATAAGCCACCAGCACTTGAAAGCCCTACAATGAATACCTGGATGGCTCAGCACATTACAACTTTGCATGCAGCACGCCGAGCATTCACAGAAGCAGAGTGCTCTGAAAGAATCAAACGAGCCCTTCGCAAACAGCTGCGAGCCAATGATGACCGATACGAAACAGGGGACAAAGTATACTACAAACGAGCTGACTGTCCACAGTGGAAAGGTCCAGGGGTGGTCATCGGCCAAGATGGTGTGGTAGTCTTTGTAAGGCATGGGGGCACATATGTTCGTGTGCATCACACCAGACTGAGAAAGACAAGCAGTGCTAGAAGATATGGACATTCAGCCAGAGGTGACTGACAAACAGACACTGCCGGACTCTGGACCTAACTACGAGGATGACGACACTGACAGTGGAGAAGAGACCCATACATATGACTCGCCTGAATCAGAAAATCATGCTGTAGCCACTCCACTTGCTCCTGAAAACATTCCGAATGCTGACACAGTACAGACTGAAACACTCACAAAACATGGAGATTTGCGACTAAAAACTGGACAAACAGTGACATACACGGACAGAGAAAGCGGACAAACATTAACCGGAACGATTCTAGGTCGTGCAGGGAAGTCCACTGGAAAACACAAAAACTGGTACAATGTACGGTTCCGTGGATCTGGGGACCTCGCTGGCTCCTCAGGCTCAGTAAATCTGAGTGAAATGGACAATGTTCAAACAGTACCAGCAGCGCACACCGACTTATGTGAGGAAAGCAATACAGAGAACACTCTGATGGTCGATGACGATGTCTTTGATACTGCAAAAGAAACAGAATTATGCAACTGGAAGAAAAATGATGTCTTTGAGGAAGTGAAAGATGAAGGACAGAAATGCATCTCCACAAGGTGGGTGTGTACACTGAAAGAAACCACTGATGGTGTTGCACCTAAAGCTAGACTAGTTGCCAGAGGCTTTGAGGAAATGAATATTCAAGAACTACCAAAAGACTCCCCAACATGCGCCTCAGAGTCACTAAGAATGATCATGGCTGTCATATGTCAAAAGAAATGGCAATTAAATTCTATGGATATAAAAGCAGCTTTTTTGCAAGGCAAAGAATTGACTCGAGACATCTACATTCGCCCTCCACCAGAGGCTCAGAGCCAAGGCGTTTTGTGGAGACTGAAAAAGTGTGTCTACGGACTAGCAGATGCCTCACTTTATTGGTATAATAAAGTAAAGGACACAATGCATCAGTTGGGAGCAATCGTGTCACAAGTTGATCCAGCAGTCTTCTACTGGCTAGATGACTCCTCCAATGTCATGGGAGTACTTGGCTGTCATGTGGATGATTTTATCTGGGGAGGTTCTGAAAGGTTCACCACAAAAATCATACCACAGTTAAAAGCAGCTTTCCAAGTTGGACGGGAAGAGCATAACACCTTCAGCTATAGTATTGGAATGGAGTTCTCTGCTCTGAATGACACAGTACAGGTACAGCAGAGCATGTACATCAAGAACCTTCAGCCCATTCCAGTGGACCCGGCCAGAGCTGCTGAGCGAGATGCTCCCCTAACAAATCAAGAAACTGACATGCTTAGATCAAAAATTGGCCAAATATTGTGGGTGGCAAGACAAACAAGGCCAGATGCAATGTGTGACGTATCCATGTTAGCATCCAGTATGAAAGCTGCTACTGTTCAAACTCTGCACTCTGTCAACAAACTGATCCAGAAACTCAAATCTGATGAAGTGACCTTGAAATTCCAGCACCTAGGTAAAGACAGTTCCTTGCAGCTTGTCGTGTTCAGTGATTCGTCAATGGGAAACCTTCCTGATGGTGGCACTCAGGGTGGTCATCTCATCATGCTCATGGGAGAGAATGGAAGATTCTCACCTATATGCTGGCAGTCAAAAAGAATAAGAAGAGTGGTGAGAAGCACTCTAGCAGGGGAGACACTGGCCCTTGCAGATGGCATCGATAATGCAATATTTCTGGCCACGCTCTACTCAGAACTTACTGTAGGTGACTGCAAGCACAGCGGCATACCTATAATATGTGTAACTGACAATCACTCACTCCTGGATGCTGTAAAGTCGACCAAACCAGTCACAGAGAGGAGACTGCGGCTTGAAATAAGCAATGTCAAAGAGCTCATCCAGTCTGGAGTCATTCGACGCATCATGTGGTCAGCGACCAAAGACCAGCTTGCTGACTGCTTGACAAAGAAAGGAACATCAGCTTTCCTCCTCCTAAAGGCCTTCAGTGAAGGTGTATGGCTCCTCAAGGAATAAGAGAACAAGACAACAATTAAATGGACTCTAAATATAAAGGCAGTATTTTCTTTTTTTGTTCTTTGAACAGTACTATAATTGAGTTTATTTTTCTTTAAAGAAAAAGGGGGAGTTTGTTAACTGTTGATGCGCATGTGCGCCCTGGGGGGTAGTCTTTTACATCGAGAAGATTGGAATGGCTGTAATGTGAATATGGCTCTATAAAGTTTGAAGTTCATTTAAAACTCGTGTCGTTATTGTACACTAACAGTTGTGACCAAAATTCTGCAACCAAACATTATTATCAGGCTATCATGCAAAGTAATTGATCACTTAAAGGGACACTGTGTGAGATTTTTAGTTGTTTATTTCCAGAACTCATGCTGCCCATTCAATAATGTTACCTTTTTCATGAATACTTACCACCAACATCAAATTCTAAGTATTCATTATGACTGGAAAAATTGCACTTTTAATACATGAAAAGGGGGATCTTCTCCATGGTCCGCCATTTTGAATTTCCAAAAATAGCCATTTTTGGCAGCAAAAATGACTGTACTTGGACCATACTAGAAAATATGTGTTTATTACTTGGTAAACTTTCATGAAAACATCAAATTTGGCAATAGGCAACACAGTTTCATTGAGCAGCATTATGCGTCCAGGAGTGCAGATGCTCACACCACCCGTGTCATGTTACAGTTATGCATGTGTCATAAACATTATGCACTTGGGTTGACATGGACATATTGGCAGGGTGGCCGCGGGTCCTTAAAAAGTCTTAAAAAGTCTTAAATTTCATTTTCGCCAAATAAGGCCTTGAAAAGTCTTATTTTGTCTTAAATGTTCAACCCAAATGTCTTAAATTTATGGAGCTTAATTTAGGGAGGAATAATTATGTCAGCCATGTGATGAACTTCGCGACGGAAATCGGAAGTTGTAGCCATGTAGTGTAATTCAGAACCGTTTGCATTGTTGAATTTTATTTAGTGTAAAGTTTCATAGTTTTGTGTTTTCAAACGGCTACATTAAATTTATGTAAATAACCAATTGGTTTTTGTGCTTTATTTGAACCTGTGTATGATCTTGCGAGTTGGTCCTCATTTCATTTGGAAAATTGGTATTGAAAAGTCTTAAAATGTCTTAATTTTGACTTGGTCAAACCTGTAGACACCGCGAGTTGGTCTTAATTTTATTTGGGAAATGGTATTGAAAAGTCTTAAAATGTCTTAATTTTGACTTGGTCAAACCTGTAGACACCCTGAGCATAGTTACAGTGTCCCTTTAAGTCATTTTTAGTGAGTATTAGAGTATTGGTTGGGGGTGCGCAGCTTGTCTTGAGCGCAGGTCGGGGGGTGCTTCAAGAAAAAAAGGTTAAGAACCACTGTCCTAGGAGATCCTGGTAGAGGGGAAAGACACAGAAAACCCAGCAACATGCAGGCATGCAAACTAGGAGAAATACTGCAGACTTTAAAGCTGTTACTATCGCCACAAAATACCACACCGTTTTAATCATTATCACAACACACAAGGAAAAGTGTCCCCTCATTATGGCCCCCCCACTGAACAGAGCAGCAATCAGGTGCAGATCTGGCCTTGTACACAAGGAACCTAGAGAGACAATCAACCAGCTCCCAATACGGTATAGCCCTGACTAGGTGGTCTCTACCAGATAGGGTCACACTAGGCAAAAACAAGACAGAAGAAACAAGCAAAGCAAACTAATGCACCTCCAAAGAAAGAACTAAAATAACTTCTGTGGTGCCGGGCTGTGACGCAGCCTCTACAAACGGCCCTGTTTCTAAACTAACTGTGCACTAGCAAAGTTCTCCATGCCCCTATAATGATGGCTTATTTGGTGCCGTGCCATCACAGCAGAAGCCAAATTTCAACTAGCTTGTGAAATTCAGACAAGCGCTCGGACTTCGGAATGCAGGGGACCTTTGGAGGCGAGGTACGTGGCAAAAGTTAGCGTTCAGCATCACGTGTTAACACAATATAGGCCATTTCACACCGGATTTCTCCTTTAAAGACGTCACGTCAGGAGAGACTAGCAGATACCCCATCAGAAGATATGGCTGTGAAAATTAGTACTGATCCAGGTTGGTTTTGTATTCATTCAAATAGTGTACTTGGAAGTAACTGGACGACTTCTTGGGGTGTGAAAATACACTAATCCTCAATTTGGACTCGGAGAGACAAACAGTGCATATATAATACATTTTTTAAAATCCTGTGGAAAGAGAGATTCTTCCATTCTCACACTTAACTTGACACTTGACAGCAAAAGTGCCATGTCCTTTTGGTGGGCATGAGTGCCAAAACATTGACAAGAAGACTTCTTTTGAGGCTACCCAACGTGACTTGACATGACGTGATCAGGAAGTGCATGATTTGATACTTCTCTGTAATAACACTCAAATGCTGTTATGATAAAATGCCCAGATGAAATATCCAAATCGTGACTTTGTATGAGTTTTTCACATGCAAGCTCTGTTCAGAGTAACTAAAATCACATTAGAGTGTATTACAGTGTGCAGATACCTGTAGATTCGGAATCAAATAAGTAAATAAACAAAAACAAAAAAACCCCCAGTAAAAACACATTTTTACCATTTAGGTGTCAGCACACTTCATTTTACCTGACATGGGATTCAAAGTGTAAAAGAGTTTGTGCAAAAACATTAATTTTACTTGCACAAAAGATTCCAGCCATTTGAGTCATTATGCATATTAAGTCCCTCTGAACCCATTTTTTTCTCAAATATGTCACATATCAAATCTGTCTGACAATTTATCTGTATATCTATCGCTCTGTACTCTGTAAGTACTCTGTACTTTATCTACTTATCAATTCATCTCTTTCATCTACACAGGCCATCCAATAGGCTTTGAGGACAGGCACATAAGCATGGCAGTAGTCAGCCCTGGACAGTCCACTCTCCTCATCCTTCAGGTTTGTAAGAAAATCCTAATTATTTTAGAAAATCCTTACCACTCTTTTAAAGAATGTACATACTGTACTCACAGAGACATAGAGATTACTTAGGGAAAAGTTTACTCTGTTCAGGGGGGAAACTTCAGAGAAATTAGAATATAGGAGAAGCTTCCCATTGTTGACAATAATATCCTCTTGTGGGGGCCACTAGGGGCGAATGCGGGCAAGTGAAAACCCCATTGACCAGTTTACTGTTTGTAAACAGATATGACGTAATTTGGCTGTGTGCGCATCGTTGGAGCAGAATCGACCATGCACCGTTTATTTGTATAGAAACGAGCCAGGTGTTTTCCTAAAATAAGAAAACGGAAAACTTTACATCACGATAACAATAAATATCACGATATATCACAATTACATACGTTTTCAGTTATTCTCCTTATTTGCTCTTTATTTTTTCATGTCGAAAAACAACCTTTCTTTAAAATGAATCTTTTTATTCTTATTTTTACAGTTACATGAACTTATAGTCTGTATTGTGACAACATGAGATGTACTTAAATGATATTCAATTGTATAAAATTGATGAAATTACTATCACAATATAAACGATATAGGAGAAAGGTCACGATATACACTTTAATATCACGATAACGATATATATCGTCATATTGCCCAGCCCTAGGTACCACAGACACGGGCATTCCTGATGATGTCCTCAGTCCGGTCAGTAGTTTAATGTCTTGTAACAGCAAACTTCTCATGCTTCTAGAACAGCCTCAACAAGTGTACTTTTTGGGATTTCTATTTTTTATCAATTAACATGCTTCAGGATGGCAGGTCTTCTCTCTTTAGGGTCTGCGCTGTCTGTTCGTGTGTGTGTGTTCACAGACAGTTTTACATACAGCCTCCCCACTCCCTATTTTACCCTTGCCTGAAGTTCATCTAGGGGCAGCTGTCGAGAGAGCACAGCCCATTCATTCTGAATAAAGTCTGCACTCCTCCGTTAGCATCCCTAGAGTGCAGTACCACCCGGAAGAGTGGAGTCTCTCGTAATACCCTTAAACCTCACTGGTGTGTTTGAGTCAACGATGCGCACGCATTCAGACAGTGCTTCCCAAACTTTTTCACATGACGTACCCCTTGGAGCACTTCATGTCCATCCGCATAGCCCAATTCGCGCGAAAGAGAGTACTATAGCGGCCAGGCACGCACGCAGCATTCACAATGAAGAATGGAAATTACTCCTTTGTTGTGGACAAGACATTTGCGCATCTCAATTCGGAGGGGAAATGTTGCTTTCTGCACGCGCACAAGTCAAATAACAAAGTGGTCGGTACGTGCCAGCAGGCGGACCGCTTTAGAAAAAAAAACAGGTCTTGTTGTAGGAGCCCTATACATGGCGTAATGTAGATGACTGTCATGAAGTGTTCATTATATATTTATTTAGGCCTAGCACATTTAAAAAAAAATGTAGGCTTGTTGGTTATGCCAGACTAGACCTACATTTTCCCTCCTATGACCATACGAGCAGACGCGCAATTAAAAAATGGCGTTTCCTACATTCGCATTTACTAGTTTTTTTTTCCCTCACCTACAACTGTGTACATGCATAGTAAAGTGCTGGGACTGATTGCTAGGTTACTTTTTTGTATTAGGCCTACGTTGCCACTATACTTTCACTATTCGTTGATTTTTTTTTCTTCCTGCATTTTTTTCTTTTAAATTCCAAATCTCCTCCCGTACCCCTTGCAATGACATCGCGTATCCCTAGTTTGGGAAACACTGAGTTAGGACGTCGATTCTGAACGGGCCAATTGACATCCATTCACTTGCCTGCGAGTGCCAACTAGCTGCAGTATCGTCGGTGACCACCAGTGAGTGAACCCCCTCGGGAAACCTCCAGCCTCACCAAAGCTTGAAGATGTTCGAAGAGCACAGATGCCCCACTGGTCTTGTACAATTACACACATACAGCTCCAGGCCTTTTTATTAGAATACCATGAAAAAGTTGATTTATTTCCATAATTCCGTCAATAATGTTAAACTGTCATGGATTGTAGATTCATGGCCCAGTTTTTTAACTATTCCAATCATTATTTTTTTTCTTTTTATATACGTTGGCCTTTCAGCTAAAAAAAAACATGAATTGGGGAATTCGCATTATTAGAATATTGTTATAAAATCACATTTTTCTTCATCAAAATTCGGGTCACATTAAATCAGTTGAAATTTGGTACTTTCTACATAACATGCAATGGTCAATACTTGGTTAGGACATTCTCTGTCTTCATAATGGCCATGATGTGTTTAACATTGAAGTCAATGGCAAAAACAGTGCATGGGAGTTATGGAAGCCCAGATATCCTTGATGCTTTGCTGTCAGCTGTTCTTGTTTGTTGACCTGGTACCCCACACTTCACTCTTCAATATACCCTGTAGATTTCCATGCCACGTTTTGGCGCTAACTCACCAGTTTAATTCTAAATAACCAGAAATGAAACCCCATTGAAAATGAATGGGGTTTAATTTCTGTTGAGTTAGAATTAAACTGGTGAGTTAACACCAAAACGTGGCATGGAAATCTTCGGGTATATTGAAGAGGGAAGTGTGGGGCACCAGGTCAACAAACAAGAACAGCTGACAGCAAAGCATCAAGGACGTCTGGGCTTCCATAACTCCCATGCACTGCTTCTGCCATTGACCTCAATGTTAAACGCATCATGGCCATTATGAAGACAGAGAATGTCCTAACCAAGTATTGACCTGGAGCTGTATGTTTCTTGGAATATAATGTAGAGATTTACGTCAGCAAGAATACATTCTCAGCTGTTATGGTTAAAATGTATACAAAAGCAGTAGAGGGGTCCCTCAAAGTATACACACACAGGAAAACAGGTGGTCATCATTTTACATGATAATTAGTCATAACTAGGGCTGGGTATCACAGCCATGTTCCTGGATTGATTCGATTTAGATTCTTAGGGCTTTAAATCGATTAATCACGATTTAATTCGATGTGATTCGATTCAATCTGAATCAATTCAATCCGTTCCCCTCTTGGTGCCAGGAGTTCCCTCAAAAGATGCTGTAGCCTATTTTTACATTAAAAATGTCAGAGTTGTGTGTTAACAGTGTTAACAGATTGTTATTTTTTTAATTTGTAGGCCTATTCCTAATTGACAAATACCTACTATGTATTTTCTATAGACCTAAATTAAACAAAAAGAAAAAGAACCATAAAAATCAATCTTGTGCCCTGTGAATCGATTATTGTGAAATTTAAATGATTCAACGTCATTTTTTTACCCAGCCCTAGGCATAACAGTCATTCTTTTATCAAGGTTATGAATGGGATTGCATTGGCGTGGTCCACCATGCCTTCCTGGCTGCCACTGCCCAGCACAATACCACCGGACTCATGGCTGCTCGTGGACACAAGTTGGTTCCGGATGCTGGAGCAGCCGTGCCGACACAAGCTGCAGTCGCTAGACAAGCTGCGAAACCATGCACTCGTGGTCATCAACGTACACGAGACACTTAACTTCACCTTCAAGACCTTCATGTCTGACAGTGAGCTTCATTTGTTTAGTTATTTGTTGACGTCTCATGTCAAGTCAAGTTAGTTTCTACATATGCACGGACTGGTAATACAAGGACATTGAAATTGTGTTTCTCTCTATCCCAGGGGTGGGAAACCTTTTTCATTTGAGGGGCCACATCAAATTTTATAAAATCCTCCAAGGGATTGTATTGGTATTGTGTTGCAAATGTAATTTATACATTTTTTTTTACAAAACAAGTCATATTTCTTGTGAATAGTGGTGTGGATTGGCACTGCCCTCACGATCCGATTCGATCACGATTCGATTCGATTCTATGCGATCTAATCCGATCCGATTCAATTCTACAATGCATTGCAATGCATTACATTTCTACTGAAAGCAAAGCAAGTGTTTAATCAGTCATGATGATGAGGCAATACAAGTAGTCAGATACTGAGCAACAATTTATTGGCTGTTTTCTGTATCAGTCTGTATCGGTCTTGCAATATTTTGAAGTGCTTTTATTTAATTTAACATTCATTTGCTCCCGAAATATCCATGGAAGTAATTGAAACTTAAAAAAATTGCCGGATCGATTCTGGAACTTTCCGGATCGATTCTGGATCGTCCATGCCCCGCATTGGATTGGATCGCCGGATCGATCATTGTTGACACAGCTACGTACTTGTGAAACTGCATGACATTAAAATAATATCGGGCATTACTTTGTAATTCACTTTTGGTCTGGATCCTCAATGACCTGGAGCGTTTGGGTTGGAGGAGTGAACTCAGCTCTGGTTTGAAATGAGTGGCGACCAATCGCTGACAGTTGACGTTCATGACGTATGTTATTATACGCCCAAGTGCGTTCGCTTTTTGGCTGGCAGACTGGAGGACGATTAAAACCTCCCCAGAGAAGCGTAATCAGACCATTGGTGAAGTACGAAGTAATTCAAAAGAAAGGTTCTGGTATGTTGGGCTAGATGGCAAGTTATTTTATTTTATTTATAAAATAAAGCACATTAGCACACACATGCACACAAAACATGCCATAGAGCAGGGGTCCCCAAACTAAGGACCGGGGGGCGGATGCGGCCCGCCATGCCCCTTTGACCGGCCCTCCACCTCTCTGCACCTCACCATTTGAACTGGCCCAAAGAAGCAATCCTCACAGAAAAAAAGATGAAATATATATAAACAGACCTTCCCACAGTTTAATTTTCACTAACCTAATGTGAATCCGTTTGTTGTCTTGATAGTTTCTCATCTCACTGTAATATAAACAGGCCTACCATTTCTATTGTATCACTCATAAACTCATAAACTCACTCATAAACTCATCACCATATTTTACCTTTCCTTGCTATTTTTACATGGTTATTAGAAAGTGAAAGGAATACCTGTGGTATTTCAAATTGATAAACATGTGAAGTACTCACTTCTTTTGCAAATCACTTGTAATGATGAACTATTTTGTGTTATAACTTATGGCTATAACAGGCAGTGGCCTAGTACACAGCCCACATGATTGATCCCAGCCCCTGATCACAGTCAGGAACGATAACGTGGCCCCCAGAGAAAAAAGTTTGGGGACCCCTGCCATAGAGTCAAGCACAGTACTGGGTGAGCTCAAGGAAGATTCGTCCCGAATTGAAAGTTAACCCATTGATGCCTGATGTTGCGTTGCGCAACATTGGCCCTGGAGCAGCATTACACAACACTCAGGCTCATGAGATTTGAGACAACATCATTAAAAATCTCTGTTTGTTTGAGATGAATGAACACATTCTAATGAATGATGAGGGATGCATTTACAGTAAATACAACTTAGTGCATATTTCTATGGGTTTTAAAAAATATTTGTATGAGATATTTTTATGAGATATTTAGGTTTTTATAGGCAGAGGGCAGCTTTTATTAAAAGGGCTCAGGCATTCAGCACCCTTTTCTGCAGGTGCCTTAGGCTTCAATGGGTTAAATCTCCAAGTAACTTGTGCTGTTGTCTTTCCTTCACAGCGTTGTCTAGTGCTGAACGCTATAAGAAGAGAATGTCGGTGGTTCTAACCAACCCCACCGGCTTCAGGGTGAACGTACACCACTTCTGGGACAAGACCCACAACCACATGCTCACCCTCAATATTTTCAGCCACCTCTGCAAGAAGGTAACTTAGCCAATGGTCGACAAAAATGTCTGCAATTTGTTACACGATAGACTTCACTTGATCTCTTTCTGTCTTTGCAAGGGCATGACGATGGTGATAGTGTTCTATAAATAAATTTGACTTGCCTTTTCTGTCTTTGCCAGGGCACGACAATAGTGACTGTGTTATATTATTAAACTTGACTTGACTTGACTTCTCGGGGACACGACGATGTATGATATTCTCCTCACTGTACAGAATATAATGCATAAGTATTTGATCCCTTGCTGATTTAGCTGGTTTGCCCACTAATAAAGACATGATCAGTCTATGATATTAATGATAAAATGTATTCTGATATGGAGAGACAGAATATCAAAAAGAAAATCCAGAAAATAACTTGAAGAATATATTTTAATTGATTTGTATTCCATTGAGGAAAATAAGTATTTGACCCCTCTAGTCAAAGAAGACAAAATACTTGGTGGCAAAGTCCTTGTTTTCTTGTACAGAGGTCAGATGTTTCTTTCAGTTAATGACAATGTTTGTGGATATATTAGAAGGGATTTGTGTCCATTTTTCTTTGCAGATCATCTCGAAATCATTGAAGTTGTATGACTGTAGCTTGGCAAATGGGAGCTTCTGTTCCCTCCACAGGATTATTATAGGGTTGATGTTTGGAAACTGTCTAGGCCACTTCATGACCTCAATGTGCTTCTGCTTGAGCTTCTCCTTCGTTGCTTGGGCAGTATGTTATGGATTATCATCATATTGGGAGGCCAATCCATGAAATACCTTCAGTCAAGTGGTGGTGGGAAAGAGGTTGGCATGCAGCATTGTACGTTTACATGTCTCCCTCCATCCATTTATTGACGATGTGAAGTTGTCCTGTGTCTTGGCCAGACAAACCTGATTCCAGCACCTCCCAATCATATCCCAATCTAGTCTGATGTTCATTGGCAAACCTCAGGAGAGCCTGAACAGGTTCCTTCTGAAGCGGGGGTACCATATATGCACTGCAGGATTTTAATTCGCAGTGGTATTAAGTGTTTCCAATAGTTTTCTTAGTGATTGAGGTCCCAGCTGCCTTGAAATCATTTCCTAGCTCTTCCCATACAGTTTTAGGGTGTTTTATCTCAGTTTTTCTGGTTATTGAATCCCTACAAGGTCAAATAGTGTATGGAACCACAGACAGGCCTAACATTGATGATTGATGATCATTTTTTATGTCCTAAAATTAGGAAGAAATGCACCAACAGTTTGCTCCTTAATATCCAGGAGCCCATTTCAGCCTTGTTGAGTTCTAAAATCTTGTCCCTGACATCCTTTGACAGCTTTTTGGTCTTTCCCATGTTGGCGAGTTTAGTTTGATTGATTGACTGATACTTTGGACTGATTCTGCATATTCAATGTGTCTTTTGTGCAGGTTACTATTAACAGGTGTGTTCAGTTCAGATAACAATTTGATTGGAAGTGCCATTTGATCTGCGGGATCAGAGCTCTTAATGGTTGGCAGGGGATCAAATACTTATTTCCCTCAATTAAATATAAATCAATTAATATATATTCTTCAGAGTTAATTTCTGAATTTCCTTTTTGATATTCTGTCTCTCCATATTAGAATACATTTTATCATTAACATTAAAGACTGATCATGTCTTTATTAGTGCGCAAACCAACAAAATCAGCAAGGAATCAAATTCTCCTCACTGTATATAAACTAGAGATGCACTCAGAGAGTGTAGACCTCCGCCAAGGAAGCTGTTTTAAAGAACATTTGACTATGACTACATTTCTTTCTGCCTTGTTTTTGTGGAGTTAGAAACCGGAATGTCAAAATCCGCCCTATCCCGCGATGGTGAAGAATCATAATTTCTAACAACTCCACAAAGTTTCATCAAAACCTGTTTTTAATTTTTTGAGTTATCCTGCTGACAGACAGACAGGCAGACAGACAAATCAACGCGACCGAAAACATAACCTCCTTGACAGAGGTATAACAGTAAATTTGACTTGACTTGCCTTCTCTGTCTTCTCTTTGGCCAGGGCATGACGATGGTGACTGTGTATATCCCGGAGGCCTCATTGATGTGCAACATGACGAGCATCACCTTCACGCTGCAGAACGCCTGCCCAGAGGGCCTCAGCATCGTCTACCTGCCCAGCCAGCCAATCAGCGACTACGAGTGGCTCCATGGAGACCCCGAGGACGAGAATGAGGACAGGATTCTCTACAACCTGCCCGTGAGTACGGCGTAAGGATAGACCGATATATCATCCCGGCCGATATATTGGCCGATATTTGCAGTTTTTTAAGTGTATCGTATCGGCCGATACACGTGTGATTTTGGCCGATACACAATATTTATTATTTTATGTTATTCAGGTTTTTTAAAAGCACCAAGGCACTTTATTTTTGTATTACTTGATTGTTGGTGTTTAACTCATTGGCTGCCTTCGACGTCGCTATGACGTCATTTCGAATAGTGACGCCCCCTGCCTTCGACGTCGTTCGCCGATAATTGCGTTTTTTTACAGCCAGGCCTCGAGGACGGTCTGACCTATCTTCTGTATAAATTTCAAGCCTCTAGGCATTTTCTAACTGTTCCTGTAGGTGGCAGAAGTGTCCTTAGGAACAGTCAAGGCAGGGCTTGCTTTAGTTCAGAACAAGAGGACATGTCAATACAAAAACACCCCTTTTTTACTATTATAATATAATCTCAAAAGTAGCATAGCAAAATCATTTTTGAAAGTAAAGCACCTATGACAGTAGTCTACTTTCTTGCCCTCTGATTTTAACACAGGTAGGCTACTGATTTTAGTGTCAGAGCCTGACCAAAAAAAACTTCCTCTCATGACCAAAATACAACCCCCTGTTGCTATCTAGCTAGAAGGCATTGTACCTAGCTTGCCCAAAATACACCATGAGATTATCAGTGTGGCAACCTTTCATTTTGGATAATGTGATCAGCCTACACAACATCAGGATGATGCTTACAAAATATCATCTAACAGGAGAATGCACGGGACTAGTGGTGATGTGTCACCTCAGTTGGGAAATGTTTGGCTATAAAGTTTGCTACGCTAGCTAGCTAGCTAGCACGAAATCGCTAACAACTTACAACTAAGCCTAAATAAAGGAGCCTTGGTAAGTCAACTATTTTTACTCATTCTACAGTTATTTTTTATGGATCTGTATAGTATGATCAGCTTACTGTATCATCAAAAAAGACAGGGGGGTTGCAGATTCTTGGAACAGAGTAGCCTTTGTGTCTGGTCAGATGCTTTCAGCTCACATGAGAAAGCATTGCACTTAGCCTCAGACCAGCTAGCCTTCACCACTCCAATCGGCTTGTGAAATGTTGGATATGTGATCAGTACTTTATCAAAAGAAAATTCATTGAACAATATATGACAAGATCACTATAGCAGAACCATGATGACAGTAATCATCAATCTGCAAATTGTCCGCTCTGCCAAAGAAGCTGCAGTAAGCTATGCTAAGCGGAGCTGCCTGCCTACCTGCCTCCCTCCCCCACAAGACACAACACGGTACTATGGAGGAAATAAACTAGCTGTGATTCGTTCTCCAAGGAGGGGAGAGAGAGAGCACAATCAGAGGGAGAGAGAGAGGGAGGGAGTTCCCGGAGTTAGGGGTAGGGTGACCAGCTGTCCGGACTTCGGCCGGACAACCCCGCCCCTTAACTTTCTAACCTCGCGTCCTCGCGCGCACCCGTTGCTTCGACTTGCCGAATCCCCGCCTCCGTGGAGAAAACAGTGAAGTTGGCATTCTAAACTGTAGGCAGAAATCAGGGAACAGCGCTGCCATCTTACCTCAGACTAAAGCTGGGCTTACACTGTGCGACTTTTGCCCCGATTTTGCTCCGATTTGGCACTCACACGACTTTTTGAGAGTCGGGCCGATTTCTTGCTCAATCGCAGGTCAATCGTGAGTCTCGCATCGTGCAGTGTACATGGGGTAACGACAAGCGATTTCGCCTCACGATCGTGCAATCGCAGGGTCGCAAGAAAATCAAAACGGTTTGAAATTCTGGTCGTGGCTCGTGCGTAAAGCTCACGGTTAAAGCAGCGCTACGACCCGATTTGACACTTCACATGCACAAATGAATAGGGCCGTGCGATTCGCTGTTGAGCGCGACCTCATCTCCACCTCAGGTGCGCATGTTCCCTCCTCTGCAGACCGGGGAAACATGCCTGTCGCGTCGTACGGTGGAAGCATTTCACTCGCATCCGACTGTTGGCTCGTGTAGTGTGAGGACGTGAGTCGTGAGTTGTTAACTTTTAAACAGTGAAATTCCATCGTGCAGTGTGAGCAGAAGCTTAAGACCCACGAGTGAAAATATCGCACAGTGTATGCCCGGCTTAACTCAGCTGCCAACAGCAGTTTTACTTGTAAAACAATATTTTTGGGGGGAAGGATTTTCGCATTTCATTACCTCACTCCGATAAAGGAGTCATCAGCACCACTAACTTAATATTGTATCAGAGACGGCAGGTTACGATAGACAAATCCTTCCGTTGTTGTCTGTGTAGAAAATAGGCTATTTCATATTTTTTTTTTAAATGTATTTTGGGTAGTCATGCAACAATTAATTTGATTTACTTTGCTCAAAGTTGGTCAGAAGTCTGTTTATCAGCGGTGTTTTAAGGGAGGCAAACCGCTTCTGTCAACCTTTTTTTTCATGCAGACGCTGGATGGAGCTCAAAATACAGACAGCGCCCGTGCAGAAAGACGTTTCTTTGCCCTGTTTGTAAAGTTGTGAGAACCCTCGTATCGTTTTAAAGGCATTTAGCGGACAAACTTAGTTGCACTATGCGTTGCCACCAGTGCAGGAAAAAATAGGAAACAGACAGTAGACAATAATATAGTTACCTTATTTAACTTTCATACAGTCAGTTAATGAACTTCATATAGGGCTATTGCACGGAGATTTCCCCGACATAAGGCGACAGCAATACAGTTAATTCGCTGGGCGAAATCTGGGGTTATATCTGGAGTAACATGGCGGCCGCAGATATCGGAAACGCGACCGACTGTCAAGGTCTAGTTTGCGTCAATGACGTTGCCTCGCATCTCGAGGCCATAAGCAAAAGGCTAGGAGGAAAGGAAAGACAAAGAGAGGGACACACGGACGTCGTGAACAGGTCGTAAAAACGGACCGATGGCCACCCTAGTTAGGGGCACCTGCTGTCATGATCCATTCTGCGCGCCAGCAACTAAACCAAAACACCCTTGTTTTCGAGTCCACCCCCGTTATATTTCAGTATATTAGGTTGAAAAGGTCATACAAACGATCTTTTGTTCAGGCTACAGATGACAGAAGACTCTGTAATAGCATCTGATAGGTTTGGAGTTGTTAGGACGATGCCATTATGGGCAAAAACGTTTGCAGTTATAGTTCTACTTCAAATGGCGTTTTCTCAGCTTTTTGGCTAGAAAGCAGCATTTTGGCGAATTCCACTTAATTTCAACAGATGATTATGAAAGAACGGAAAGGGGTAGAGAGACCGTTTTTTTCTGATGACAGATGAGCGTCTAATCTGTGTTTTGATAGGTATGGTGTTGACATAGACACAGAACTCAATTTTCTGTGAGCCTCCAAAAAACGCCCAAAATGCTGAAAAATCTCTGGCACTCCGAGGTACTCTTTTATGAAAATGGCTGGCAGCCAATGAGTGAATGATAAATGTTACAAGTTCTACCTCAAATTGATAATGTTAAATAAATGTTTATTTTTAACTTGTGACCTGGAATATTTGTCATTTTTAAAACTTTTTTTTTACCCATATCAGCCCCAAATATCGGGTATCGGAAATTGGGTATCGGCCAAGGGTAATGAAAAAAAAATCGGTATCGCATCAGCCATTAAAAATCCTGTATCGGTCGACCCCTAGCATGGAGTGCACTTCGCCAGGCCGTGCCCTCCTAGTGACGCAACCGCTTCAGCGTTGCTACCAGTCAGGTCAAGATAATGCAAGTACTTTCTGAGTTCCCGCAAAAATCGGGAACTCCTTCCACTTTGTGGGGAAGTAAACAATCATCATCAAACTAATGGAGGCTGTTTGGGAAATGTTAGTTGTTGTGCTCTTGGTCAGACCAAGTCTCGAAGAGATGTGAAAGTTGATGATAATCAGGCTAGAGTGCACTGTACAGGCTTTGCCAGATAAGATAAGATAAGCCTTTATTAGGGGGCGCTGTGGCGCAGCGTGCTAAGCCCCCCACATTTGGGCTTACATTCCCCACGGGGACCCCGGTTCGAGTTCATTTCCCGACCCTGCCCCATCTCTCTCTCCCAGTCATTTCCTGTCAGTCTACTCTCACACTGTCCTATAATAACAAAGGCCAAAAAGCCCTCCAAAAATACTAAGCCTTTATTGTCTCTTCAAGAGAGTGGACATGAGAGTGATGCAACACTGCAACTTTTACAGGCATCGCCAGGCAACTTGTACAGGCATTTTTCTATTATTGTTTTGGGGCTATTTATGCCGTTATTGTCACAGGACCTTTGTAGAGAGACAGGAAATCAGCAAGGAGAGAGACAGGGAGGATTCAGCAAATAACTTCAGGCCAGAATCGAACCCGGGTCACCGGTGTAGTTGAGTTGAGTGCCCAGCAAATTGAGCCACTGCTGGGCCAAAACACATCAGTTTTGCCTCTCATTTTATACATAAACAGAGTTTTAAAAATAACCTTTTAAAAGTCTGTTTTTAAAAATATTCCTTTTAGGTGATTAAATTGTGTTTTGATATTAAGCAAATGTTGTGTTAATACAGAAATATATGTAAATGACAATAATGAGTCTTAGAACTGCAAAGAGGTGAACTGGGCTATATATGGATTTCACATGTTTACAAACAGTTGGTTGCACGCGCAGACAAGAATTCCAAAATGCTACGTGGTTAGATGTTTAACTTGAGAAGTCCCGTTAGAACCTTGCAAAGTGTATGACAAGAACCTGTTGTCTTGTCGGCTGGCGGAATTATACACTTGCTTGGAGGTTTTACTCTTAATGACACTGTTTAGGACAACATATTGCCCTGTCGCTCGGAAATCTTTGGTATGCTCCCTAAATAACGCTGTATTGGGTAGAAAAGCCACTGCTGACAAGGCAGGGTTTCGCACCTCACTGATTCTTGAGAAAGCGGCTAAAACATGTCTCAGCAATGAACTGCCAATTCTGTTGAAAATAAACTACATTTTCATGAACAAAATGAATCCAGGTAAAGACCCAGGGGTCTGTTACACAAATGTACAGTCGTTTGAAATATTTAAGTGTAATTTTATTACTTTTCATGGCTATAAACCTGCCCACACCCTGTAAAAACAGCTGTCCCACGGACAGACGTCATCATTTCAATTGACTTAAAATGTAAAAATATTGAATAATATCACCATGATGTGAAAGTCCATATTGAAGTGGTTTTGCAGATATGCACATAGTGCGTGTAAAGCAATATTTATTACTATTTTCTGATTGCTCAAAGTGTGTCCAGCATATTAGTCACCACCGTCAGATTTTGTTTAAAAGACAATAAAATCAGGTATGCACAAGGTCATTGTCATGACTTAGGACCCCTTTTCAAACCTTTAGCTCTACTGAATACTTCACCATCACTGAAGCTCCTATAAGTTTACTAATTTCTCCTCAATTTGTTAATTTGTTTGGACACTGGTACTGTCCCAACCATAAACTGTCAACACCGTTGGGGGTTTTAATAGTATTATGTTACATTAATGTTAATTATATATACCTTTTCAGAAGCGGCATGAAGCCCCTAAGGAACAGAGCGAAAACAAAGTGGCTAATGTGAGCAAAAAATGCATAAGCTTAATATTTAAAAGAGTGTTTTTTTGTCTCACACCATCAGATGTCACCACCGTCAGATTTGGTTCCGCTCATCATCTTGTTCCATATTTTACTAAATTGTGCTGGTTAATGAAACATTACGTGACATGTTAGTAATAATTGTGACCCAAACTTAAACTCCAGCCTCCACTGAGGTGCATTTGGAGGGTTTTTTGTCACAAAACCTGACGGCGGTGACATCTGATGTAGTTCACAAAAAAAGCATGTGTTTTACATGTTTTTGACAAGTTTTAAGAATATGCTTCCAGTAAGTATCTACAATTATGTTGAATTGTAGAATTCACTTAAATACAGTAGACATATATTTTTTTTATTTCCAATTCTGTCTGACGCTGGTGACAAAACCAAGAAAGAGCCCATTCTATGAAAAATGTAAAACATGGGGAGCTTGGCCAATACATTCACTGCACAGCCAAGACCTTCATCTATGATAATACACCTCTATATTTTGGATTTGAACAACTTAAAACCTGTTTATGCCACATTTTAAATAATCTAGGCCTAGTATCTAACAAATGAAGAAAAAACACATGCACAAACATACTGTGCACACACAAAAATAAAGTGTTTATGCTAGATGTCATTGACTTGAGAGGGCTATTTATTTTGCTAAATGTAGGTAATAATTAGGTCACTTTCACCACCTTCAGATTACTGTCACCACCGTCAGTTCTTAAGTCACCACCGTAAGGAGTTTTGGACATTTTAAATGAATGTGCTTACAAAATTTTCCTTTGGAGTTGTTGAATTATCAAAGTAATAGCAAATTTAAGCCTACACGAATATTTGTGAAATTACAAAAAATTGTTTGATCTATTTAGGCATTAAGTAAGCATTGTCTGACAGCACATATTTTTAAATTAGAACACATGAAGCAGTATTAAAATAGAATGAAAGTGAATTTTCAACATTTAAAGGCGTATGTATGAACCAAAAAACACACACAATCACTTTAAAACTCAGATACACATCTGAGATACAGATACATATGCAAACAAATCAATACACTTTTTATTGCTTTTAATTGTGTCTGACGGTGTTGACAAAAAACAAGGTATGATCGGAGAAAAACCTGATTTCTGAAAAAAAATCAAAATGGGGAGATTGGCCTTGTGCATTTCTGAAAAGCCAATACCTTTGTCTACGAGGATATACCATATTATTTTGTAATTCACTTCGTTTTTTTCTTAAAGATGGCCTCTCAACGTCATTTGATTAATATTGCTGTGTTCCCCATTGTTATTGAATGTGTTACGCGTTGGTCCTGTTTTAAAAAACGTTCTGGTTGCTTTGTTTCAAGCCGTTTTTGCAAGCCAGCAATGTGGCTTGTGGAGAAACGAGAGGGTGTTCCGTGTTTCTCGTGGAAATGCGTCTCTGATTGGCTCACTCTTCCTGCTCTCGTGGAAATGCGTCTCTGATTGGCTCAGTCCTCCTGTTCTTGGATAGAATGTAATGGGAAACAGAGTCGCCACTTCTCCGGGTGGTACTGCACTATAGGGGCGCCAACGGAGGCGTGCATGCTCCATTCAGGGCTGTGCTCTTTAGACAGCGACCCCTAGGCGAGCTGCAGGCACGGAGCAACCAGAGTGGGCTTGCTGTATGGATGAGGCTTTGTGCTGTGTGTGTACCTGAGAGTAGCAACCAGCTGATAGCTAAGCTAAGCTAGATTTCGGGCCACCAGACGTTGCTTGTATTGAAAACAAGCAGAAAAAAATTACTCGACATGTTTTTAGAAAAATGGGTCGACATAAACCTTTGTGGGCAACGCCTTCTTTCGACGTGACGAAACACAGAAAGGCTTTCGTGATTCGCTCGTTTCTCTGCATTATTTATGTAAATTGGGAAACACCGGGAAACACAGCCAGGCGAGGTGACGCACCGCTACGAGAGCCTTGCAAGTGAGTTTAACTTGGGGTGACCGTCCGATCTTCAAAAGGAGTGAGTAAAACCGTGTTTTATCGGAAGTTGGCCTTTAAAGATTACAACCTGTTTTAGCCACTTTCTCAAGAATCAGTGACCTAACTAATACCCTGTAAAAAAACTAATTTACTTTGGATGAAAGTCTCAGCTAAATGTTAATGGAATGCAATGTTTTTTTTGTTTTTTTTTGTTTTTGACCCCGCCATGAGGCAGAGCATCAAAAAAATTACTAGAAACTCATGTTGGTCCTCTCCACGGAAATCTTTAGTAAAAGGCGAAAGATTAATACGATTTGAGGTGAACCATGAGTGTTATAATGGAATGCAATGTATTTTAATATATATTGTTTTGTTTCCCCAGGTAAACTACAGGCCTCCCTCCAAGCTGGGTGTGCTGATTCCGACCACTGAACACATCTACAATGCAGACCCCAGTAAGCCGATACCCCGACAGCATTACCCTGTGTCCAAGGTACGTGTAATGGACAGCCAGTTGTTGCACCCATGCAATGACATGCACTGATCACGTGGTGGTGGTGGCAGTACCACTGACGTATATACAGGGGTTGGACAAAATAACTGAGACACCTGTCATTTTAGTATGGGAAGCTTCCTCTTGCGTACACAGTAAATCCTGCTGGATGTGATTAATCCTTCTTGGTGGTATGCAGATCACCTTGGATACCGTGGCTCTTGATACATCACAAAGACTTGCTGTCTCGGTCAAAGATGCAACAGTTACGACAATTTCTACTTTTTGAACACTGATAAGTGTTATGTGCATTGCAAAAATTTGAGCAAAACTGTGCTCTTACCCTACTAATTGAACCTTCACACTTCACTTTACTGGTGCAATGTGCAATTAATGAAGATTGGCCAACAGGCTGGTCAACTTGAGCCATGAAAATTCCCACACAAAAATGACAGGTGTCTCAGATATTTTGTCCAACCCCTGCACTTAGCTGACGCCTTCATTTTATTCAAAGCATCTTACAGTTATTATTTTTCAGGGTATTTGTTACAGGCCCTGAAGCAATGTGGGGTTAGGTGCCTTGCTCAAGGGCATTTCAGCCAAGGATGGAGATGTAGGAAGAGGTCAGGGGGGGATTCGAACCTACAACCCCTAGATTGAAAGACCTACTCTCTAACCACTAGGGCACGGCTTACAGTAGAGACTCAAGTTTAACACTCATAGTTGACACAACTCCTGTGTTAAATACTGCAAAAAATAACTACGAAGTAATTGGAATGGACTGGGCCAATCAGGGTCTTTCCTCAATGCTTGTGTGTGTCTGTTTGTGTGTCTGTGTGTCTGTGTTTCATACCTGCAAACTTGTCACCTTTTGGCGAAATTCGCCGTTTTGATTCCAAAATAGGTGACTTACGTGAATCGTGCAGATCCGAAGTTTTTTTTTTGGGGGGGGGTAGCCATAAGCGCCCGACTGAAGTTCTGACGGGTAAACAGCTGCCTGTCTGATGAACGTAAAGACGGCGAGATTTCCTACATTACCCATAAACACTAGTCATGATGTAACCAGTGTTTCCCATACATTAAGGAAACTATGGCGCACCGCCATAGTTTAAATTTGGCCGCCATAGTTTCGAAAATGTAAAAAAAAAAATCCTTTTTTTTTTTATGGTAAACGATTTCCGTTTTCTATTAAACCATTTGAAAAACGATTTCCTTCGCATTTTCCTCCTGGAGTAAATACATCCTATAAAGAAAACCATGAGTGCTTAAAAGACAGAGGGATCAAAAGCCTAGTCAAGTTGTTGTAGTTAACTCGGGTTTGGGAGCAATAAAAAAACATGAGAAGGGATAGCCATAAGCGCCCGACTGAAGTTCTGACGGGTAAACAGCTGCCTGTCTGATAAACGTAAAGACGGCGAGATTTCCTACATTACCCATAAACACTAGTCATGATGTAACCAGTGTTTCCCATACATTAAGGAAACTATGGCGCACCGCCATAGTTTAAATTTGGCCGCCATAGTTTCGAAAATGTAAAAAAAAAAAAAATCTTTTTAACTTTTTTTTTTTTTTTTAAACGATTTCCGTTTTCTATTAAACGATTTGAAAAACGATGTCCTTCGCATTTTCCTCCTGGAGTAAATACATCCTATAAAGAAAACCATGAGTGCTTAAAAGACAGAGGGATCAAAAGCCTAGTCAAGTTGTTGTAGTTAACTCGGGTTTGGGAGCAATAAAAAAACATGAGAAGGGACAGTTGGGATGAGTTTACTGACACTCCCCAGGCTTTGTTTTACAGTTGTATGATAATGAGTTAGGCAACAGGCCTTCATTTTCATTGAGGAGTCATCGGGCTGCATATAGAAATTAATGTTTAATGAATGTGTATAGACATAAATGTGTAATATGTTGTTCAGCCCTTTTACCCTTTTATGGGAGGAATTTTGAAAAACTGGCCCTGTGACCAGCACCCCTCATGTAGAATGTGTACGCCTATGTGTGTTGGGAAAAGGTATAGCCTACTCTCTTAGACCATTTTTGTCTGTGCGTTAACAATTTCACAGTGCTCCTAAATTCTTATCTGAGCTCCTATTTCTTTTTTCACGCCGCGTGAATCACCCCCCCATTGCCCCGCGTGAAATACCCCCCCCCCCCCCCCCCCCCCCCCCACACACAAAAAAATCCCGCTGCCCCCATAGTTTCCAAAAATTCTGTGGGAAACACTGTGTAACCCACACCCATTGGCTGCCGTTTAATCACAAGGACGCAGCTTCACGTCCACTGGCTGCATGTTTGAAGGCTTGAAGCCCGCGCGGAACCGGTGTTGATAAATAAAATGTCAATAAGAGGATGAGCACGGATTACTTCGGTTTTGTAGGTTTTCTTTTCAACGGGTGATAAAGAATGTGGCAGTGGTTAGAGCAAGGTCAGGTGTCGGTGAATGCACGTAATAACTGTAGTGACGCTGAAATGCAGTGGTGGTGGTGGAGCGAAAACGGCTTGGGCAGGACAGCGCTGGGGGAATAATGTCAGCGTAGCTGTCAGATTCCTCGTCTGACATTTGCTAAGTCCTCGTAACTGCATACAACGGAGTTGCCGTTTCCTATTAACGCCCACGCGATCGCAAATACCCTGCATGGATTTGACATGGATGTGCGAGTAAGTGAAAAAATAACAATAACAAACAAAACAAAAAAATACCGACGTTATGAAAGTAAGTTCTCCGTGATGTTATTGGATGTTTATTTTCGACATACAGGCCTAGTGTAGGCTAGGGGGGTTAGTGGTTGGGCCTCGCAATAGTTTGTCACCTTTTTCAACCCTCCTGAGTTTGCAGGTATGGTGTTTATCTTTGTGTTTGTGTGTGTTTGTGTGTGTGTGTAGAACACAGGCAGGTATAAACAGTGTGCTGGAAAGGCGTCTGTTGAGGAGTGTGGCTGCACTGATTCGTTGAGGGTGTCACCTCTAGCCATCTACTCAGACTGCCGACAGAGGGTGAGCACAAGCACGCACGCGCGCGCGCGCACACACACACACGCACACACGCACACACACACACACACACACACTATACAGATCCTGGCCATATAATTAGAATATCATGAAAAAGTATTTCCATAATTCCATTGTAGCGAAGGGGAGTAGAGTTGCCCAGTCGGGACTCGAACGCAGGCCTTCTGGGGTAGTAATCTGGGGCTCTGACCGCTGCACCAAAGAGCCAGGCTTGTTGGCATGTCAGTCAGAACACACCCACGACCCTAGTGATGGTCACTCCATCACATCCATCAATAATGGATTGTAAGATGCTTTTCCAATCACTCATTTGTTTATTTATTTATTTATTTTTACACATTTTGGCCTTCCAGCTCCAAAAAAAACATGAATTGTGGAATTGTCATTATTAGAGTATTGTAATAAAATCACAATTTTCTTCAGAAAAAAAAGAGATAAATGTGGCTCACATCAAATCTGTTGAAATTTGGTACTTTCTACATAACATGTCAATGTTCAATACTTGGGTAGGACTGTCTTTTTCTTAATCACTGCCATGATGCATTTGACATTAAAGTCAATGGCAGAGGCATTGCATGGGAGTTATGGAAGCCCAGATGTCCTTGATGCTTTGCTGTCAGCTGTTTTTTTTATCTGGTGACCCACACTTCACAAGTTTGCAAAAAGTGTCTATGGCAGCATTATTCACAGGTGCAGTAAAGTACAGTCCGTACAGGCAGAAGGCAAAGCATTCAAGCATTCCCATTGGCTGTGGTCACTGACCTCTATACAGTCATTGGCTGTCGCGGCTTGTCGCCGAACCGTCAAGAGAACAGCAAAGTGACTGCGAAGAAGAGACTCAATCTGATGCAGAGAACGGAGCTGTTGTGCCTAGTGGCTTGACTGGGGCTGGTAGCAATGTTAAGCTTCCCATAGTACCAGTGCCGGTTAAGTCAGGAAACAACAAGATACTGACTACCTATGCTTTCTTGGATCAAGGCAGCACTGCTGTATTCTGTACTGTAAGCCTGATGAATAAGCTCAACCTCTCAAGAAAGAAGAGTCATATTATTTTACACACAATCAATCAAGAGAAGGAGGTGGATACAGAGGTGGTCACTGGATTAGAGGTGGCAGCTTTAGGCAGTGATCAATTCTTGAAATTACCCCAAGCTTACTCGCAGCAGAAAATGATTGTCAACAGAAACCATATTGCACATCAAAGTGACCTTGAAAGGTGGCCTCACTTGCAACACATTGGTCTGCCAGAGGTAAGCTCTGAAGTTGAACTGCTGATCGGCACCAATGTACCAAAGGCTCTGGAGCCCCTTGAGGTGATCCGCAGTATTTATGACGGACCATTTGCCATTAAGACTTGTTCTTAGATATACAGTCTGTGGACCACTGGACAGAGAGTATGACGAACCTGGTGTGGCAACAGTGAATAGAATCTCTGTTTTGGACCTGGACGACACCTGGCAGCAGCAGCAGACAGGCATCGCACAGTGTAACCACGATGAACAACCTGGCATGTCTAGAGGAGAGGAGTCAGTCATTGCACCCTCTGTTGTACTGACAACAACTGCTGGAGCCAGAGATGTGGATATAGTAAGCAGAGAGAAGTGTCTTTTGCCAGTTCAGCCTGCATTGGATAGCAGGAATGAAACCCAGAAAATTATGAAAATGTCTCGTGTGAAGTCTGTAAACCCTACCGGCAATCCAGCTTTGACATCTGAAGGACCATGCACGGACGTGGTCTCAGAGAACAAAAATTCACCGTCACAACTTGAACAGCCACTGCAAATCGAGCAGGACAGACCTGTACATTCCAAGTACACCAGCAACATACTGCCAGTTCAGCAAGAGATTCTGGTGAAAAGGCAGGCCAACTTGCTGAAGAAGGAGGATGATGAGACTCCCTATGACTGTGCGGAGGGTCACCAGACCAGACCAGAGGTAATCTTCTCCCCAGAACCCTACACCGAGCTCATTGAGGCAGGGTACACAGCTCTCCTGGATCACAGAGCGCTGTTTGAGGGGCTGCAGCCGCCGAACCCAAGGCAGCTCCAGGCTCCGTTCTTCACAGCTGAAGCTCTGCTGCAGTCAAGCAGCTGGGACAGGGAGAAGCTTCTGGTGTCCAAAGCTGAGGAGTGTTGCCCGCGTCCAGGAGTGCAGATGCTCACACCACCCGTGTCATGTTACAGTTATGCATGTGTCATAAACATTATGCACTTGGGTTGACATGGACATATTGGCAGGGTGGCCGCGGGTCCTTAAAAAGTCTTAAAAAGTCTTAAATTTCATTTTAGCCAAATAAGGCCTTAAAGTCTTATTTTGTCTTAAATTTTCAATCCAAATGTCTTACATTTGTGGAGCTTAATTTAGGGAGGATTAATAATTATGTCAGCCATGTGATGAACTTCGCGACGGAAATCGGGAGTTGTAAGTTAGTCATGTAATTACCGTGTAATTTAGAACGCATTATTGAATTTTATTTAGTGTAAAGTTTCATTGTGTATAGTTTTGTGTTTTCAAACGGCTACATTAATGTAAATAACCAATTGGTTTTTGTGCTTCATTTGAAACTGTGTATGATCTTGCGAGTTGGTCCTAATTTCATTTGGAAAATGGTATTGGAAAGTCTTAAAATGTCTTAATTTTGACTTGCTAAAACATGTAAACGCCGCGAGTTGGTCTTAATTTTATTTGGAAAATGGTATTGAAAAGTCTTAAAATGTCTTAATTTTGACTTGGTCAAACCTGTAGACACCCTTTATGACTTATCTATGACTGTGTCATGACACTATTATGACACTGTAAAGACATGTTTATGACACGGGCGTTAAGTAAAGTGTTACGGAATTCTCCTACTGTACTATGCATGTGATGTGATTATCTGTTAATTCTGCTTTGTGTTCTACCTAGGTGCTGAGAAAGATATATCCCCTGATCAACTTCAACGTCACGCTGTTCCTCAGGTAGGGCTGGGAATTGCTTCAAGTTTGTCAGAGGACACGCTCAACTTCTGGGAAAAAATTAATGACTTTGGGTGTGTGATAAAAGGTATCAACTTAAAGAAAAAAATCTGCACTCACAAGCTACGTCTCATTATTTATTTATAAATTACCACCATGTCCACAAGCAGACGCGTTTCGGCTCTTAAGCCATCATCAGTGCATGGCGGTAATTTATAAATAAATAATGAGACGTAGCTTGTAAGTGCGGATTTTTCTTCTTTAGGGCTGGGAATTGCCCCACAACAACCTCACAACACAATTTCTATAATGACATGGGAGTCACAATACGATGAACATTACGACACATGCGATGCAATATGTATTGCGATTTTTCTTGTGCTGGCTAACAGTAGAATGCCAGAATGCAGTGCAGTTACCAGAGCTATAAATTAACTTTTTTCATCACTAGACAAATTTAGCTAGAAGATGTGAATTGTACTAGCCAAACATACACTCACAATCAGTCAAACTGGCTAGTAAGCGTTCTTTTCTACCACTGAACTGAATTTTCACCAGCATTTGGCTGGTTGGCTGGTGTTAATTTAGAGCCCTGGTTACAACGTAATGCTTTAAAAGTAGACACTCATTAATAGTGTGTCTAAAGTGCCTATTGGTAATATTTTTCACTCCCAAATAAATGCGTGGACTTCTCTATGCTGACTTGGCTGGAGTATTGGCAAAAACCTATAGCTAATAAGTAGGGCTGTAACGATATTGTATCGAACCGAGAAATCGTGATACACAGAGTCACGATACTGTATCGTGATACAAGGAGGTAGTATCGTGATATGCCTTTTCAAAGCTTTGTTACCCATTAGTTCAGAAAACAACCACATGATATGAAGTGATAGTGCTTCCAAGTTCAAACTAGACTGCCTGTGCAGTCGCCTTCGACTGCTTAAGGTATATCCCCGAAACGCGACGCCTCCAGTCCCCCATCATTCCTACCACTCCCGTCCACCATTTCGTAAACGTATATGATACATACAGACGTGACATGACGTGCATAGGCTTAAAACCAAACGACTATTGTGAAAATGAAGCAAAAAATGGGGCAAATGGTAATACTGTTTTAATGGTTCAGTGGATATACCACATTAGGTACAGTGTAATAACCAGTGTAACAATATTTAATACAATGTAATTGTTTTACTTACATCATGTGGTATTACATGGTATTGCATATTGTTACACTGGTATTACACTATATTACATGGTATCGCATACTGTTACACTCGTTATTACACTGTACCTGATATTGCATATTGTTACACTGGTATTACACTAGTATTACATGGTATTAAATATTGTTACATTGGTTATTACACTGTACCTAATATGGTAGATTCACTGAAATGGTGAACCATTAAAATAAGGTGTTACCGGGCAAATCAATCCACCCAGTCAGAAGTTATGGGCCAAAAGAAAATTCCGCCATTTTGAAAGTGTTGTCTTCCAAACTCGAATCAGTTCATGAACCTACCCTAGAGCATTCACACACAAAATCTGGGACAAATCCATCCACCCGGTCAGTAGTTATGGGCCAAACAATAATTCGGCCATCTTGAATTCAGCCATCTTGAAAGTGTTGACCTCCAAACTCGAATCAATTCATGAACCTACCCTAGAGCATTCACACACCAAATCTGGGACAAATCCATCCACCCAGTCAGTAGTTATGGGCAAAACAATAATTCGGCCATCTTGAATCCAGCCATCTTGACAGTGTTGACCTCCAAACTCGAATCAGTTCATGGACCTACCCTAGAGCATTCACACACCAAATCTGGGACAAATCCATCCACCCGGTCAGAAGTTATGGACCAAACAAAAATTCAGCCATCTTGAATTCGGCCATCTTGAAAGTGTTGACCTCCCAACTCGAAGCAGTTCATGAACCTACCCTAGAGCATTCACACACCAAATCTGGGACAAATCCATCCACCCGGTCAGAAGTTATGGACCAAACAAAAATTCGGCCATCTTGAATTCGGCCATCTTGAAAGTGTTGACCTCCAAACTCGAATCAGTTCATGAACCCGCCCTAGAGCATTCACCCAAAAAATCTGGGACAAATCCAAACATCCGTTCAAAAGTTATCGCGTTAACACGAAAGACCTTACGCGGCGGCGGACGCGGCGGCGGACGCGGCGGACGCGGCGGCGGCGCACGCAAAACCATTACATCCCCGACGCTCCGCGTTTCGGGGATATAATCATCATCATTATTATGTTTAAACTTTTAAGAATTAGTAGTAGCCTCTTGATACCTATTCTACCTATAAACTGTCTTAGTTTTTATTCATGATTTTATTTTATAGTGTTAGTAAATGTGAAATCGTGGGGTGTATCGAACCGTAGGGCATAAATCGTGATACGAATCGAATCGTGAGTTGAGTGTATCGTTACAGCCCTACTAATACGTATAGTATGTATAGTATAGTAATGTTAGTATTACAACAATGTGGTAATAGTGCCGTGAAAACACTTTGAAACGTTATTTAATGTTGTTTACAACTATTTTAACATATTTATATCCCCGGGGATGTAATGGTTTTGCGTGCGCCGCCGCCGCGTCCGCCGCCGCCGCCGCGTAAGGTCTTTCGTGTTAACGCGATAACTTTTGAACGGATGTTTGGATTTGTCCCAGATTTTTTGGGTGAATGCTCTAGGGCAGGTTCATGAACTGATTCGAATTTGGAGGTCAACACTTTCAAGATGGCTGAATTCAAGATGGCCGAATTTTTGTTTGGTCCATAACTTCTGACCGGGTGGATGGATTTGTCCCAGATTTGGTGTGTGAATGCTCTAGGGTAGGTTCATGAACTGCTTCAAGTTGGGAGGTCAACACTTTCAAGATGGCTGAATTCAAGATGGCCGAATTTTTGTTTGGTCCATAACTTCTGACCGGGTGGATGGATTTGTCCCAGATTTTGTGTGTGAATGCTCTAGGGTAGGCTCATGAACTGATTCGAGTTTGGAAGACAACACTTTCAAAATGGCGGAATTTTCATTTGTCCCATAACTTCTGACTGGGTGGATTGATTTGCCCGGTAACACCTTATTTTAATGGTTCACCATTTCAGTGAATCTACCATATTAGGTACAGTGTAATAGCCAATGTAACTATATTTAATACCATGTAATACTAGTGTAATACCAGTGTAACAATATGCAATATCAGGTACAGTGTAATAACGAGTGTAACAGTATGCAATACATGTAATATAGTGTAATACCAGTGTAACAATATGCAATACCATGTAATACCACTTACGCACAAACACATGATGTGAGTAAAAAAATGGCGGTGTTACACTGGTATTACATTGTATTAAATATTGTTACACTGGTTATTACACTGTACCTAATGTGGTATATCCACTGAACCATTAAAACAGTATTACCATTTGCCCCATTTTTTGCTTCATTTTCACAATAGTCGTTTGGTTTTAAGCCTATGCATGTCATGTCACGTCTGTATGTATCATATACGTTTACGAAATGGTGGACGGGAGTGGTAGGAATGATGGGGGACTGGAAGCGTCGCGTTTCGGGGATATACCTTAAGCAGTCGAAGGCGACTGCACAGGCAGTCTAGTTATAGTGATTTTCGCAATCTTGTTTGGGGGCGTGGTTTCACGTTGGGGGAAGGGTTTTGTGGTGGTGTTATCCCCCTCACGGGTGCCTCCCCGGGCAACTGCCCGTTTGCCCACACCCCTAGGGCCACCCCTGTTTGTATATGAGGAGTGCAGCGTCCTAAATAAGAGTAAATTTGTGGAGTTCTTTGTACTGGCTAGGCTGGGTTGCTTATCAGCAAAAACTTGTAGCTAATACGTGCCACGATACAGGGGTTGCGATACGACACACATATTGTAAAGAGGCCTGGTATAACAAATTGTCATGACTATTTTTTGCACGCATCTATCAGACTTGTACGAAATTCCGAATTGAAATTCACAGTAATGCCATAATATGAACACTAGGTGGTGGTGTTCTATGTACTCTCAATGGGTGGTGTAGATTAAATTAAAAGAAATTCAAGGTAATGACACCACCTAGTGTTCCTATTATGGCATTACTTTGAATTTCAATTCAATTCGGAATATCGTACAAGCCTGACATCTATTCCTCAGGAGGGTCAACCATCCAGACCAGCCTCTACGTTCACCCTATTTTGTGACAGTGACCGAGGTCAACAACCGTACCAACTGGGCCGTCACAGGTGAGGTTTTTTTTTTTGTTGTTGTTTTTTTTTTTGTTGTTTGGGTTTTTTTCTAAGCCTTTATTTAGATGGGCCGCCAGGGCTATAAACTAATCTCAGTAGCCAAACAAGACACTCACTGCCAGTGTAAGAGATTTGCAGCAGTTGACCAATTGGCGAGTGTTCATTTAGAGCCTTGGAGAATGGTGAGAGGGAGAGATGAGGAAGGATCGAGAAATGATCTCCGGGCGGAGTTGAACCCAAGTCCCTGGCATAATGGTACAGCTAACTTTCCCCCCACGCTGGCCGTCACAGATTTGATTGGCTGAAAGATCCTTGCCAAAAAGAGTAGATTAGAGTAAGATACTTCAAGCCTGTGCATTTCCTGGATCTGTGTGATGTCATCTGAATGCCCCTTTAGGAGACCTTGGAGGCTTTAGGTTGAGAATAAATGGAGTTCCCTTGGCACTGCGGATGGCGGTAGCACACATTTTTTGCAAGCCGTCACCAAATGCCACAGAAAGATAAGAAGAAGGAGGGAACAACGCCCCCTTAAACTTGAGCACAGTACTTTGCATTGGGTGGGCAGAGTTTGAATTATTTTTCTCTAATCTACTGTCAAAGAATCGTTTAGAACAGAAAGATATGTCAAACTCTGACCATCCAATGCAAAGTAGTGTGCTCAAAGTCGGTCTACTAAGGGGGCGTTGTCCCCTCCTTCTTCTCTTTTTGTGGTGTTTGTACAAGAAGTGTGCTACCGCCATCTACAGCGCTAAGGGTTGCCATTTATTCTGAACCTCAAGACTCGGAAGGTCTCCTAACCGAAGGTCTCCTAAAGGAGCGTTCACCCAACATCACATGGATAGCGGAAAAGAAAGAGCCTGAAGTATCTCTCTCTATACAATTATTTGCCTATAGACTTTGTCCTCCTTACTGCATGGGGTACCTAAGTCTCCGCCCTCTCCGGGCAGCTCATGAGGCTTTAGCTGGGAAGCTTAGTCACCCGATACTTCAGTTTGTGATACATTCATTACGTAATGTACGTAATGTGCTTATCTTCTCCTCCATGACTGGACTTGACTGACAGGTACCCAAACTACCTCCACCTTGGCCAAGATGAGAGAGTTGCTGAATACTGTGTACAACCAGACATTCTTCAACCCGGAAGGCTTGCAGATCAGCTGCTACGTAAGACATTTCTCTAGCCGAATAGCTGCTACGTAATGCAGCATCCCCACACAGTGAACTGCCAGGCTTTTTTCGCCAAGCGGAAAATTGACCTGGGGGCGTGGTCGCCAATATTTTCAGGAGATACTGAGGCAGGCAGACTTAAAACAACCTGCAGACCCAGCGAGATAGCAAACAGCTAACGATCGTTTGCACACATTACCCACTCAATATCACAGCAGTGTCTACATGACTTTAATAATATTGTGTTTTGGTCCAAAGTAACATTTAAGCACTGTGATATCTTTATAGAAGTGCAAGAAGTAGTCTATAAGCTTGTGGCTACCTGTTTCGGCTAAAATGCTAACGTTAGCTTACCCAACTAGCTTAAGGCATCAAATTATCAAATGAGTAACCTATTTGTGCCAAATAAGTTCATAGAGAATTTTTACATCAATCCGTGATTGTCAGGACATGTATAATCACTCAGGCTCTTTATATGGAGCAAAAACGTTGATGTTGGAAGTCGCACAAATGGCCGCCATGTTTTTCTGAAAACCCATACCCATACGCCCATTTGATTGATTATCGAACCATCTAATTTGCATAATATTGCGGTTTCGCCAATTTCAAATCGCGTCCCTCGGCAGAATCGCCGTCACAGGAGTTATCGCCTCAATTCGAAGTCAATGAGTGGAGCGGAATTTTGCTGTGTGGGAACGGGCCGTTAGACACTTCTCTAGCCAACTACTACATTAAGCACTTCTCTAGCCAAATAGCTGCTACATTAAAGGTGCACTGTATAATATTTTAGTACTTAAGTTCCAGAATTCATGGTGCCATTCAGAAATGTTGACTTTCTCATCAATATGTACCAACACCAAATTTTAAGTATTATGGCTGTAAAAATTACATTTTTCATACAGGACCACTCATGTTTAGCTTACTGCACTTGTAGTAAATATCAGTTATTTATTCAGTAAATATTCATTAACAGATTAAATTTGGCAGTAGACATTACAGTTTCTTATATATATAGGGCTTTTTTGCCTTTTTAGTTACTCTTCTCTTGCTTTTGCTGTGTTTCACCTAGTGTGTGTGTGTGTGTATTTTTGCATGCATGAATCTGTGTGTGCATGCATACGTGCGTATGTGTACCTGCGCGTGTGTGTGTGTTCGTATCTGTGTGTGTGTGTGCCTGCTCGTGTCTGTGTGTGTTCGTATCTGTGTGTGTGTGTGTGTGTGTTCGTATCTTTGTCTGTGTGTACCTGCTCGTGTCTGTGTGTGTTCGTATCTGTGTGTGTGTGTGTGCCTGCACGTGTCTGTGTGTGTGTGCCTGCGCGTGTCTGTGTGTGTGTGTTTGTGCGTGTGTGTGTGTGTGTGTGTGCCTGCCCGTGTGTGTGTGTGTGTGTGTGTGTGTGCCTGCGTGCCTGCGTGTGTCTGTGTGTGTGTGCCTGTGTGTGTGCATGATGTTCCACAGGGCACGGAGCTCTTCCACTTCCGCATCTCTGTGATCCCAGGAGTGGTCCTCTGTGACCTGGTGGACGAGATTCAGGTACTTGACTCTCCGTAGGAAATACTCTATTAGTAAATAGAGTAGTATAGTAAATAGTAAATACTCTATCGTTGCAAAATGGTTGTTGAGATTTTTGATTTTTACCTTTTTATTATTGCAAAGAAAGCTCCCGCACACTGTTCACATTTGCATGGTTTACTGCAACGTTTCGGTCTACTGTAGACCAAAACGTTGCAGTAAACCATGCAAATGTGAACAGTGTGCGGGAGCTTTCTTTGCAATAATAAAAATGTAAAAAATCAAAAATCTCAAAAACCATTTTGCCAACCATGCAAATGTGAACAGTGTGCGGGAGCTTTCTTTGCTTTAATGTTGGTGACCCAGGGGTTCCACTCCTACGCACCTGACCAAGGAGGTGTGCAAGAATTCTTCACTTAATACATTTTATTATTGGAAGTGAATGTTCAGAAGTCCTATCATCTACAGTGTGTGTGAATTCTTAACATTCCAATATTTTGAGAACATACTTTTTAATTCAATATAAATTGCATTTCGCAATGCAATGGAATGTCCAATACAAAAATGTACATTTCCCAAAATGTTCCAAAATGAATATGGAACAGGGTTTAAATTGGGGAGGAGCGCTCCAGAGCGCCGCTCCCCCGCATCACCTCGGAAGGACAGGCAAACCCGTTCCCGTGTTTATAATTAAAACTGGTACAAGAAAAATACTGTTGTACCTACTGTCATTGAGGCATCCTCCAATGTATTACTGCTCCTGTTTCCATTGTGGCAGTAAGTGGTACATGAGAAAGAAATATATGACTTGGGAAAATGGTGGAGAGTTCAATTCTTCCGGGAACTTTGCTGCTCACAGGGGCCCCTGGTGGCGTGGGGGCCCTAAGCCATTGCATAGTTCGCCTATGCCTCAGGCTGGCCCTGCCAGCAGCTGTACAGTAACAACTGACTGGAGAGGATATGAAAAATTACATAAATGCATCAGGTGTGCTGGTCTAACGGTCTACCTATTTTAGTAACCCAATACAGTAGTGAAGGAGTGAGGGTGCCTTGTTTTTCTCATACCTGACAATACATTGATTTATCTAAGATATTAACTATACTGTAGGCTAGAACTTCACAGAATACATGTATTAGTTCAGAGGTTCCCAAACTTTTTCCCCTGCGCACCCCCTTGTACATTTCAGTGTGGTTCGCGCACCCCCTAAGTGAATATTTTGGTGTGCTGATGGCCACGCAAGTATAATTCACTGCGCATTCACTGCACATTATGCACTGTTGTTTTGGGGAAACCTCTTTTCCAATAGTCTAGGAGTTAGACTATACTTCAGATGGACCCTTCCAGCATACAATTCACCATCCAACTACTAAATGTTCATTAATGCTGGATGAAAATTCACATATCCACCATTGCTCTATTTAGCTCGAGCACCCCCTTATGGCAGGCCGCGCACCCCCAGGGGTGCACGCACCACAGTTTGGGAAACCCTGTATTAGTATGATGGGGCGATGTAAAGAAAAGTTTAGCCAATTTAAACACTGTGGATATACACCATTTTGCAACAAAAGTCTTCAGTTACAAAAGTAGATTGGCATATTCAATGAAAATGTTCACCATTGGTGCACTTGGTACCTACGTACTTATATCTTAACCCATTGATGCCTGATGTTGGCAGTCATGGGTGAGCGGTTAGGGCGTCAGACTTGCATCCCAGAGGTTGCCGGTTCGACTCCCGACCCACCAGGTTGGTGGGGGGAGTAATCAACCAGTGCTCTCCCCCATCCTCCTCCATGACTGAGGTACCCTGAGCATGGTACCGTCCCACCGCACTGCTCCCCATGGGGCGCCACTGAGGGCTGCCCCCTTGCACGGGTGAGGCATAAATGCAATTTCGTTGTGTGCAGTGTGCAGTGTTCACTTGTGTGCTGTGGAGTGCTGTGTCACAATGACAATGGGAGTTGGAGTTTCCCAATGGGCTTTCACTTTCATGTTGCGTTGCGCAACATTGGCCCTGGCGCCTGGAGTTGCACTACGCAACATTCACGCTCATGAGATTTGAGACAACTTTATTAAAAATCTCTGTTTGTTTGTGATGAATGAACACATTTTAATGAAAGATGAGGGTCTTAGCGTTTAAATGCAACTTTAGTGCATATTTGTATGTGCTTCAGAAGCTGATATCTTTAGGTTTTTATAGGCAGCTTTTCTTAAAAAGGGCTCAGGTATTCAGCACCCTTTTTAGCAAGTGCCTTAGGCATCAATGGGTTAACTGGTTTTGCAGTTCAACAGATGAATGTCCCTGTATGTCAGCTCCAAACACATAACACATCTTCCCCTCTGCATATGTGATGTAATGTAATGTAATGTGTCTGTGTCCGTGCCAGATCTTTGTGGACAAGGGTCCGCTGGGCTTCCCCGCTGCCTATGTGATCAGCTGCATCACGGCTATCGGTCTGGGCGGGCTGCTTATGCTCGGCCTGCTGCTGAAGACCGCCAACCCCTCCAGCGGCGTCCTCAAGACCTTCTGGAGGAAAAACAAGGTGGCCCCCGAGTCCAACTAAGGCCCGCACCATGCTGAGGCCCGCTACACCACCACGACTCTACTCAGTGAATTAAAGATGCAGTGTTTATTCAACACACGAAGAGTACTCTGGGACCAAATACATACGCCTTAAATAGAAGATCAGAGTTCAAAAGAGTCCTTGTGCACAAGCCCTCAGTAACATAGGTGCCGGTGGGAGGAGGCAGGATAACCTGATGAAAATCAAAAGTTCAGAAATGCTGCACACTGCTTACTATTGTTTTTTTTATTATTATTTCTTGGAGTGAACAAGAAATAAAACAAGGGAAAAAAGCAGTGTGCAGTACACTCAACTCTCTAAGTGTGGAATTAACACTGCATTTGTTTACTGTGTGTGAAAACAAGCCCCTGGTTAGTCTGAAATGTTCTTGGCAACATGGGTTATAGTTTCTTACTTGTCTTGTTTCTTTCTTTTTTCGTTTTTGTTTTAGTTATTTGCATATGAACATTTACTTTAATACATTTTTTTGTTACAAATACATTTTGATGTTTTGTAGGGCAAACAGAAAATGTCATATATTGTCCTATACAGGGGAACAAAGCGTCAAAAGCAAATTAACCTTTTCAAGAGACATTGTAACTTTAGGCTCGCCACCGCCTTGTGCTCTATGAAACATTAATTAATAAAAAAGCAAACATTGACCTTTTTCAACATTTACACCATCTTTTTTCTCTGTTTCTCCCTAATTCTTTTAACAGAAACAAGTGCATGTGCACTAAATTCCATAGGAAATTGGAGGTCTTGGTACATGAGGCATCAGAACTCCAAATTGTATGTGATTCTTTAGCATTACAATACGTTTTTAAACAAATAATAAGCCATGCTATTGTGAACATAAGTCCATGCTGAGCACCAATGGCTTTTTTCAAGAATAAACACAAACAAAAACTAAGTAAATGCTGACTAATGGTTTTACTCAGTGGTGTAGTCTACATAGAACACAGGTACACCTATACGTAGTATACCCACCTGAAACTGTCAGGTATGTCAGTATATACTGACATTGATTCAGTATTTTAGAATAGCATAGTATACCCACCACAATGATGCTCAAATATACAGCATACCAACCTCAAAAAAGTAGACACCACTGGTTTTACTGTTTTACCATGGTTTCCCCGTAGTAACCATGGTTTCCCTAAGTACTCTGAACCAAGCATAGCACCTAACCCCACATTGCTCCAATACCTGTCACCAATGTGTGCGTTGGATAAAAAAACGGTAGCTAAGTGTAATTTTCAGAGCAAAACCATGGTTAAATTGTATAGTTATAATCCATAGTCAGTATAGGGACATGCTGATTGCTGAATTAAAAAGCCAAACCTTCAGAAAACGTCCTGTACGTGTTTTATTAGCTGAAATCACAACACAAGGAGTAGTGCAGCCAGACCATCGGGGGGGACAATACATGCTACATGTACAAAAAGAAGTCTTGACATTATCTTTGTTAACAGTTGCCAACAGTTGCTTGCCACAATCTGGAATCTGATAACAATTCAGTGCAAGTAATACAGTGTAGATGTATTCATACTTGATTTGGATAATGCAATGTGGCAAGTCTTTAAATTCATCATGGGCCGCATCCTGAAAACGTGGTTTCTCATTTGAAAAAAAACAACAACAAAAAACCCCACAATGTTGCTTACTGTATGTTGGGCAATAATTGTAAATGCGTCTGTCTGTCTGTCTGTGTTTCTGTCTGACTGGCTTGTCTTGGTGAATTAACAGTGTATATGTTGTTTGTCCAGTCGTCAGGAAAGTTGTTGGACTAGGCAGGAGAGCTGCAAGCTCCAATACTACATACCGGTAGATGTTTGGCATCAACATCCATAAGCTAAGACACAAAAGGGTGCCGCCTTCTCCTCTGACAAACAGGCAGGGACAGGACAAACAAGCAAGCATACACGCACGCACGCACGGGACCCCGAGAATGGCAATAGAAAATTGCTGGAAAGGTGCAAAGGCAAAAATAGAAGAGTAGAAGTTACGTTAAGCTGAAGATACAGTAACACTTGGCAAAATGTCTTATTTCATCATCTCCTTGTCTGATCTACTGGCCTACAAACCAAGTTCACATCACATCACGTCACATGATGCATTGTTAACGGCTTCTATGCGTACAGTAGGGATGCGATCATCTTTGACTCTGTGTGTGCTGTGCGTCAGTGCTTGAACGCTACAGTAATGTCTATGTGTAGGCTACTGCAACCCGTACCTCAATGTAACGAGTACCACTGATGCCCCAACGGTCATGTTTTGTGCCAGAAGGGAGTAGGATAGAAGAGAATTACAACGACGTTTCTCTCACTTTCATCCCCCTTCCATTCAGGGCCAGAGTACAGTAGTTATTTTATTTTTCCCCTTTTCACTCTGATATGCAAAGTGTGCTGAGCGCTGAGTACACGTGTGGTCAGAAGAGACTTACAGAAGGAACAACACAAGGCAGTGGAAACTCAGTTGCTTTTGATTTTCACAAGACCACGTGACACACTATAGGTAGAAAGGTTACTTCTTTGTGGATGAAAAGACACATTGAGCCAATTCATGTCATGCTTCTGTGTACTGTATACGTTTACCTGTTTATCTTCTGCAGTTAATGTTTCAGGACTTTTACAAAAAGAGGGATTGAAATTGGCAAATTGCTCTTAAGGTCATAACCAACACTTGTATACACGCCTTTGAACACAAACATGCTTTCACAGGTATGGGGAAGGGGGGGGATTAATAAAAAATAATAGTAATAATTAAAATCAAGAAAAAAAACACAGGTCTACACTTCATAATGCAGTGTTGTTACCTAGCGCAAAACAACAGTGTCCTGTTCTGTTTGCAAATATCCAATTATCAGCTGCATCTCTCCCCAGTAAGGCGTTTTTCTAATCAGTTTTTGGACATTAAAGTGTAATTTCTTCATAAGGCAAAACAACTTAACAGCATGCAAAAAAGTAAATAATTATAATAATAATTATAATAAAAAAAACATTTATCACCAATGTTACAATCACATTTTTGAGTTGGGTGCATACAGACCCTAACCCAGTATGTGGTTAAAATCTGTAGGCTACCCCAGTCTAAGGTTCAAACCTCTTCAAATCTAAAATTCTCAACAGGACCTGGGGTGGAGTGAACTATATTGTTAATTCATCAATCGCATAATTGGAGGGCCATTAGTTGGAGGTTAGAGTTCTTGGCCACCACCATTACAGTGAAAATGAAGCACGTACATACAGTAGTGCAGCTAGCGTCAGTAAACTTGAACAATAAATAGTAGCTTTATTCAACATCATGGCACATCACTGATGCGCAAGCGACAGTGCAATGGGACTCTATGGGAAGTACTTTGCACACTGTTCACATTTTGGCAGTTGATTTTTAATTAGTTAGTATATATTTATAATATTTATAGAACTATATATATATAATATATATTTTTTTGTGTGTGCAAAATGTGTATGGTGATGTTGTGTCTGCACTGTTGTGTTGTGCAACGAGTGTGTGTGTGTCTGTGTGTGTGTGTGTGTGTCGGTGTGGGACAACTGTTGTGTGGCAAATATTCATCAGCAAAGAACATTCTCATGCACACGAGTGTTTCAAACACAAGAAGCGGATTCCGTTGAAAGGTAGTCCAAGCATATTATTATAATAATTATATATATTTTTTCTTTTTATCTGTTTTTTTTTCTTTTGTGGAAATAGCTGCGAACTGAATGGAACATTAATCATCTGTGCAGTCCATGGCACCTTCGCCTTTTCATCTCTCTCGCTCTCTCGCTCTGTGTCATACACTCTCTTCCTCCCAGGTGAGTTAGGGAGGGAGGTGGGTAAGGGAGGGAGGGGTGGTGGTGTCGTGTGGGTTTCTTTCGGCTGAGGGCTGGCTGGGGCGCGGCTCACTTCTGCAGGTCGCACTGCAGCAGCAGCACGATGGAGGGGTCACTCTTGGCCGCCTCCTTGAACTCCTCCAGGGAGATCTGGTCGTCGTTGTTCTTGTCCATCTTGCTGAAGATCTTGTCCACGCGCTGCTCCGGCGTCAGACCGTCCTCGTTCATCTTCATCATGATCACCGTGCCCACCATCTTGTAGATGGCCTACAAACAGGGTGACAGACGAAACAAAACAAACCAACCATGAATTGCGTGCAACCAAAAGAGAGAGAAGGGGGAATACTTCACTGGGTCATTTATCCAAGTGTAATGGCGAATTGTATCAAATGCCAGTGAGAATGGTGTTAAGTTTGTCCCAACGTGCAGTCCACGTGGTCTGAAAACTTTTCCTTCTATGGCCATCCCACCTGAACTAGCACTAATTTAAAGTGCTTCACTGGGCCATTTATCCAAGTCTTATCAAAAAAACTTTGGGCGTCAAAATGTCTAACTAAATATGTTCAATATGTCTAACTCTTATAGTAAAACTCTGTTTTTTCTTATACTTCAAACATGTAACAGTTTTATCAAAGATTTTCCCAATGCAAAGGAGTGCGCTCTAGTTTGGTCTCCTAAGGGGACGTTTGGTGACGGCTTGCATAAGATGTGCGCTACCACCATCTACAGTGCCAAGGGAACTCCATTCATTCTCAACATTAAGGCTCCCAAGGTTTCCTAACCGCAGGTTTCCTGAAGGGGCGATCACATAACTTCACATGGATCAAGGTAATATATACGCTTGAATCATCTTACTCTTCTCTACTCTCTTTGGTTTTATCTTGTACCTGACATTTTTCGACGGTATAACTTCTGTCTTCATCAGAGGGTCACAAGGATGTTGATGCATGACGTGCTTTTAAATCAGCTGATGTTGTTGCGGAATTGTGACCTCCCTGTCAATAATGACAGGTTGGTCACACCTTGTAAGAATCCAAAACGTAATAACTGCCCATAACGTAATTATTTGGGCCCATTTGAAACGTAATAAAACCCATAACGTAATAACTTGCGATAACGTAATAACAGTTCCCTACCCATAACATAACAACATTCTGCCCATTATGTAATAAGTTATTACGTTATTGGCCTTACACCAGTGTTTTTCAACCAGGATGCCACACACCCCCTCAGGGGTGCTGCGGAAACATGGTCGACTGTATGTGAGACTGACCTAAATAAATGAATAAATAATGTAATGTAATACATATTTGTCAATTAATAAATTAATGCTTAGTCAGTGCAATCTTTCATCTACCATTTACGCACAATAAAGTTAATTTAGGTCGCCCCAGTATGGCCTACACATAGCCTGTCTGAGATAAAGCTGCAACTTCAAACGTAGGTTGACGTCTTCAAATGTGTTACTTTTCTAAGCCTGTGTGGCATCAAATGCGATGCCATGTTACAGCTTGTTGGTTTGGGGTGCCTTGAGATTTTTCACGAATTTAAAGGGTGCCTCGCCTCAAAAAAGGTTGAGAAACACTGCCTTACACTACAAAAAAAGCTTTGATAATGTAATAACGATGCCAATAACGTAATAACTGCCAGTAACGTAATAATTTGGGCCCATTTGAAACGTTATGGGCAGAATTTCATTACATTATGGGTCGGGGAGTGTTATTAAGTTATTGGCAACTTATTACATTATGGGTTTTATTACATTTCAGATGGGCCCAAATTATTACGTTATGGGCAGTTATTACGTTATGGGTTCTTACACACCTCCTGCTGTTATTGCTGGTTAGCCAGCCGTGGTTCCGTATGGTTGGGCAGCTGTGGCCTAGTGGTTAGAGAGTTGGTCTTTCAATCTAGCCATTGCAGGTTCGAATCCCCCCTGACCTCTCCCTACATCTCCATCCATGGCTGAAGTGCCTTGAGCGAGGCACCTAACCCTACATTGCTCCAGGGACTGTAACCAATACCCTGACAAATAATACCTGTAAGTCGCTTAGACTAAATGAAAGCGTCTACAAAGTGTAATGTAATGTATCCCAAAATCAAATCTCACGCACATCCAAATAACACTGGTTTTGGGTGCAGGTTCAAAAAAGTTAAGTCCATAGGTCAGGGGTATTCAATTAAATGTCAACGAGGGCCAGTTTTTCGAATTCCTCCCAGTAAAGTGGCCGAACTGTACTTATGTATTATGGTTGCTGACAGTCAATGAAAAAAATATGGGAGACTTCATTGAAGTGGAGGGTCTGAGGTCCTCCCCTGAAAGTTTCGCATTTCTTAGATCTAATTTCCTGCATTTTAACATCCCGAGTCCCGTTTCAGCATAACGCAACCCATACCTTTATCTCTAAATTCCGAAACGATTCTGTATTTCAAGGGGTTTGTGGGGGGCCAGAACCTTGCTGTCCAAGGGCTGCATGTGGCCCCAGGGCCGCCATTTTAATAACCCTGCCATAGGTAATGAAAGAAAATGCACACCGTTGAGCTCCCATTTAATCCATTTTATTTGTGGCGTTTCGGGCCACCCTGGCCCCAGGGGCGATTTTAGGAAATCTGAGGCCCTGGGCAAAGAACAATTTTGAGGCCCCCCGTTAAATTATTAATTAATAATCGATGGTGTATAAATGCAGGCAGTGGCGTAACAACGGAAACATGGGCCCAAAAGCAAGATGATCTAGGTGGGCCCCATCGAGCTGCGGCCAAGGGCCCCGAAAGCTTAAATTGCCACCGCATGAAAAATCGATGCATAAATGTCGATTGACGACGGGGCCCCTGACTGGACGGGGCCCCGGGCAATTGCCCGACCTTGCCCAATGATAGAACCGCCCCTGCCTGGCCCTTCCTCAGACTCACAAATATAATGGATTAAATGGGAGCTCAAAGGTGTGTTTTTTTTCCCATTACCTATGTAATATAATGTAGTCACTAACCTCGATGATCTCCAGCATCTCCACGCGCGTGATCTTGCCATCTCCGTCCAGGTCGTACATGTTGAAGGCCCAGTTGAGCTTCTGCTCGAAGCTGCCTCGCGAGGTGATGGACAGCGCGCAGATGAACTCCCGGAAGTCGATGGTGCCGTCGCTGTTCTTGTCGAAGGTGCGGAAGGCGTGCTGGGCAAACTTGGAGGCGTCACCGTACGGGAAGAACTGTGTAGGAGGAACAGAAGAATAGAAACGAGGGAAAGGGCTCGTTAACAGAAGAATAGAAACGAGGGAAAGGGCTCATTAACAGAATAGAAACGAGGGAAAGGGCTCATTAACAGAATAGAAACGAGGGAAAGGGCTCGTTAACAGGCCTGAGTTGAACATCCCTGCTTTAACTGATGATTGTCTGTGGAGCTGAGCAGACGAGAGCAGAGCAGGAGAGAAGCAAGGAAGGAGAGTGCATAGCCGCCCTCTGCAGTTTGTGAGCTTGTGGACATGCCTGTATCAAAATCTACTCTGTCATAAAAAAAGAATCTTTTTAACTTCACTCGTGGTTTGAATCTTTTTCATCACAGTGTACCAGGAGTCGATACGAATGTGAAGGAACAGGATGAGGACTGTTATATTCTTATAATGAAGCTCTCTCTCTCTGTGTGTTTCTCTCTCTCTGTTTCTCTCTCTCTATCTCTCTCTCTCTCTCTGTTTCTCTGTCTCTGTTTCTCTCTCTCTCTTTTAACACACACACACAGAGCACCTCCCTCTGGCACCCTTTTTAAATCCAGTTCTATCTTAGGGGAATCATGCGGGTTGACAGACAGTCTCAAGTAAAAATTACAAGTGGCAGATTTTTAATTTGGCGCGCACGTGTGTGTGTGTGTGTGTGAGAGAGAGACATTACTAATGGTCTGCAATGCGGCTCTGAAGTCAGTGAGGCATTGCAGTTACCAGATGACAACAGCTGGGGGCAGCAAAGAGCTTTTCTTCATTGTCACGTTTCAAAGAAAATACTCTCCTCTTCTCTGTCACACACACACATGGATAACTGTTCAGAAAGTATGTCCACTCGTTCACACACATGGTTGTGCATCCAAGTTGAGTCACACAGTAAGTTATCACACATACATACCAGCACACAGAAAGCATCAGCAGCTCAGTTCAGCACACAGCAATCATGTCCTATTTCCACAAGGGGGCGCCGCTTCCTTCAGATTATAGTATACAGAGAAGTGTTGCATGTTGTTTTGAAATTCGGCTCAAAAGGATCTTGTTGTGAAATATTAAAACCATTTGGTGTATGTGCGCTTGCGTGCATGTATCAGTGTGTGTGTGTACGTACATAGAGGAGGGGGGAGGAGAGCAGAGGAGAGGAGGGGAGCGTAGAGTAGAGGGAGGAGAGGAGCATAATGGAGAGGAGAGGAGTGGAGTGGAGGAGTGGAGAGGAACATAGAGGAGGGGGGAGGAGAGGAGAATGGAGAGGAGGGGAGCGTAGAGTAGAGGGGAGGAGAGGAAAGGAAAGGAGTAGCGGAGAGGAGAGTATAGGAAAGGAAAGGAGGAGCGGAGAGGAGAGAAGAGGAAAGGAGGAGCGGAGAGGAGCGTGGGCAAAGCACACCACTCATGGGGATCGCCCTTCTGTTGCGCACCACACCCACGCGCACATGCCCTGCTCCGTAACACACACACACGCACATGCCCTGCTCTGTAACACACGCACACGCCCTGCCCCTTAATACACGCACACGCCCTGCTCCGTAACACACACACACACACACGCACACGCCCTGCTCCGTAACACGCACACACACGCACATGCCCTGCCCCTTAACACACGCACACACACACAAACACACAAATTCGGTGTTCCATTCTGACAGCTCAACCGAATGATTTGATTGGCCACCGCAGGGGAAATTCACTCCTCATTTGCATAATATTAAACTTGGTCCTGTTCGCTTGCCATAGGAATGACGGGCGAAGTTCGCTTCGCTTGACCAAATTTGCACATGTATGCCCCCCCCCCCCCCCCCATTCCACCCACCACCACCCCCCAATTCATTCCGGCATGTATTGCGCACATCATCTCTCCATGTACAGTATCAGTATATTCGTTTTACTTTTTATTCCATCCCCTCTTCCTTCCTCTAAATCTCTTCTCCTCCTGCACCCTCTATGTCCCCTTCTCTCTCTCACCTCTTTCGGTCCTCTCACCCTTCTCTCTCTCTCTCTCCCTCTCCCTCCCCTATCTCTCAGTCTACATCTTTCTCATCCTTCACTTTTTCTTTTCCCTTCTACCCTCTTTGCATGTCTCCATGGTCCTCTTCTCCCCCTCTCTCTCTCTCTCTCTGTCTCTCTCTGTCTGTCTCTCTCTCTCTCTTTCTCTCCTATTGGTAGTGTTGGCATCCATAAGAGGCGGTGGATAGAAATACTTATTCAGTATAAATAAATGACTTGAAGAAAAGAAGAGAAAGAAAAGAGGAAAGACCAGAGTAAAGCATAGTAGAGTAGAGCAGAGCAGAGCTCTCTTCACATGATGAGCACCGTACACTATTGTCTAATCTGACTTCAGTGGCCGCCCGCGAGCCTGCTATAGGAAAGCACAGTCACCACACACAGACAGTAGGCCCGGATGGGTAATTGAGGAAGGCATCCCTCAGACACACACAAACACACACACACACACACAAAGACACACACACACATGAAAAGCCTTGCATGTTTTCCACATATTACAGTATGTCTGTGTGTATGCGCATGTGTTGATGTGTGTGTGTGCGCTGTGTGTATGTGCTGTGTGTGTGTGTGTGCGTGCGTGCGTTCCTCCAGGGTGTACTTTTCACCATTAGTTAGAAAAATAGCATGGTGTCGTAAAAATCCCGCCACCCTGCTCTGTCCTGCGCTGCTCTGCGCCGTTATATTCATGGCGCTCTGGGGAGGAGAACGGCGACGCTGCAGCAGCATTGTCTGAGGCGGCTGATGCGTATACGGCACGTACTGTAGTTTACGAGCAGCAGATAAAACAGCAGGTGATTTCATTTCATGCCCTCGCTCCCGCCCTCCCTCTCTCAGGTCCTGGACCCACAATGGACACGGAGGGGCCAGACGGGCTGGGGTCAGTAACAGGCAGCCATGCCATCACACCATCATCTACTGGCACTGCTGGGATCCACGTGACATCAGTGGTCTCAAAGTAGTGAATGTGGGTGTGTGTTTTATTACTTGTATTTGTGTGTGTGTGTGTGTGTGTGTGTGTGTGTGTGTGTGTGTGTGTGTGTGTGTGTGTGTGTGTGTGTGTGTGTGTGTGTGTGTGTGTGTGTGTGTGAAAATATAGGACAGTGTGATATGGTGACAGGATTGCCTCCGGCTGCACTCGAACCCGGATGCCCGGCGTAGTGTAGCGTAGCAGTGCAGTAGTGCTCTCCCGTTTGAGCCATGGCAGTGCCGTGTTATATTACAGCACTTTGTTGTAATGCGTCTCGAGCGCCGTACTGTGTGTGTTTTATTACGTCGTCGTAATGGGTCTCTATGGGGGTGAGGGTATACTAGAGCTGTGAGATGAATGACCTGAGGTAACCTCACAGCTTCAAATCTGGCCGAAAAAGGCGTCCGTAAAACTAAAACTGCTGTTTTCTGTGGTGGCACATGCCGGATGAAGATCCAGGCCAGGGTGATCGAAACGTTGCTAATAATAAATAATAAAGTGTGCACTGCAGACCTACCTCGTTCAACTGTCTGACACTTTTGTCTGGCACTTGCAAAAAGAGGTTTTGGATGTGCGCACCACACTCTACCCAAAACTCCTACAGGGCTGGACCGGGTCCACAAACCAGCCCCTCACCTCCACACTACAACCATGATCACATTCAGGTCCAGTTTCATGCAGACTGCTCAGGTTTTCGTTTACTACTGTTATGCTTTGGTCACTAATAATGCACGTGCGCGCGCGCACACACACACACACAGACACAGAGACACACACACAGACACACACACACACACATACATACACACACACACACACACACACACACTTCAGGGCCTCAGGCATATCATGACATCTGTCATGAGCGTCACCTTAGACAGTAGATTAGTGTGCCCATGCTGAACCCCCTCCTCCCTACACACAGCTCTCATTAACCATCTTCCTCAACAGTCCTGTCATGCCAGCGTCGTCCGTAGGAAGGCCGATCACGACCTCCACTGTAAACACTGCTGCCTGCCGTGGCGCTGACTCTGTCTCCAATAGACCTTTCATGAGCTGCATCCGCAGTGCTGTCTGCACGGCATCCTAAACAGGCCAAGGCTTCATCCTAGGGAGTCTTGCCGTGCAGGAACTTGACTATACACCTCAAGCTCCACAGCTACTTAGCAGATAGCGCAGAACCAAACAGAATACTATTGTTGAATAGAATATAATAGATTAGAATAGAATAGAAGAGAATAGAATAGGATAGAATAGAGTCAAGTAGAGCAGAATAGAGCAGAGAAATAAACTTGTGCTTTGATCTCTGGTCACATGGTTTTATGTGGTTTTTCGCTAGCCTCTGCGATGCCAACTAAACCCATCTCTGCCACAGGTTTGTGTTAGGTTACGTGTACTAATCCGACAAATTTGGCTGTGATGCTATTGTCCTGACACAAGTTACCATTTTAAGATCAAGCAATTACACAGTTCTTTAAAAATGATGGGATTTAAAATGCACAAAAACGGTTGCTATATCAATGACACTCTATGGAAACAAACACTACATTCGGAACCTTGTGAAGGCTGCATAAAACAGTGAGATCGGTCAGGTTTGACCATGTTTGTCAATTTGGCCGCCATCTTTGTGGGCGGGACCACAGTAGGATCCTATGGCAGCTGTCTGAGTGTTTATGTTTATTTGGGCTCTGCATGAGAGGTTTCTGGGCTGTTTAGTCGTCCTTTTCACACTGTACAATCTGTGTGTGCGTTCTATCCGCCGGATGCCCAGCCTTGCGCCCATGTTTTGGCCCATTAATTTCAATAGGATCCCGTTTATAGCCCGCGCAAAAAATGGACTTCGAGTTCTATTTTTAAATTGCAACGTGCACTTGTCTGCGCGGACAGCCTGACACCGCACTTTGGTGTGCAAGGGATAATCTGTTTTCATGTATTCGTACCGCGTCGGACTGAGCACGGATACATTTGGACAAGTTTCGCTTACGCCCCTTGCTTGCAGTGTACACGTAATCCAATGTACCCTAAGCGGTAAAGAGTTGTACAGTGCAGTCGCTGTATGATTATGTCTCTTGATAAGAGCAGTCAAACTATCTGGTTACATTAGGCTACAATTTGACCATTTTATTAGAAACTTCTCCAAAGGTTGTGGCCTTCATTTAAATATTTATTGGTGATCTCTACATGAGCCCTCTAGGCATACGTACAGCTTTTAAAGTTTCAGAACTTAACATTAGCAATTGGCGGCTCATAGTTAAATATGTAAATGAATTGCCCTGTCTGCTGCATGAATCATATACCACAGACTATTTTTAACACATTTGGCTGAGGATCCAGGAGAGCACAAGATAATGGAAGAAATAAGAAAACAGAATGAACATCTTCTTCATGTGAATTTCATCAAGGAAAAATTTTTGATCTAGGATTTAGGTTTTTGTAAACATTGGCATACACTTATTACATACATTTACTCCATTTTCATGCACTATAACTTATTGTAACCCCTCTGAAAGCCTTTTCTAGAAATGGAATGACAACACAGGAGCGTTGCGCCAATTCTAGAAGCGGAATGAGAACACCGGAGCATTCTAGAATGGTGATGAGCTGTGGTGGTCCCCAGACCCCGCTGCGCCTCGTGTGGCCCTAAACTCCACCGTCTTCCCGAGCAGGGCTCCGTAATGGAGGCCATTTAACAATGTCAGGGCAGGAAGAGAGCTATTCTTAGCCTGGAACGAGACGAGACGAGTGGAGACGAGACACTACACCACACCGCACCGCCCCGCGCTCAATCACCCAGCGCCTGACATGGCGCTCACATGCAGACACACACACACAGACCTTCATACAAGCACGTGGATGTGCACACACAGTACACACTGTGTATAACCCCACACACACACACACACACGTATGAGACACATTGAGCAATTTAATTAAGATGTGGTGGCCTTTAAAATAACATTTGAGATCAAATTTGTGATGTCATTTCAGCGACAATTTTATTTTTCTGATCAGCAGCCTTCTATCCATGCTCGCACGCACAACAACAACAACAAACGATAACAATAACATACAGTACACACACTGCACACTGACACTGTATTTATAGTAGATGTTGGCCATTGCACTAACAGTCTGTAATGGTTTTGAATTCATAGAGGTAACTTACTTTTTTGTGATGTGTTTGTTTAATAATCAAATCAATAGAGTATTTGTTGGTCCTAGTTGGTCCTTTTCTACTCGTATCAGCCAGAGCCAGCAGAGCAGAGTAGAGGCCAAGCTGTGCTGTTATAATGGACTGGACTAGCCTTGTTCCACACAACCCTGACCCTGAGGCAATAGCACACACACACACACACACACACACACACACAAACGCGCGCATGCACACACACACACACACACACACACACACACACACACACACACACACACACACACACACACACACACACACACACACACACACACACACAGCAGCAGCAGCAGCAGCAGCAGCAATGGCTAATGCTTATCCTGGAGGACTGCCATGCATCACACACACTCCTCACGTGTTCTCTCTCTCTCTCTCTCTCTCTCTCTCTCTCTCTCTCTCTCTCTCTCTCTCTCTCTCTCTCTCTCTCTCTCTCTCTCTCTCTCTCTCTCTCTCCATCACACACACACTCTCTCTCACACACACACACACACACAGACACACACACACAGACACGCACGCACGCACGAATTGGTCCACATAACCATTCAGACAGTACAGTACAGTATATCCTAAAGACATAGAGGCTTGTAAGGAAGGAGAGGCTATTATTGCCAACTGACCACAGCAATTGTGTCTGCTGTGGAATGGCTGTTACTTCTTCATTTTGAGAAGCAAGCAGACACATTTCACACACACACACACACACACACACACACACACACACACACACACACACACACACACACACAAACACACATACACATAAGCATACACACATAAACAC
>NC_085874.1:40466045-40468545 GCF_034702125.1 Engraulis encrasicolus | reverse complement strand
AGGCTATATTTCACAGACGTACGATGACTGCTAAATTATCAGATATGTGTCATGTTTGAGGAAGACACACAGACCAAATGAAACACCAATGTACAAAGACCTTCATGCTATGCACCTTTAACACACGCGCACACACACACACACACACACACACACAGACACACACACACACGCACACACTTCTCTCTCCGCCCTCTCTCCTTCTCTTCTCTCTTTAGTTAAGTGCATTTATGAGAAAAATACACCTAACCCTAAACAAAATTCTAACAAAAGGTTTTTCAGTGGTTTACAGTACTATCAGATGTACTTCACAACATACTAAAAATCTGCCAAAATCTGACTTCAGGAAAGGCTGTCCGCCACCAGGCCCTTAAATTGACTCTGGCCTTAAAATTGCATTGAAATGACCAGGAATAGTGGTGTTTGATGCCTGTTTTGAACTTGTAGTGTTGTAATTAGAATATTTGGTAACACTTTATTTTAGGGATACATCTATTAGCACTAATACATACAATATTAATGCCTGTGTAAGTAACTTGTAAGGCATGTACTAAGCAAAATAAGACAGTTGTTAAGCATGTATTCACAAATGTCTTGTTCATGCCCAATTAGGGATTTATTACTAATATAACCTTAGTAAGGACCAGTAAGCCTATATTTCTACTTATTAGTAAGTAGTAAGTGGCAGAATACAATGTGTATAAGCTCCTGGTACACTGTGTGAACAAACCCTGAACAGTGTGAAAACAGATGTGGAATAAGGGTCCCTATTCTAAAGTGATGCATTGCTCAGCCCAGATGACTTAGGGCCCCCGCACTACCTAGGGCCCCGACACTACCTAGGGCCCCGACTCTACTCCTAACCCCCGCGGGAAGCAAAGTGTAAGAACATTTCTGACTCATCATTAGCCTCTTTGGATATGCAGATCTCATTTATTCTACTCAATATGTGAAAGAGTAATTGGAAGCATTATATAGCAAGGATTGGACATAAACTTCTCAATGACGGTGGGTGGTGAGATGTCATTTTTTCATACACCAATTAGTTTTTTAATTGTAAAAACCCTACAATAAATGCAGAATATAACGATGAGTAATAGTTTGGAAGCGAAACTAAGCTATTCCTTTGTGATAAATAAGTTAATGTTTGAGAAACGTATCTCCAAGAAGTGCAGTGCATGATGGGTACGCCCTTAGTCAGAAATGCAATGCATGGCCAGTGCAGGAATGATAATATTTCTGTTGTTACGTACATGGCAAATTGTTTGGATAGCAACTAAATTTCACGAGTGAGGGGAGGAGCTAAGGACGTAGGCTCAGAGCTGGGTAGGTTGTCTGTTGGCCTAGATTGCGTACCCATCATGCACTGCACTTCTTGAAGCTAATGTTCTCAAACATTAACTTGATTATCACAAAAGAATAGTTTAGTTTTGCTTCAAAACTATTGTTCTAATGTTCTGCATTTATTTTGGGGGGTTTTACAATTAAAACTCAGTGGTACATGAAAAAACTTACATCTCACCAACCCACCGCCATTGACAGGTGTACGTTCAATCCTTGCTATATAAAGGCTCCTGTTACCTTCCTGACATTGATATGAACAAGAGAAAACTAGGTGATTCCACTGGGTAAGTGTTAATTATTTAATATACCCTTACACTTTGTGGATGGGGGGTGCTAGGTAGTGCGGGCCTGGGTGGTGTGGGGGCCCTAGGTAACGAGGGGGACTTTGGTAGTGCGGAGGCCCTGAGCCATCTGGGCTGACCAATGCATCACTTTAGAATAGGGACCCTTATTCTGCATCTGTTTTCACACTGTTCAGGGTTTGTTCACACAGTGTGTCGGGAGCTTATACACATTGTATTCTGCCACTTACTACTTACTAATAAGTAGAAATATAGGCTTACTGGTCCTTACTAAGGTTATATTAGTAATAAATCCCTAATTGGGCATGAACAAGACATTTGTGAATACATGCTTAACAACTGTCTTATTTTGCTTAGCACATGCCTTACAAGTTACTTACACAGGCATTAATATTGTATGTATTAGTGCTAATAGATGTATCCCTAAAATAAAGTGTTACCGAATATTTCATTGATGTATAAATGGTTTTAAGTGCAGTTTGCTGTTAAAAAAGCACTTTAAAACTGCATAGTACTGTAATATTAGACAAATTTGGCCTAGCGCCTGTATGCTACCTACCGCTAACCACCACTAACATTTGAACCGCTAACATTTGAAATATGATTTTTTTTTATTCTTGCCTCTCGTCCTCTGTCCTTTCCTCTCTCTTCTCTCTCCCAGGCATGAAAACGGGTCAGGGGTGAAAAAGGTGAGAAAGGTGCGGCGTGGCGCGGTGGCACGGAGCGGCGCGTGTGCTGCAGCGGTGCGCGCGAATGTGTGGTGTGCAGTGGCGTTTTTGGGGGATAGTGTTGAGTCATACGAGGGGGGTCTGGGAGCATGGTCTCCCATGGGAGAAAATTTAGCTAAAACCGTC
>NC_085874.1:40441045-40456045 GCF_034702125.1 Engraulis encrasicolus | reverse complement strand
CCTAACAATTAGACAACAGAAGAGGTGGGGGAGAAGATGAGGAGGAGGAGGAAGATGGCAGGAGGAGGAAGGAGAGGTGGAGGAGAAGGTGAGGAGGAAGAGGTGGAGTAGAAGGTGAGGAGGAAGAGGAAGATGAGAGGAGGAGGAGAAGATGAGAGGAGAGGAAGAAGAGGTGGAGGAGAAGGTGAGGAGGAAGAGGAAGATGAGAGGAGGAGGAGAAGATGAGAGGAGGAGGAGGAGGAGGTGAGAGGAGGAGGAAGAGAGAGAAGGAAGAAGAAGAGGTGGAGGAGAAGGTGAGGAGGAAGAGGAAGATGAGAGGAGGAGGAGAAGATGAGAGGAGGAGGAGGAGGAGGAGGTGAGGAGGAAGAGGAAGAGAGAGGAGGAGGAGAAGATGAGAGGAGGAGGAAGAGAGAGAAGGAGGAAGAAGAGGTGGAAGAAAAGGTGAGGAGGATGATGAAGAGAGAGGAGAAGGAAGAGAAGATGAAGAAGAGAAAGATAGAGGAGGAAGACGAGGTGGAGGAGAAGATGAGAAGGAAGAGGAAGAGAGAGGAAGAGGAAGATGGGAGGTGGAGGAGAAGATGAGAGGAGAAAATGAGGAAGAGGAAGAGAGAAGAGGAGGAATAGGAGGGCAGAGGACATGATGATGATGATGATGCAAAAGTCAGCTGGAGAAAAAACATTCTGTCTTTGCCACTATCCCTCTTCATGTCTTATAGAGATGCACTGGATTCAAGATCCGGTTCCGGATCCGGCAGGATAATAGGGTTTTTCACAGGATCCGGGTCTGGCAGGATCTCAAGCAGTGGATCCGGTATCCGGCAGTTACCTAAAAATCAGGATCTGGTGCATCTCTAGTTTTTACATAGCCTAGGCTTTTCAGTCAGCCTTTCACAACCCCAATCGCTGCATGGAGTGAAAGCCCTTTGGAAGCGGCCGTTGCAGGCAGTGTGGCAGTAAGCCAATGAGTCTAAAAAATAATTTGAGCCAACGTAATAAAAAGGGCCCACGTGTGCGAGTAGGCTATGTGTTTCAACCCTTTCGTAGGATCCTGTATCCGGTTCTGGATCCGGCAGGATCTTAAGCAGTGGATCCGGTATCCGACAGGATCCTAAAAATCAGGATCCGGTGCATCTTCTTAACACTCTCTCTCTCTCTTATGATAGAGGTAGGGGGAGAGACACGGGGAAGTTGATACATGTCAGGATCTGAGGCAGGGCTTACACACACACACACACACACACACACACACACACACACACACACACACACACACACACACACACACACACACACACACACACACACTGCACCTGCGTGCAGCCTAATAGTGGCTGGTGGGATCTGGAGCTGGATGGGGTGAGTGCTCTTTGTTTTCCAGAGAGGCAGAGCAGCGAATCAAGCAGCAGCCGCCAGTGCTATTTTTAGTGTGTTTATAGTGTGTGTGTGTGTGTGTGTGTGTGTGTGTGTGTGTGTGTGTGTGTGTGTGTGTGTGTGTGTGTGTGTGTGTGTGTGTGTGTGTGTGTGTGTGTGTGTGTGTGTGTGTGTGTGATGCACGTGTGGTGTTTCTGTATGTGTGGCTGCCAGTGTGCACGTGTGCATATTGGTTTGAATGACTGAGCACATTGGCGTACAGTATACGTACTGCGCAATTTAAATATAACTTGATGTTTGTTCAAGTGTGTGCTTATGCACGAGTGTCTATGAGTGTGGGCATCTGTGTCTGTGCAAATGTAAGCCAGTGTGTGTGTGCGTGTGTGTGTGTGTGTGTGCGTGCGCACGCGTGTGTGCCACCTCAAGTGTCTTCAATTTTTAAACTCCCAAAACACACACACGCACGCACACACACACATACACACACAAACACGTCATCTGAAGAGAGCAACTTTCCCTTTATCGGTGGAAAAAGGCCTTTCTCCTCCACACTACAACACACACACTCACATGCACACACGCACACGGAAAAAGGTTTTTCTCCTGGCCGTCGATCTTGATCCTGAAACACACAACAAAGCTGCAGTGGAAAAGTGGAAAAGCAAAACAACACACACACACACACACACACACACACACACACACACACACACACACACACACACACACACACACACACACACACACACACACACACACACACACACACACACACACACACACATACACAGAGACACAGAAAAGCTTGAGGCCTGTGATGCATTCCCCTGCACTGTTGCCCTGTATACAATATTACAGTGTATTACAGAAAACGTCCTATCTTCAGTCGTCCTATCTTAACTTTTGACTTGAGATAATATTTTTTCCAGTTTGGTATTACAGAAACGAATCCTAACTTCTTTTAGGATTCTTATCTTATCTTTGGAAATCCTATCTTATCTTGAGTTAGGAATCCTACATAAGCGATCTAAACATCTTCAATCGACCTTTTATGTCTGTTACCTGACAACAAATGCACTGCTACCTAGCAACAGTGCGACGCGCAAGCTAGAACACACAAGTTTGACAGCTAGGGCTGGGTAAAATAATCGAGTTAATCGATAATCGATCGAATCGAATCGAAATTCACATAATCGATTCACAGGGCACAAAATCGATTTTTTGGGTTCTTTTTCTTTTTGTTCTTTTTGTTTAACTTAGGTCTATGGAAAATACCCAGTAGGTATTAGTCACTTAGGCCTAGGCCTACTTATTACAAATTAGCAATCTGTTAACACTGTCAAGCCACAGCCCTTTGACATTTTTATATAAAAATAGGCAACAGCATCTTTTGGGGGAACTCCTGGCACCAAGATGGGAACGGATTGAATCGATTCGGAATGAATCGAATCGAATCAAATTAAATTGTGATTAATCGATTCAAAGCCCTAAGAATCAAAATCGAATCGATACAGGAACATGGCTGCGATATCCAGCCCTATTGACAGCTGTTGCATCTTGCGGTCTGCATGATGCTAAACCAGAGAGGAAGAGGACGTAAATATTCGCTAAACGTTGCTTCTATTACGAACGAGGCTACATGGTACTGTTTGCAGCATGCCATATGTGCTGTTGTTGAGAGTGTAATACGCTATGCAATCACTGTGGTTTGGAAGCCTGACAGTGAAAGTGAAGTCTCAAATAGACAGACTGACACGCACTGCACTGAAGGTAGTGGGGGTGAGGGACTACCCCACCCTCCAAGCAATATATGAAGAGTCTGTAGTTAGGCATGCTAGGAAAATAATTGAGGATTCATCACATGTTCTGTACTAAGAATATGAGCTGCTACCCTCTGGCAGGCGATTCAGAGTACCAGTTAAAAACAAGAAAAGGTTTTTGAATAGGTATAGGTTTTCTTTTGTCCCTGTTTCTGTTAACCTACTGAACGCAGGTCGTTAACAACTACCATCCTGTAATGCCATGTATGTGTGTGGTAGGCTGTAGTAGATATGCACTTGAGTATCTCTATGAGGGCACTTTATGTATGTATGTATGTATGTATGTATGTATGTATGTATGTATGTATGTATGTATGTATCTATGTATGTATGTATGTATGTAGGGCTGTCCCTAACGATTATTTTTCTCCCGATTATTCTATCAACTATTTTTTTCGAATAGTCGCGATTATTATTTTTTTTTTTTGAAGGCAAAAACTGTGATATGCCACTTAATTTTGACCTGAAAAATAATAGACAAATAAAGCAGAGTGCACCTAGGGCCTATTAGGACAATGATTTCTAAAAAAAGGGGACATTTTATAAATTAGTCACAGACTAATAAATACAGGCCTAATATATCTATTTGTTTCAGTTCAAATCACTTATTCACTTAGCGTAAATCCAAAACAATGAGTATATTATGACATAATAAGGCTACATAAGATTTTACCCATGACATGTGTATATATAATAGTAGTACATTGTCATTTATATTTTAAAAATACAGTACAGTGAATCATTTATGTTTACAACACAGTTTCATTCGTCCCTCATGCAGGGGTCTATGTAATGAAAAAAAATAAATAAAACAAAATAGGAGCAGAGATAAGAATTTAAGAGCACTGTGAAATTGTTAACGCATAGACAAAAAGGGTCTAAGAGGGTAGGCTATGCCTTTTCCCCCACACAGGCGTACACATTCTACATGAGGGGTGCTGGTCACAGGGCCAGTTTTTCAAAATTCCTCCCATTAAAAGGGCTGAACAACATATTACACATGTACTGTATGTATATATTCACATTCATTATTTCTATATGCAGCCCGATGTCTCCTCTGCTGTGTCAATGAAGGCCTGCCACCTAACTCATTAAAACTGTCCCTTCTCTGAAGGTTTTTTATATCGCTCCCAAACCCAAGTTAACTACAACAACTTGACTAGACTTGTGATCCCTGTCTTTCAAGCACTTGTGGTTTTCTCTATAGGATGTATTTACTCCAGGAGGAAAATGCTAAGGAAATCGTAATTCAAATCGTTTTTAACAAAAACGGAAATCGTAAAAAAAAAAGGTAAAAAAAAAACTTTTTTTTTTTTGCGCAAATCACGCAATCGACGGTATGTTGAACACGCCGACTTATTTTACGCAATCGACATAATCGATTACGTCGAATAGTCGGGACAGCCCTATATGTATGTATGTATAGCAATGGCGTATTTGCCATTGAGGAAAGGGAGGACGATCCTCCCTCGAAATAATAAAGCCAGATCTTCCAGTATAAATTACAGAAAACAAAATATATTTATTATATCTTTGTTATATAATTGTTAGTATTTTATAGCTATTTTGCGATAAAAAACATTTACTTTAGCGCTTCTAATTAACATAATAGACCTTGGAGGAGCGTCCTCCCTTCCATCCTCATTGACTTCCATTATAAATGGTGAAACTCCGGCCGTAGCGCAGGCTTTACTTTTCAATATTGAAGTGAATGGAGCTTAGGGAGGACTGTCCTCCCTTTAGGCGGGTCTAGAGCCATGGAAGTAATCTGCCAATCAGCGAAGCTGAATTTATCAAAAGCCAATCAGAATATGACGAGTTGGGTTGACAGACGACAAGCATGGACTCGGTCGTCATGACAACGATATACAAATCAACCGTGTGAGAAGAATGCGGCAGCAGACAGTGGAGAGTGTGGAGTAACTTAATTGGGGAATGTTTTATGAACCCTTAATAAATACAAAGGAAATATCAACTGTTTTCATGTTGTGAATCGCGCAATATCCCTCCCTGGATTTAGAATGAAAACCGAATGGAAAGGTCAGTGTGTTTATATCAGTCACTCACGTCACTCGATCACTACACAATGCAAGCGAAGCACGGATGCAAAGCGCATTCATGATTCAAATGGTCGGACCATCACCAACGTTTTTAAAAGGTAGTCTTGCTTCAGCATGTCCTACGTGCACAAATAATAGTCTCAATGCATGTCTTTGCGTTTCTCCTTCGTGCTTTCCCCCCAAAAGAGGGTTAAGCTTATTTACAAATGGGAATAAGAATGCTTTTGGCTGTAGGCTACATGAATGCACTGACCCTGGCGTTCTTTTCTCCCTCCTCAAGACGAGAAACATGACAGCACGAAGCTTTAACCTCTTCATAAAACATCTCTGGCTAAACTTCCAACATGTAGCCTACATCATGTTAGGTAGTTTCATTTTGGGTGGAATTAGGAATAGGCCTACAAGGCACGGATTTACAAAGTAATCTGTACGACGTATTTTTTATTCGGAACCTATTAGTGAAATAGCCAATAATCAGACGCACGCCGTTCCATAGACAACGCTCGCCAGCTCCTCCTTCCACAGCTGTCGCTCTCAAACCAGGTACCGTCAAAAGCAAAGCGGATAGACAACGTCGTAGGCCATGTACCATGTTATGGATCATAAATAAGATTTTAAAAATAACATAATGGAAGGGGTTTAAAATGTTTAAAAATCTGTAAGAATATGTTGGAAGGAGTTGAGTTTAAAACCCTTAGGCCTAGGCAATACAAGTCACTCAATGTAGGCATTCCTAGTGTCTTCAGAATTCCATTTGTGTCTAAGTATGGTTAAAAAACACAACTGACAGGGTGAAATGCCATGCTGCCTTTGGTCAAAGTTTGATATACTATAGATAGATAAACTTTCTACTTTCTATAATATTTTTCCTCACTCTTCTCTTTCTTTCCCTTCAAAGACTTTGGGCAGTTATGTATAAAAAATATATTATACAAAGTTTGTTGCAATTATTTTATAGATGTCATAAGTCAGCTTTCCAGACAACACAATGTCATATCAGTTAAGTTACCTAGTAGGCCTACAACCTAATACTAAACATCTGCCATTACTAACCCCATTAACCCGCATCTATCCGACTGACCACCTCCTTGTCCTCCCTAATTTTTATGACCAAAAGACACCACTGATGTATAGTATGAATGTATGTGTTTATTGTTGTTTTTGTTTTTTGTTTTTTGGCGTCATGTGTATCAGTGTTGTGTGTATGTGGCAGTTATGTATGTCCAAGACAAATTTCCTTCGGGACCATTAAAAGAATCTTGAATCTTGAATATATGCTCATTTATGTGAAATACTTTTTAACAACGCACTTATTAGTGGCGTTCCACCGAACGGATTTGGCGACATCGCTGTGTGAAGAATGAGGAGGAGCTCCGGGAGTTTCTCACTCATCGCTGCCTGCCCTTGATGTTTAGTTTAGTTTAGTTTGTGTGTGTGTGTTTGTGTGTGTGTGTGTGTGTGTACTCGTTATTTACTCTTTATTTACTCTTTAAAAAATTTTTTAAAAAAAGAATAAAAACTAACCCCTCTTTGCAACTGCACTTGTTGTTCTGTATATCTCCTGTGCACTTTGTATTTGCTTGTGATGTTGGCTTGATTATGTCCTCTTTTGAAAGTCGCTTTGGTTATAAAGCGTCTGCCAAATGCAATGTAATGTAAGGTAATGTAATGTAATGCCCTCTTGTTGAATTGATCAAATACATTGTGTTAGTTTCAGTCCCAATAAAGTGCATCCCCTTTTCAATATTTTCATCCCAATGCATATGTTTTTCCAAGCGAATGCACGCACAACAGGATACGTAATTTCAATTAGGCTATTTGTATGACCAGCGCATGTGAAGAGATTGACAATAAAGCCGACTTGACTTGAACAGTTGGCTGTCAATTAGGGAAGTGATATCGGACTTCATATCGAAGTTGGCTATATTTATCATCAAATCTTCACTTCACACATCGTTTGGGTCAGTAGTAGGCTAGCCCAATTTCATTAACATTTCATCCATTCACGATGCGTTGTTTTCTGGATTAAATGACTTCACGCTCTGGATGAAACGGCGAGGTGAGCGTGGGTAGTGTTAGGCTAAATAACTTTATTAACACCGGCTAAATTTTGGGTAACAATCAATGGATATCTAGAATTTAGGAAAGCTGGGTGGCTGTCCTAAAGTTAGGATCAATTATTTAGGATTTTTCGAAGTTCGGATGCTTCTGTAATGCCCTTTTCTTAACTTGAGATAGGATGCGCAAACCAACTTAGGAAATGTTGTTTTGTAATACGCTTTTCCTAAATTCGGTCCTAAAGTGCCGTTGCCTCGGTAACTAGACAGATAAGATAAGATTCTCAAGTTAGGATGTTTCTGTAATACGCCCCCTGGGCTACATCGGCCTGCTCTCTCTCTCTCTCTGTGTGTGTGTGTGTGTGTGTGTGTGTGTGTGTGTGTGTGTGTGTGTGTGTGTGTGTGTGTGTGTGTGTGTGTGTGTGTGTGTGTGTGTGTGTTGTTTTGCTTTTTCACTTTGGATGTTTTGGAGCGAAAAACCAAAGGAGCTGTCTTGAGGCTGAGCGCTCATGTATGTGTGCGCGTTTCGCTTCGTATTGCTCTTCGCCTCCATGTTTCAGACAGCAACACAGGAACACAAAATGTGCTGTGTGTGTGTGTGTGTGTATGCGTGTGGTTGTGTGTGTGGTTGTGTGTGTGTGTGTGTGTGTGTGTGTGTGTGTGTGTGTGGGTGGGTGTGTGTGTGTGTGTGTGTGTGTGTGTGTGTGTGTGTGTGTGTGTGTGGGTGGGTGTGTGTGTGTGTGTGTGTGTGTGTGTGTGTGTGTGTGTGTGTGTGTGTGTGTGTGTGTGTGTGTGTGTGTGTGTGTGTGTGTGTGTGTGTGTGTGTGTGTGTGTGTGTGTCTGTGTGTGTGTGTGTGTGTGTGTGTGTGTGTGTGAGAGAGAGTAGGGGTGTGTGTGTGTGCTACTGGATGTTCCCTATCGTCATGGAGAACTATAGCTGCCATGACCAATGCTCCACACACACACACACACACACACACACACACACACACACACACACACACACACACACACACACACACACACACACACACACACACACACACACACACACACACACACACATACAGTTCAGCCAATCACAATGTACCAATCGCGTCAATATAGGTCAACACACTCTGCCATTACATCACTGGGGTTTGAACTGTGTGTGTGTGTGTGTGTGTGTGTGTGTGTGTGTGTGTGTGTGTGTGTGTGTGTGTGTGTGTGTGTGTGTGTGTGTGTGTGTGTGTGTGTGTGTGTGTGTGTGTGTGTGTGAGTGTGTATACGTGTGTTTATGCAGTATTGTCTGTGTGTTGTGTGCGTACCGTATCAATGTACAGATGCATAATGTACCCATGTGATATCGACATGTCACTCGCTCTTTGCTTTGCTTTGCTGCAACAGTTGAGAACGCATCCATTATGGCTGCATGGAGCACACAAGCAAACAAACCCACAAACACACACTCACGTAAACACACACACACACACACACACACACACACACACACACACACACACACACACACACACACACACACACACACACACACACACTCACTCACAGACACACACACACACACACACACACAACTACACACACACACACACACACATTATGGCTGCATGGAGCACACAAGCGAAAAACCCACAAACACACACTCACGTAAACACACACACACACACACACACACACACACACACACACACACACACTCACTCACTCACAGGCACACACACAGACACACATACACAGACACACACACACACACACACACAGCTTTGTAGCTCATCACCCTGGCCAATCGATATCTGGGCCTCTGTCCACCCGACAGCATTGGAGGAGATCTGCACCATCAGCCGTTCCCATGGAAACCATGCTCCCATTAGCGTTTGGCTAACGCTCACACAACAACACGCACAAAACGCTCACGATACGCTCATTAAAATTCACCGCTACGTCCCTTTGCATTAATGTCAAACGCCGGAGCTACCGAGGAGAAATATAACACACAAAAAAAACAACAACAACAAACTGCGATACGCTCTTGTTATTTCCTTTGTTCCTCCACACGTGTGGAATCACCATAAAAATAAACAAATGGCATGAAAATACATATCTTTTCATCCTGAATTACATTTGCTCATGTTTTGTTTAGATTTGGCTTGCAACTCTTCTGGGTCAACCTCCAAATACATGTACTCATCTAGGCAGTCCAGCTCGAGAGTTTGCAAAACCAGCATTATATCACATTACACTCAGTGAAGGCTTTTTGTCCAATAGAGAGCATTGGTTGAAGTATCCAAGGCACTCTTCGAAAAGGTTAAAATAGCTTTAATAAATGGCTAAATCGATATAGAATTATGAAGAACGCTTTTGACAGGGTATTGGTTACAGTCCCTGGAGTTATGTGGGGATTGTGTACCTTGCTCAAGGGCACTTCAGCCATGGATGGAGGTGTAGGGAGAGGTAAAGGTGGCACTAGTAATATGAATGAATGAATGAATGAATGTATACATGAATTAATACATGCATAAATGAATGAATGTATAAATTAATTAATTAATTAATTAATGACCACAAAAAAAATTCTGGTGGTAACATCTGTGCCTGCCGAGCTCCAGAGAGATTGCCCATAGTGGCGTCTCTAGTGATATGAGCAACAACTTCTGGGCCCTATGTACAATCAGCTCCAATGGACCCCCCTGCCATATACCTTCATTAATCAGACTGTGTGTGGGCCCCCAATATACGTAGGGCCCTGGTGACTCAGTCAGACTTTACCCCCCTGAACGACACCCCTGTATATGAGTCACCAGCAGGGTGAAGTAATGCCTCATCACAGTGGTGGAGCTCGGAGGAGAGGAGTTTGAATACATGTACACTGCCACAGTGGGAAAGCCTCCAGTTAATGGCTGTATTTTAGGTCCTCTTTACACACATATGGATATTTTCTTTTGTAAACATATTCGTTGGGGGCTTTTAAATGGAATTTCTACCTCCCTAAAAAAAAACCACACATGTTAAATACACATGCCGTGTAAATGTTATGAAAATGTATGGATGGATATAAACAGATAAAAAACATTAGCTTTTAAAAATATCCACATGTTGTCGCTCTTAGTGTCTAGCTCCAATCCTTTTTGGAAAAGACCTACATAAAACGTAACAAACCGTTTCATACATGGATTATAGTCTTATACGGCGTAGACTATAAAAGTGCCCCATTCCTCATGCTCCTCCTATACAAGTGAGACACACAGGTACTTTCCATGCACTGCAACATACTGTGCATGGAAAGTGCATGTTTTCTTCCTTATTCCAGTAAGACACGGCTTCATAAATTTGCTGTTACCAGAATGGCAATGACCAAGCTGTGGTGTATTACTAAAGGCCCCTGTGTTATGTCATACTGGTGCAGTACTATGGTAGTTAACTGATCAATGACTATTAGAGCGATCCACTGGTACAACGGCATGCACTATGGGGGCTACATGGATCCATAAAGATTGGAGCAGGCATAAGTCAAACAGATTTTTCTCTTCTGTTAGGGTGCCGAGCAAAATAATATGGAACTGTAAAGTAAGAACAAGTGACACCGCTCACCAACTTTTGTAATTACACAGTGTGTGTGTGTGTGCGTGCATGCGTGCGTGCGTGCATGCGTATATGTGCTTGCGTGTGCCTGCTTCTCCGTGCATTTATGTGTGCATGCTTGTCTGACCCCGAATACTAACTAGCCTTCCAAGTCTAAGAGCTCTGTTTACAAAATGTTTACATAATTCCCGGGCTGTTGATTTTCCCATTCAGACGGGTGTCATTATAATCCCGGCGGCCTTTTGAGTCCAGATTATATCTTGAGGTCAGGCCTAGCAGGTGGAGGGGACGACGGACGTGTGTGTGCGTGTGTGTGTGTGTGTGTGTGTGTGTGTCTGTGTGTGTGTGTGTGTGTGTGTGTGTGTGCGTCATCACTGTATTGCCAATGTTTTGGAACCTTGTCTAACAGTGAGATGGAACCTTATTTGACACTGACAGTGCCTGCGTGCACAACATATGTGTGTGTGTGTGTGTGTGTGTGTGTGTGTGTGTGTGTGTGTGTGTGTGTGTGTGTGTGTGTGTGTGTGTGTGTGTGTGTGTGTGTGTGTGTGTGTGTGTGTGTGTGTGTGTGTGTGTGTGTGTTTTCTCATTTACATTTACAGAGTGTTCTATGTGTTACAGCGTGAGGAGTAAAAAGGAGACTTGACTGATGCTGACAGTGTGTGCGCTCACACTTATGCAGTGTGTGTGTGTGTGTGTGTGTGTGTGTGTGTGTGTGTGTGTGTGTGTGTGTGTGTGTGTGTGTGTGTGTGTGTGTGTGTGTGTGTGTGTGTGTGTGTGTGTGTGTGTGTGTGTGTGTGTAACGTAGCGTAGCGGGGGTGCTAAAGGCGCCACTCTGCTCTACTTAAGGCCATTACACATGTCTCCTTAACACTGTTGACACAGCTAGAACATCCCCTGGACCAAGGCCAGCCACAACACACACACACACACACACACACACACACACACACACACACACACACACACACACACACACACACACACACACACATATGAAGGCACAAACACACGCACGCACGCACGCACGCACGCACACTCACTCACTCACTCACACACACACACACACACACACACACACACACACGCAAACACACACACGCACACACACACACACACACACATATGAAGGCACGCACGCACGCACGCACGCACGCACGCACGCACGCACGCACGCACGCACGCACACTCACTCACTCACTCACTCACTCACTCACTCACTCACTCACTCACTCACTCACTCACTCACTCACTCACTCACTCACACACACACACACACACACACACACACACACACACGCAAACACACACACACGCACACACACACACACACACACACACACACACACACACACACACACACACACGCGCAGGCACAAGCGAGAATGCAGACGAGACAATTGTCTACAGCGACACAAGCTTTAAAGACAAAGATATACTGTATAGTGTGTCTGATCCTGTGAGTGTATATGCCTGTGTGTGTGTGTGTGTGTGTGTGTGTGTGTGTGTGTGTGTGTGTGTGTGTGTGTGTGTGTGTGTGTGTGTGTGTGTGTGTGTGTGTGTGTGCGTGTGCGCGTGTGTGTGTGTGTGTGTGTGTAGGAATGTGTGTGGTAGTGTAGCTTCTGTCACATACATCACTGCGTGTTCACACTGGGCTCATCTTCCAAATGGCTCCCTGTGCGCCTGTGTGTGTGTGTGTGTGTGTGTGTGTGTGTGTGTGTGTGTGTGTGTGTGTGTGTGTGTGTGTGTGTGTGTGTGTGTGTGTGTGTGTGTGTGTGTGTGTGTGTGTGTGTGTGTGTGTGTGTGAATGGCTCCCTGTGTGCCTGAGTGCTGATGTAGAGAGGATACAGGAGCCTGATGTATCCATTCACACCATACTGCTCATCACCATCACTGCACACTAGGGATGGAACGGTTCACAAAATTCACGGTTCGGTTCATATCACGGTATCAAGGTCACGGTTTTCGGTTCTCTGCGGTTCTTTTTTTTAGTTCATGATAAATGGTGCACTGAGAATATTAAACCATATTTATATAACTGCAATTATAAAGTGATGATGCGCAAGTTGAATCATCTGTCGTCAGCTGATGTGCGCTGTCTGAGCGTCCCAAATGCCCTCTTTCAAGTGGCTAATAGAATCAGACTTATCACTAAATATCCTACATGTGGTTTGTATAGGCTTATAATGTGAAAATGGTGTGATTTTAATTGTGTCATCCTCTGATTGGTCTTACTAATGTGTTAATCAGAGAGACTGGATAAGATACTCCTGGAATCTCTGTTTTATGTATTTTTCTGGGCAGTACATGAATTGCGGTTTCCCACGGACTGCATTTCACGGTTCGGTATGGTGTGTGAATTGTACGGTTTCGGTTTTCGGTGCGGTTTGTACCATCCCTACTGCACACACGCACATACACACACACACACACACACACACACACACACACACACACACATTCTGCACCATGAGTTTACACTGCTTCCCTCAGGTAGACGTTTCAGGACGCTGAACTGCAGACTGATTAAATATAAGAACTCTTTTATCCTCAATGCGATTAGAATGCTCAATGATAGACAAGCCAATGGAAGGGAGTTTTTTTTCCAAGTTTCTTATGCTTTTATGTTTTATATGTTTGTATGTTTTTTATGTTCTCTATGTTATGTTGTATGGGTATGTGAGTGAGTACTGTATGTTATGCAATGATTGTTGAAGCCCAAGACAAAATTTCCCCTCTGGGGACAATAAAGTACACTCTAACACTCTAACACACACAAGCCCGGGCACAAAGACACGCATACACACACACACACACACACACACACACACACACACACACACACACACACACACACACACACACACACACACACACACACACACACACACACACACACACACACACACACACACACACACACACACACACACACACACACACACACACACACACACACTCAGTCCACTTTCAGACTAAGCATCCCCATATTTCACCCGTCGGCTTCATTCTTCAGGGAGTCCTCTAGTAGCCATCAGTCAAGTTCCACAAGTAACGCAGAAAAATGAGCAGGTCCCTAATCTACACACACACATAAACACACACACACACACACACACACACACACACACACACAATCATAGATGCGCGCGCACACACACACACACAATCATAGACGCGCGCGTGCGCGCGCACACACACTCACACACACACACACAATCATAAACGCACGCACACACACACAAACATAGGCAAAAGTGCAAACACCGCTAGAACACTGCTAGATTCAAACATCACAGCACACACACACGGCGCACACACACACACACACACACACACACACACACACACACACACACACACACACACACACACACACACACACACAGACATACAATATGCAATGTTGTGTCAACACATACTTCCTCAGCAACACTGTACTGTGTTTGGATGAAGCTTGCGCCACTCCCCTGATTGTTCAATTACAGCCACATTGATCTGCACTAGGGCTGTAACGATACACTCAACACACTTTCCGGTTCGTATCACAATTTTTGACCTACGGTTCGATACAACCCACGATTTCATTCACGAAATGTATATCCACTGAAGTTTGGAAACACTATCACATCAAATCAGAAGGTTGTTTTCTGGACTAAATGGGTAATAAAACTTTGAAAGGGAGTATCTCGATACTGCCTCCTTGTATCACGATACATTATTGTGACTCTGTGTATCACGATTTCTCGGTTCGATACAATATCGTTACAGCCCTAACCTGCACAGTGCTGAAGCCCTTTGTTGATGCTGCTCTACTAGTTGGTGAAGATCAGGAGCGTGTTCCTTTCACCACACTCTGCACTGTGTACTGTGATACAGTACAGTGCACTTTCCACCCTCAACTTAACGGCTAAATTTGAGGGTGAAGTGCAGGTCCAATTCACGTTCTGTCTGATACACTTCACGGAAATGACGGTTGTCGCGTGTCATCAGAGTTTACCAACCGCCAATATACAATTTATCACGGAAGACACTGTTTCTTATGTTGACAATTTTTTTAAGTTGCCCCTTTCTCTTATACACATGGCTATTGTCTTTGGAATCAAAACTATG
>NC_085874.1:40403545-40436045 GCF_034702125.1 Engraulis encrasicolus | reverse complement strand
ATCACCTCCGGGTCAGTTTGCTGTTCTGCTTACCCATGCTGTCTATACAGAGAGAGAGGAACAGACATCATGCATTTCATTCTATTACATTACATTACATTACACTACACTACACTATAATACAACACTCTCGTTCTGTTTACCCATGCTGTCTCCAGAGAGATGAACAGACACAAGCGACATCATTACATTGCACCACAATAGCCATGCTGTATGGAATAAGGATAAACACACATCATTCTAACCCTCTGAGGTCTAAGGCTTTTCAGAGGCTTTTAGGCTGCTTGCACCACCCAAACATTTTCAAGTATTTTCATTTCATATATATATATTTGGGACCTGGAAGGTCTGAGGTTTCTAATGGTGTGACTTATATGTTTCAATGACAAAAACTCACAGAGTTACAGATTTGCTTTTGGAGATTGCCCTCTGAAGGGCACTCGGACCTCAGAGGGCTAAGGTTCCCACTCAAAGTAAGACTCAAAATTCACTGACTTTTCCATGACTTTCCCTGATCATAAAACAGAATTTCAATGACCATATTACATGTTTGCCTGAACGGAACTTTTTGCATTCTAGAAAGTCAAAGCCGGAATAGATTTAGACAAAAACAAACCAATAAGAAACAAAGATAGACTGTACATTCTACATTTCTATTGCACAAAATTCCATGGTGTTCCCTTCAGTTCATACAAAGTAACGGTCATATTCCATGATTTTCCATGACTGGAAAAGCCTCCATGCGGTCCCTCTCATGAAATACAGCTCTTCAGAGAGATCAAGAGCCCTTCATTGGTGAACTTCATCTCTCACCCTTCCTGTTAACCCTTTAAGACACAGCGCCCTGTTTTATGTCATAGTATTGTAGAACTATGGTAGTTAACTTTTCAATGTCTATTACAGCGAGCCACTGGAGGTACGGTGTGCATTAAGGGATTAAATATGACACCATACATGATATTCAATACTGATCATGTGTATACAATATATTTCGTCGTCTCTCTGTCGGGGGCATTAAAGCCCCAAATTCAATAGCCCACTTCAAAGATATTCACATTATATTACAGAGATTAAAAAAACACTTGAACTGCTGCAATTACAGCCTTGTGAAAAGTATTATCTGATGTAAGAGCTGCTATTACATCTCACATCATTGTGAAATGAATTCGTTTTGCTATGGCAACATTCTACTTCAGTTTCCGGCCTTGTTCAAGGCCTTGGGACCTGGTTATGTGAATGGACAGCTACTGAATGGACAGTAGTCATGATTTTCCTGGTTATGTGAATGGACAGCAGTTGTGATTTTCCTGGTTATGTAAATATACACTAGTTGTTATTTCCTGGTTATGTGAATGGACAGCTATTGAATAAACAGTAGTTGTTTTTTGATAACATGGTGTGAGAGACGTGTGACTGTCAACATCGGATTTGAAAAGTTCTGCAGTTTCATATGACATATGATTTGAAAATGGACAAAAATAAAAAGCTTATACAATTTTTGGTAAAGCAACATTAACTTTACATTAACAATACAAAAATTCAATCTTATCAGGGGATCTAGTAAATATCTTGATGGATTCTCACTTCTGGTACATAACTATGTGAGTTGTGCTACTGACTGTGATGTGTGAAAAAAAAAGTTCTGCTTTTAACTCCCAACTCAACCATATTCCAAACTCACTCAACCTTTCAGTAACTATAGCATAATGTACCATATTCCAAACTAAACCTTTCAATAACTATAGTGTAATGTACCATATTCCAAACTCAACCTAACCGATAACCAGTAACTACGTAAAACATAATGTACCATATCCCCAGCTCCTATAGTTTCAGTAACTATAGCATAGTGTACCATATTCCAAACTCCTATAGTTTCAGTAACTATAGCCAGAGATTGTTTCTAAAGGAGCTTAGCAACTGTATCTCTGATATAGCATAATGTACCATATTCCAAACTAAACCTTTCAATAACTATAGTGTAATGTACCATATTACAAACTCAACCTAACCGATAACCAGTAACTACGTAAAACATAATGTACCATATCCCCAGCTCCTATAGTTTCAGTAACTATAGTTATATAATATACCGTGTGACTTTGATGGCCATGATCACTTTGTTTATGCCGCAGCTATTATGCAGCAATATTATTCATAGCAATCTGTCAGCGGTGCAGGACACTGAAACAGTGTAGAGGGTACGCGTAATCTACAGTGTCTACACACACACACACACAGAAACACAGAAACACATGCGCAGAGAGAGAGAGAGAGAGAGAGAGAGAGAGAGAGAGAGAGAGAGAGAGAGAGAGAGAGAGAGAGAGAGAGAGAGAGAGAGAGAGAGAGAGACCAGACAAACAAACAACAAACCCAGAAACCCAGACAGACAGGCAGGCAGACCGCTCAAATGTCAGGGATGATACTAGACGATATTAGACCAGCGTTGTAAAGATTAAGATGACACAGCCCATAGTATCAGTATTAGAGGAGCACTGTAAAGATTACGATTTTTGTCTGTTTGTGCATCTTGTCCTGAAACCAACACCACACACACACGCACGCACACACGCACGCTCGCACGCACGCACGCACGCACACACACACACACACACACTGCAAGCACAGGAAAAAAAGCCTTGATCTGCATCAGACAGAGACAGAGGTAAAAAAGGACCAAGACAGTTCTTAGTAGTATCCTATCCTAAGTATCCAAAGTATCCTAAGTATTTTTGTACACATATCAGTGTGGATTTCATCTTTAAAAAGGTTATTTTGGTCCTTATAATTCTGTACCATGTTACTTAAACATATAGTTAGTATATCTCCTCCTCACTTTCAAGTCCCCCCATGGTCTGGCACCCCACTGCCACTACCTCACAGACCTCCTCCACCCCTACACCCCCTAAAGATCACTGCGGCCCTCTTCCAAGGGCCAGCTTGGCCATCTCTGGCACCAGACTCAAGGCCACCAGAGACAGAGCCTTCCATGTAGCTGCTCCATTCCTCTGGAATAACCTACCCAAGCACATTCAAAATGCCCCTTCACTGGTCATCTTTAACCCCTTAAGACGCGGCTTAAGGGCCTGTGTTGTGTCATAGTATTGTAGTGCTATGGTAGTTACATTTTAAATGACTATTACAGCGTGCCACTGGAGGTACGGCGCGCATTAAGGGGCTACACAACACCTTAAAATCCATCTCTTTTTGGAGGCCTTTGGCTTCTAGTGTCCACAAGCACACACCTACAAAGTACTTACCTACACATGCCTACACTGATATCATGTTAAGCGAAAGGCGCTATATAAAACAAAAGTATTATTTTTATTATTATTATTATCATTAAATATTCAGCAAGACCAAGATCTACAAACACTCCATCTCTTCAAGAAACATGCTTTTTGTTTTTCAGCAACGCCACACTCTGCATGTTGCCATAAGAATGCTGACACATTTTTGTACATTTTGTTTGTGTGTGCATCTGTTTTGGGGTGTGTCTGTTGGAGAGAGAGAGAGAGAGAGAGAGAGAGAGAGAGAGAGAGAGAGAGAGAGAGAGAGAGAGAGAGAGAGAGAGAGAGAGAGAGTGTGTGTGTGTGTGTGTGTGTGTGTGTGTGTGTGTGTGTGTGTGTGTGTGTGTGTGTGTGTGTGTGTGTGTGTCTGTGTTCCCATCTTTACAGGTGGTTAAAGAGTGCTACACGCACAACCATATGGACCCTCACAATACTCACACGCATACGCAGACACACACACACACACACACACACACACACACACACACACACACACACACACACACACACACACACACGCACACACACACACACACACAAACACACACACTCTGCATCACTGGCAAGAGGGTGATGTTTGTTTAGCTGAATAATTACTGAAACATAAAATATACAATTAAAATACAAACCAAAAAAATACAAACCAAAAAAAGATTTACAGATTTAAAGTGCATTGATCTCAAAACAACCTAAAATTGTGTCGATTACCTGCAAAAGCCACTCTCCTACTCAAAATCCTTAGTTCCTCCCGCAAAAGTTTTTGTCAATGAATGTGTCAGTGCCATCACAATGTTCAGTCATTGTGTCACTGTAGGGTATATGGTTAACACTTTCAACCTTACGGTCATCAAAATGGTAATGGAAATGTCTTCATATGTTACTTAAAGTGGAAATGAAGCACTGACAACTATTATCATTTTTTGGCGGCTTATTTATTTTCATAAACGAATGGATGTTCATTGAACTGCGCTTTTAAGTAGTTTTGCTGAAAAATTACATGTTATTACCGAGTTTCGCCACAAGGGCGCAGCCATGTTCGCCGCCTACGTAACGCGAATGGTAGAACTTGGTGGCTAATGTAGCCTTCCATTCACTTAACGTTAGCGTGTGCTAACTACAGCGCCAACTGACTCTAATCGTGCCAGTAAAATTGAAGAAGGACGAGGGGTTCATTTTACATTGTCCCTGGGTTTTCTATGTTATATACCTATACTATCAGATGAAAGAGAAATACCAAGTGTCATTATCACTTTGTGTCAAAAAGCCTTTGCTACGAGCATGGTGGGATAGCTGCAGCCATCCACCCATTGCATCCACCATAGGACAGGAGTCAGGACTGGGGCTGCTCGATCTCATAGGTTTGTAGTGACAGACCGTCACCAATAACGTCTTTTTCCTGCATTGTTGGACGCTAATCTGAAAGCCCATGTCTTTAAGTTGGCTATGTGGTTCAATTCAGTAATAGAAAATAACTTGCAAAATTGTCGGAAGTTTGGAAAGCTTTGTGAAGGGAAGGGACGCAGCCTGTGTGTGTGGCTATCCCATCCCCTCTCTCGCCTCGCTCTCGGAGTTGGAGGAGCTTTGGGGATTTGAAGTTGATGCCACGGGAAATGACACGTTAAACTATCATGGCCTACATTAAGTTATGGCATGCTTAAAGTAGCTGCATCTATTGTAGTAAATTATTATGTTATTGAAGTCGCGGATGCATCCTCAAACTGGCTGGAATAGCGTTGTTGCCTTGGATTATTGTTGACTGGATAACACCGAAACGTGGGCACGGAGATGTCAAAGTAGCCTAATTCAGGTGCTTGGAAAATGTTGGCGAAATCATCGGAAGATGAAGGTACGGAACTGCAACATTGCACGACATCGCATGATTATGAATAGTGATCATGTTGGCTCATACCAAAATGTGTTAGCGACTTGTCACCTTAGCAAAAAAAAGCTGCTTGTTTACCTGTGGTTCATGTGATGGGATGTCTTGTCTGCCTTCATGCCTCATATTTGTTCTTTCCCACCCAACCACGTATTCTTGCTTCATTTGGGTTAAGCAAATAAGCTCATAATCAGCCACGCAAGTCCCAAATGTTTAATTCACTAAGCATTAGAATAGGAGACTACCATTCGCGTGACGTCACCCGCTGTTGGCTGGAAACGTTAACAGAAACGTTACGTGTTTGTGCTTTATTTTTTTATTAACGGCTTAAATTTCAGACTTCAAAAAAATATATATATTTGCTGGCTTATCTTACTGGTGTTATAGACCCCTATATTAGGTCACTGCTTCATTTCCACTTTAAGACTCTTGGCCATGTCATAGTGGCAATGTTGTAATTATGCAGTTATGCTTTTTCAGCAATTAGTGAATAGCCACTGATCCCACCTCCATGAAAGGGCTACATCTAGAGTTGCCGACCATCCATTGAAATACGGAGTCGTTCCGTATTTAGAAATAAAAGTATGGTTCCGTATTGAGCTGATGCAGGAAACCGCATAGGTAACACTTCATTTTAGGGATACATCTATCAGCACTAATACATACAATGTCAATGCCTGCATAAGTAACTTGTAAGGATGATGCAGATGATACTGTGAACATGCAAGCTTGGAACTAGCAGTAACATCACCTGCCTCAAAGAGTGACTGGAAGTACAGGAGAAAGGCACCGTAAATCTCAATTATTTAACTCCAGGGGAGGTGTAAAAGGAGCGTTTCTCCATAAGAGGGTTTTGTGATGGAGTGACCCTCACCAGGGTTTGTGGATGCACTTGTGACTTAAGTTAAAAAAGTCTGGTTCTGGTCAGAGCTCCAGTTTGGTTCCCCAGGAAACCTGGGTTCAAATCTCCTCCCCAATGCTACTGGGAGAAAGACAAAATAGGGTAATAATACAAGCAATCCATATAGCAGAGAACGCCAGAAGAAAGACTAGGAAACTAAGATTGAAAACCAAATGGCAGAGACAGAGACTGTGTGGAAGGGAGATGGCCTAGCCAGGCCGTGCCCTCCTAGTGACGCGACACCTTCAGCGTTGCTTCTAGTCAGGCCAAGAGCTGTACACTTATCGTTTCTGAGCTCCCGAAAAAATGGGAACTCCTCCCACCACTTTGTAGGGAAGCATACCACCAGTAGCAACCCAAGGGAGGCAGGTCGACTATGCCATTTGGGAAATGTTAATTGTTATGCTCTTGGTCTTGAAGACATTTGATAGTCGATGATAATCAGGCTAGAGATGGCCTGGCCTGGCACAACAACTGCCCTTCTAAAAGTTCATCACCATAAATGTGATTGGTTCGAAGGGAAGAATGAGGCATTTGTTGAAATCTGCAAATCTGCAAAATAAATAAATTAATAAATCGCTCATTCATTCTAATTAATTTAGGCCTCCGCTCCACCCAGACACTGACAAATGTGGAGAACAAAGGGATAAATCTCCAGGTGTGTGTGTGCGTGTGCGTGTGCGTGTGTGTGTGTGTGTGTGTGTGTGTGTGTGTGTGTGTGTGTGTGTGTGTGTGTGTGTGTGTGTTTGTGTGCATGTGTGTTTGAGTGCGTGCGTGCCTGCGTGTTGTGTGTGTGTTGTGCGTGCGTGTGTGTGTGTGTGTGTGTGTGTGTGTGTGTGTGTGTGTGTGTGTGTGTGTGTGTGTGTGTGTGTGTGTGTGTGTGCGTGCGTGCGTGTGTGCAAAAATATAAATCTCTGGAGGGGTGGGAGTTAATGACTGCGAGGAGAAAAACATTCAATTTCTATCAGACGGCCTTTTACTTTGTCATGAGACAAATATCCAGCGGATTGGGGATAATGGAGGATAAATGCTACAGTGAGGAGATGGAGGAATGGGGCTCGCTCAGTGGAAACACATTTACTTGCCATCGATGAAGCCCTGTTTAAAACTGAATAATGAAACTGAAAAATCAAAACCAAAGCCGTTAACGACAAATAGTTTATCTTTTCATTATTTAATTTCTTTCGTTTTTCAAATGAAACTGAAAATTCTATCTTCCAAAACAAAGCCGTTAACAACAAAATACCTAATCATTACTTCATTGTTTCGCTTTTTAACATGCTTTTCACTTAAAATGGATGTTTGCGTTCTCCAATAATTCACTGCCGTGATTTAAATGCTCTGCTTGCCATTTCTGATTTCCCTATGTGTGCCACACTGGTCATTAAAGCATGACACATGCTCTGCTGAGCCTCCTTCGGTGCACAAGTTCACACATTAAAACGCTTCATTTAAATGACTGATAATGAGCATATGTGGTTTCTCCACCATCACCATTACCCACACACACACAAGTCCTTAGACGTGATGCCTCCTTGCATCTCCCACACCTACAATACTGGGATCAATGATGGAAAAGGCACAAAAAACCCAGGCACTCCACTTGGTTTCCTACCACAACACCTTCACTTTGCTGAAGGTGTTAAGTAAACGTCAGTCGCTGACCGTGGTCCTGAAATGCATATCGCATACCAGTGTTTCCCATACTTTTTCTCTGGGGACCCATATTTTAAAAGTCACAAACCCATCACCCAAGTCAAAAGATAGTATTCATGAATCACAAACTAAAGGCGCATTAGTTAGCTGAGCATTTTTGAAAAATGAAAGAGGAATGAAATCCAAGAGGATATCAAAAGTGGACCCATAGACTCGCTGCAGTATATAATAGGGTACATCTGATAGACTGGCTCTTTGGTGGGTGTGTGAGAAGCTCTGGCTTTAATATTTTCATTTCCTGCCTAGCCAGCCTAGCGAGAGAGTGGACATGTTGACATAGGTTTTCAGTGTACCACTAATTTAGTAGAGTAGAGTAGAGTAGAGTACAGTATCATTTATTGATCCCAGGTGGAAATTAAGGTGTCAAGTAGCATACATACATACATACATACATACATACATTAGTGATTCTACGATTTCCATACGCTTTTGGCAAAAGCAAAATGTCAATTATCAGTATTTTTTTTCAACTAAATGACCTAGATGTTAACATCGTGATATATATAAGTTTTAAGTTTACAACCAACAATTGCCAAGCTTAATCTTAAATCATTTGATAATACTCTAAATCATTTGCATAATTTCCAACTTATAATGAAAAACATGTACAAAGTCAATGTTACGGTCATGTCAAAGTCATTTATAAAAAAATACTACAGAGTTGAAACATATGTTGATAAGGTGCTTATGTCCCTTAAGCAGTATGGTTGTCAAATCAGTGCAACTGATAAAATAAAAAATGATTAAAATAATGTATTTATGTCACAGTGATACAGTATTTTTTTTCATCATAAATCCCTGTAACTTATTTTTGAATATAGTAGTAACCCTCATTTCCTTCACTTCTCCTCAGAGATAATCCCTAGTGTATGTTCATAGGATTTTTTCCAACACATAAGGGATCAATAGCGCAAAAACACTTTCAAAACAGTCAACGGTGTAACTCAATTGTGTTACGGTCAACAGTGCAAGGGAACAAGTCGGCACTTTTTTAGGAGAAAAAAAACAGAGCAGACAAACCCATCTCCCAAGACAAATTTTTTTGTTTGTTTGTCTGTCAATATGAATATAAATTGGCAAAAACATACTCCTCCTCAACTGTCATCAGTGTTGCCAGATTGGGCTGGTTCCCGCCCAATTGGGCTGCTTAGGATGGCTGTGTGCGGGTAAAAATGGCATCTATCAGAAAAACCTTCCCACTGCCATATAAATCAATAGAATAGGGCGGATTTTGATCATTTTTTGGGCTGGAAATCATCAGCCTCATCTGGCAACCCTGACTGTCATACTTAATTGTAACACCATTGACGGTAACACCGTTGACATTTCAGCCATTTTTATGGTGTTGTGCTAACTGAGGACCTCAGAAGTTCCACCACAACACCTTAATCAATTCATGTATCTGTATGCTTTATCTGTGTTTTTCCACATGTGATTTCTAATTCAGATTCTTATGAATATGTTGATAACACTGTTGACAGGCAATTTTTCCCGCTATGAGAACATGAAAAAGAATGGATTAAATTATGGAAGGATGGAGCTCAAAATTTACCAAAAAGTCTTCCCGTATCCTGCCAAAGAGGTTATGACATCACGTGATGTTATTCGTATGGCCTAAGACCAAACCATTACTGATTTATGGAGGAGGGTTTCAGACCTTGACACGGTTAACACAGTTTTCGTGGACACACACAAAATGGCAAATTTCATGTATAATGGAAAGGACAGTGGTCTTTCTGACAGTTTTGTCATATTGTGATGATTACTGTGAATCAACATTTGCAATCGTCTTGGGCAAAACAAGTTTCTTTACATGCTAATATGAAGACTGAATCTGACATTTGGAAAACAGGACGGCATGAAAACGCCCAAAACCAGTATTAAATATTCATTCTTGCTGAGGGAAATAATGCTATGTCTACACTTTCTGTATTATATGAAAGATAAATGTTTTCTAATGTCCAAAACATCATTGGATGCAGTTAATAGTTAGTGGAATTGCCAAATAAAATCCACGGACTTAAAAGTGTAGGCGAATTAGAGAATCGCTCACATACATACATACATACATACATACATACATACATACATACATACATACATACATACATACATACATAAATACAGAAGACATTACCCATGAGACATTACACACATCCTTACATATACGTATATTTACCATATATAGCTCACTCTTTAAGCAGCACTCCGTTTTTTTGGACACAGGACCTCATTTCCGAGTAAGCCAGAGTGTTTTTTTGAAATTCCATGCAGTCATTGTAAAACCACAGGTCGATGTTGCTAAGCTAGCGCAAGTGATCCACTTTAGCTAGCATGACCCAAAAAAGCAGTCTTAACAAATTCAATAAGCACTCAAAGCATGTTAATTACCTTGCCAGGCTATCGATACAAATACCCACGTTGATAGAGAGATTTAGGGAGTAAACCAACCTTAGAATTACATTGCTCACCCGCAGCAATTTGTACTTCCTGATTTGGCAGTCGCGGACTGATATATAGCACCGATGTTACCGGTTCTCAGCTGTCTGCTAGAACTATGATCAGACGAACACTGATCATAAAAAAGAATGCCAATGTTCTGAGAACCCGACGCTTTTGATGAGGACGAGCAAATTCAGAAGCATACCTGTAAGAGCCGGAATATACTGCAGAAGAGTTGCTTTAAATACATTCAGGCAAGGCAGCTCTCTCTCTCTCTCTCTCTCTCTCTCTCTCTCTCTCTCTCTCTCTCTCTCTCTCTCTCTCTCTCTCTCTCTCTCTCTCTCTCTCTCTCTCTCTCTCTCTCTCTCTCTCACACACACACTCACACCCACCCACACACACACCCAGACACACACACCAAATTATAAAGTATCCACAGTGTCACATGTGCCTTACTGTAGCTGAGTGGCACATAGTTAGCCAAGACAAAGTGACCAACAAAGTGTCCATTTAATAGCTGAACGTTTAATCCAGACTGACTTACTGAGAATTAGGCACAAGGATAGTGCCCATTAATTCTGATTTAAAGTGACAAGGTTTTTCAGGATATCTACAGATATCTCTTTCTCTCCAGCTACAAGCAGTAGCCTAGTACGAGGTTTCTCAAAGTGGGGTGCGTGCACCCCTGGGGGTACACAGCCTGCCATAAGGGGCATGAGCTGAATAGAGCAATGGCTGATATGTGTGTTTTTATACAGAATTCATGAACATTATGTAGTTTTTAATTGTTTGGTGAATTGTATGCTTGAAGGGTCCATCTGAAGTGTAATTTATAACTCCTAGACTTGTAATAATGGCAGAAATAACGTCAGGGCTATTGGAAATGAGGATTGCCCAAAATGTGCGTCTGTGCAACATTCGCTTAGGGGATGCGCGAACGACATTGAAATGTAGAAGGGGGTGCGCAGGGGGAAAAGTTTGGGAACCGCTGGCCTAGTACATACTTAACAGTACATGCTGCACTGAAGAGTGAGACGCTCTCATGCTCATTGTACTGTAAGTGTGTAGCTTATATCCTATGATACATGCACAGTAGGATAGGACAAGCAATTCCATTCTATTCTATTCTATTCTATTCTATTCTGTTCTCTTATATTCTATTCTATTCTATTCTATTCTATTCTATTCTGTTCTCTTATATTCTATGCTACTGGAGTGGCTGAGGAATATTCATCTGTGGTCTAAATGTGGAGACCTGCGTGCCATTTCCACGATCAAAGAAGGTGCACCATGCTGTAGTTTGTTAGACGGGACTAACTCAGAGACTCTGAGTACTGAACTTCACATGGATGAACCCACAGAGGCTAAATACAGGAGGTGTCGTACCACAAAACTATGGGAGTGATGTTCAGCGAAGCAATATAGTATATCATATACAGAAAATATACAAATAAAGATAGAATATATAAAGAAGAATAGCTGCTTAGCGTTGATCCCTGAAAGTCTCAAGAGGCCATCTATACTTACTATACTATACTGATTATCATCAACGTTCAAATCTCTTCGAGACTTGGTCTGACCAAGAGCATAACATTTCACGTTTCCCAAACTGCATGGTTGATCCACCCCCCTTGGTTTGCTTATGGTTGTTTGCTTACCAACAAAGTGGGAGGAGTTCCCTTGACCTGACTAGCTGCAACGCTGAAAGTGTTGCGTCACTAGGAGTGCACAGCCGGGCTAATCTATACTGACTAATGACCAATCCGTATTTCTCTTTTGTATATCATACTGTACATACCTACTATATTTTACTATACTATACATCTCTTACTGTTAAGTATTTTGCCTGTGTATTACTTATTGAGTAGTAAGCTTAATAAATAATACATGATATCTATTAAGCTTACTGTAAGAGTTATTCTATGAGGATTAGCTCTTATCTGTATCTGTTACTGTATGATGTTACCAGAAAGTGCAGCCAAGGTAATATCCTGCTGTGCGGTGGGGGGGTGGGGGGGGGGGGGTGGTGTTGTTATTGTTGATGTTGCTATTGGGGGGGGATGGTTGCACAGACACATTAATCAGTGTTGCTTTCATGGCAGGCAGGCAGGCATTCAGGCCACAGGAAGGTGAAGCCACATGAACGAACATCACCCTCTGGGTGTACAAGGGAATTTATGTTGTAGCTATTTTAGAGGGCTGCAAACAGGACCTCAGTTATTTATTTCTCTTATTTTTATACATTCATTTATTGTTTTGGTAAAAAAAAAAAAACTTTAACTGGATCTAAGTGCTAGAAATCCAGCTAAATAACAAGGATAATAAAAGCCAATAATAAGGCAAACGCGCAGCAGAGGCGAGAGATGGTGCAAGCGGAAGTTCGCCACCAAGAGGAGGAGACACGGAAGGCGAAAGCTGTAGAACTGGCAACCCAGGGAACATGGACCAGATGGGACCTCCCAAACAGGAGGGTCACTTGGACTGAGCTCTGGAGGCTAGAACCCTTCCGTGTTAGCTTCCTCCTCAGGTCTGTGTACGACACACTCCCATCACCAGCAAACCTTGTTAGGTGGGGCCTGAGAGAGGACCCACTCTGCAAGTTATGTGGCAAGAGGGGAACACTGGCCCACATTCTAGCAGGGTGCCAAATCGCTCTGGCTCAGGGGAGGTACAGGTGGCGTCACGACCAAGTGCTCCGCGTGATGGCTGACATTTTTGAGCAGGCCAGGAGAAGACCACAACCGACCAAGCCACAAGCACCATCGCTGCAATTTGTCAGGGCAGGAGAAAAAACATCCTCAGTTAGAAGAGCCAGGACCAACATCCTCCAGGGGGCACAAAGTTGGGAGATGTCAGCAGACTTGGGGAAAAAACTCACTTCCCCCCCCATCATCCAGACCACTTTGAGGCCTGACATTGTCATCTGGTCAGAGCAGGCTAAGAAAATCATCCTGGTCGAGCTGACAGTGCCTTGGGAGGAAGGCTGTGAGGAAGCCCATGAGAGGAAAAGCCTAAAATACCAGGATCTCATCATGGAATGCAAGGAGAAGGGCTGGCAAGCATGGCTCTTTCCAGTGGAGGTCGGGTGTAGGGGGTTCCCGGCACAGTCAACGTGGTCGGTGCTCACTACACTCGGCATATCTGGCAAGGAGAGGAAGGACAGCTGTGCGCAGGATAGGGGAGGCAGCAGAGAGAGCCTCATGCTGGTTGTGGTTTAAGAGGGAGGAGGGGGGCTGGAGGCCTGGAGCTGATGGGCAGTGACCTGGCCACCACTGCTGACCCGCCAGCTTGAGGGTGTTACGGTTAAGGGTCGAAAACACCCAAGATAGCTGGACACCGTCTGACGATATCAGCTTCAGGCCTAAAGCCACCCACAGTCACCTTAGGGAGTGGCTGTATGCATGGCATCACGTGATGTATTAAACAGTAGAACTCTGGGAAACCAGTGACTTCCAGGAAAGGCTGGATGGCAACTGAGGAAGATCAGTGACTGGAGAGACAGCTGACCTCCAGGAAAGCCTGGCGTGGGTGTATGAGGCCAGCAACCTTATGTACAGCACTCGCAAGAGGGCACCAAATCAAGCTACGGATGACCACAATGAGCAATACCCCCAGAGTCTCCCGAGAGGGGGGGAGGATGAGAGACTCACAAGGACGGATACAACGGCACAGACCAGGACTGAAACACGGCTAATGAGAAGGCTCACCCAAACCACACTAACAGGGACGGCACCAGAGGTGCGATGCCATTGTGGCAAGTTATGTAAGAACAGCAGAGGGCTTAAGATCCATCAAGCCAAGGCCAAGTGTGGGGAGGAAGGTAATTACGTTGCAGCGCAGGGTGGAAACACCACGTCAGACGCAGGAGAACCCCAGTCAGGAGGCACACCACAGCACTGGAGATCTCTTGGCAACGGCATTGCCTCAGAACCACACGGTGGTCAACTCTAATGCCTCCCAGCCAACCCAACCTGCAAAAGACAGAGTGAAGTGGCCAAAGATGAACAGCAACAAGGTATGGAAGCAGCTGGATGAGGATCTGTGCAAAAATTCTAGAAACTGCTCTGGTAGGGGCAGCTGAGCAGAAAATAGCAACGATGACTGCAATCACCTACAACGTGGCCAAGGAACGGTTTGGTGTTGAGGAGAGGAAGACCAGCACTCCAAATGCTCAGCAGCCAAATCGTAGGGAGAAGGAGATGAAGAGCTTGCGGAGAGAGATAAAGACACTCTCCAGGCAGTTCAAGAGTGCCACAGAGGGGGAAAAAGAGGGAATAAGAGACCTAACATCAGGGCTTCGTGAGCGGCTCCACAGTCTGAGAAGAGCGGCGCAGACACGGAAACAGAGGCGGAAGAAAGGGGCAGCAAGGGCACAGTTCATCAAAGATCCCTATAGGTTCACCAGAACCTTATTAGGGGAAGCAAGATCAGGAACGCTCAGCAGCTCTAAAGAGGAGGTCGAAGAAGCTCTGAGGCTAACACACTGTGACCCACAGAGGTATGAACACTTGGGCAGCCACCCGAAGATCATTGGCGTGCCATCCCCTTCCGAACCTTTGGTGACCCGGGAACCAACCTGGAAGGAAGTGGAGGAGGTGGTGAAAAGGGCAAGGACAGCATCAGCCCCTGGACCAAGTGGTTTGCCTTACAAAGTATACAAGAAGTGCCCACTTCTTCTTCGTATACTTTGGAAGCTCCTCCGGACAATCTGGGCGAAGGGTAACATACCGACCACCTGGAGAGTGTCAGAGGGCTGCTTTGTGCCAAAAGAGAAGGACTCTTCTGAGATCGGCCAATTCCGCACCATCTCTCTGCTGAGTGTAGAAGCCAAGATTTTCTCTTCTCAGTCTTGGCAAGAAGAATAACAACCTACATGACAGCAAATGGCTATGTTAACACCTCGATCCAGAAGGGGGGGATTCCAGGATTCTCTGGGTGCCTGGAACACAACCACCATCCTCAGCCATCTGATCTCAGGAGGCCAGGGGGGAGCAAGGGCAACCTAACCAGTTGTCTGGCTGGACCTCGCAAATGCATATGGGTCCATGCCCCATTCCCTCATCAACAAGGCATGGAGCAGTACCACCTCCCGGACAAGATCAGGCAGATGATCAACAGCTACCTGGGGTCATTTAAACTGCGGTTTCAGACTGCCAAGTTCACCACCATATGGCAGTCGCTGGAGAAGGGCATCGTGACGGGATGCATAGTATCCCCCATTCTGTTCATCATGGGGATGAATCTCTTGATTACAGCAGCAGCAGCAGAGGCCAAGGGACCAGTCACGGCAGCAGGGAGCAGACAACCTCCACTGAGAGGATTCATGGATGACCTCACCATAACAACCGCAACACATGTGCAGGCAAGGTGGATCCTGAAGACTCTTGGGGCCTTGGCATCATGGGCAAGAATGGCTTTTAAGCCCAGAAAGTCACGGAGCATGGTGATAAGGAGGGGGAAACTGACAGAGACTTTCGAACTGCACGTCCAAGGTGAGCAGATCCCTACCGATCAGGGAGAACCCCATTAAGTGCCTGGGAAAGTGGTACGACGACACCCTCAGTGACAGGAACAACATCACTGACACTGCAAATCAGGCGGGACGAATGGCTAAAGGAGAATTGACAAGTCAGGCCTACTGGCAAGTTCAAGTCTTGGATATACCAACATGGGCTCCTGCCGAGGCTGATGTGGTTGCTGACAGTCTATCAGATCCCAATGACTGCAGTGGAGGGAGTGGAGAGGAAGGTGAACAAGCACCTGAGGCGGTGGCTGGGTATCCCTCCAGCTTCACAGCCGTGGGGCTCTACATTCGATCAGGCCAACTCCAACTCCCTTTCTCCTCTGTGGTGGAGGAGTTCAATGGTGGCGAAGTGCAGGGTGGCAATGATGCTCAGAGACTCAAGAGATGAGCAAGTAAGCAATGCAGGGGTTACAACGCGAACAGGCCGTAAAGTGGGCAGCAGACACTGCTGTCAAGCAAGCTGAAAGCTCTCTCGGGTTGAGAGACATTATTGGCAATGTCTGCACGGGCCGGCAAGGACTGGGAACATCCCACACTTTACCCAGTGGAGCAAGGCAAACGCGCAGCAGAGGCGAGAGATGGTGCAAGCGGAAGTTCGCCACCAAGAGGAGGAGACACGGAAGGCGAAAGCTGTAGAACTGGCAACCCAGGGAACATGGACCAGATGGGACCTCCCAAACAGGAGGGTCACTTGGACTGAGCTCTGGAGGCTAGAACCCTTCCGTGTTAGCTTCCTCCTCAGGTCTGTGTACGACACACTTCCCATCACCAGCAAACCTTGTATAGGTGGGGGCCTGAGAGAGGACCCACTCTGCAATTATGTGGCAAGAGGGGAACACTGGCCCCATTCTAGCAGGGTGCCAAATCGCTCTGGCTCAGGGGAGGTACAGGTGGCGTCACGACCAAGTGCTCCGCGTGATGGCTGACATTTTTGAGCAGGCCAGGAGAAGACCACAACCGACCAAGCCACAAGCACCATCGCTGCAATTTGTCAGGGCAGGAGAAAAAACATCCTCAGTTAGAAGAGCCAGGACCAACATCCTCCAGGGGGCACAAAGTTGGGAGATGTCAGCAGACCTGGGGAAAAAACTCACTTTCCCCCCCATCGTCCAGACCACTTTGAGGCCTGACATTGTCATCTGGTCAGAGCAGGCTAAGAAAATCATCCTGGTCGAGCTGACAGTGCCTTGGGAGGAAGGCTGTGAGGAAGCCCATGAGAGGAAAAGCCTAAAATACCAGGATCTCATCATGGAATGCAAGGAGAAGGGCTGGCAAGCATGGCTCTTTCCAGTGGAGGTCGGATGTAGGGGGTTCCCGGCACAGTCAACGTGGTCGGTGCTCACTACACTCGGCATATCTGGCAAGGAGAGGAAGACAGCTGTGCGCAGGATAGGGGAGGCAGCAGAGAGAGCCTCATGCTGGTTGTGGTTTAAGAGGGAGGAGGGGGGCTGGAGGCCTGGAGCTGATGGGCAGTGACCTGGCCACCACTGCTGACCCGCCAGCTTGAGGGTGTTACGGTTAAGGGTCGAAACACCCCAAGATAGCTGGACACCGTCTGACGATATCAGCTTCAGGCCTAAAGCCACCCACAGTCACCTTAGGGAGTGGCTGTATGCATGGCATCACGTGATGTATTAAACAGTAACAATAAAATGTGTCCGCGGTAGCACACCGTGTTTTTTTTTCTTTATATTTATTAGTAATTTGATTCCGAAAAAGCTATTTAGTCTCATTGAGTGGTGGATTGCAGTGTGCATACATAGCTGTGCTTTCACTATATGAGAGGGAGCTAACAGAACCAGTAGCATACTTATATATTTGGCTGATTGTTTTTCTCTGAGGTGTTGCTCATACCCTGCTTCTTGCTCTTTTCCGAAGTGTGTAACCATCGGGAGGAGAGCAGAACAGACGTTCTGGGGAAGAAGAACGATGGCGTATGTGTGTGGGTGGTGGCAGGGCTGCTGACAGCTTTTACCGGGTCCCGGGACAAAGTCATTTGAAAGGGCCCCCCCAACCAATACATACTGTAGGCCAACAATGTAATGAGAACTCAATTCTGGGCCCAGGGACAACTGACCCCTTTGTCCCCCCCTTGTTGGCTTCCCTGGGTGGTGGATTGGGAGAATGGGAACAATAATGATGCCGCCGCGGTCGTATGTGGGTGTGTGGTGGATTTGGAGACTGGGAATAAGAACGATGCCGCCGAACCGTATGTGGGTGTGTGGTGGATTTGGAGACTGGGAATAAGAACGATGCCGCCGAACCGTATGTGGGTGTGTGGTGGATTTGGAGACTGGGAATAAGAACGATGCCGCCGAACCGTATGTGGGTGTGTGGTGGATTTGGAGACTGTCTGTGTGTGTGGCTGTGAGTGAGAAGGGCGTGGGTTAGTTGGTCGCAGCATTGGGCTCCGGGCGGCTCCCTAAATGAGCCGGCTGTTTCATCAGGGCCACGCGGCCGCCTGGTGGGCCGCCTGCACGCTGTGTGTTTGATCCACGCTGTGAAGACTCAGGGCCGGCGCTAGGCATAGGCAGAGCGGGCGGTCGCCTACGGGCGCCAAATGTCTTGGGGGCGCCAAGGTCCCACAGAATTAGGAAATTAGCTAGAGTGAAGCATTAGGCTTATTGACAATTATTATTAATGGCCACTAAGTACATATGTATTAGATCAGCTTTGCTCGATCAGATGTATGACACTACAGTATGTTTACACATGCCAATTTCTAATTCCACCAAAAGTGAAGAGGGGTGCTCGCCTAGGGCACCAAATTGACTAAAACTGGCCCTGTGAAGACTGACGGACTAACTGACTGACTGCAGAAAAGCTGAGCTGAGCTCGATGCTCACTTGGGGTTCAAGGCAACAGGGAGTTCTGCTTCTGAAGGCTTTTTTTTACTGGGGAGGTTGTCTGAGCAGTGAGTAAGGGTGATGTAAGCTTAAGTATTGAATCAAAATGTGACTCGAAATGTGACTCGAAGAACAGGAGCAGAGAAACTTTTAACCCCTGTGATTGATGTGAGAAATGTGAGATGTTAGCTTACATCATTATTTCTCAGTGTAAGGAAACGCAAAAGGACTTAGCGGATGATCATAGCCCAACTTGACAAGAGATGTACTCTACAAATCAAAATGATGTTTGATATCTAATGCTGCAGGTGGTCTGTAGCCCAGAGGCGAAAGATGGAGATTTCTGGTGGATGTGGGAACTGGTGTTAGTTGGAAGTAGGGCTGGGCGATATGGAAAAAAAACAATATCACGATATGGATTACTTTATATCACGATAACGATATATATCACGATATAGCACAATTACTGTATATACGTTTTCAGTTATTCTCTTTATTTGCTCTTTATTTTTTCATGTCGCAAAACAAATGGATCCTTTTATTCTTATTTTTACAGTTACATTAACTTATAGTGTGTATTGTGACAATATGAAATGTAATTAAATTATATTCAATTGTATAAAATTGATAAAATTACTATTACGATATAAACGATATAGGAGAACGGTCACGATATACACTTTCATATCACGATAACGATATATATCGTCATATTGCCCAGCCCACTTGGAAGTCTGAAGTGTTTGTTTGTTTGCCTGGTTACCACCAGACCTAATCACAAGTGAGATTAGAGATCAAAACGATTGTGTAAGCTTAGAACTACAGGCAGTCTGGGTGTTCCCAGGCTATTTGATCGTAGGATTCGAGTCCATTTCTGTGGTGTGGGAGTAAAAAGGAACACTAAGAAAGAAATGCTATGTTCTGTGGCACAAGTTGGGGCCTGGGAATTTGGAAACGCAAAAACATCACACAGATCACAGGAAACTGTCCTGGAAGCACTAGTGGTGTCAACAATAATCGATTCGGCGATGCAATGCAATGCGGGGCATTGACGATCCAATTCAATGCGGCAAGTTCCAGAATCGTTGCAGCATTTTTTTTAAGTTTCAATTACTGCCGTGGATATTTCAGGAGCAAATAAACGTTAAATTAAATAAAAGCACTTCAAAGCATTGAAAACTGCAAGACTGATACAGAAAACAGCCAATAAATTGTTGCTAAGTATCTGACTACTTGTATTGCCTCATCATGGATGATGAAATATTTGCTTTGCTTTCAGTAGAAATGTAATGCATTGCAATGCATTGTAGAATTGAATCGAATCGAATAGAATCGCTACCTCCCGAATCGTAATCGAATCGAATCGTGAGGACAGTGCCAATGCACGCCACTAGTAAGCACTGTAATGAATTAAAAGATTGATTAAAGTATCACGTACTAAAATAATTCAATTATTCAGCTTAATGGGAAAAATATGTATTTTTTAGATACTGTATGTTTTGCCCTTCTTTTCTGACAGGAGATGAGAGGGAAAGAGAGAGGGAGGGATAGGGAAAGGACCTTGGGCTGAAATCAAACGAGGGTCCCAGGGATAAAAGTAGGGGGCCTTAGCCACTTGGGCCACAGCTGCGGCCAGGGAAAGAGCTCTTGTATGGGAGCCACACTCAGGGGATTAGGGATGCACCAATACCAATTCTGGTTTCGGGATCGGCCCCAATACTTGCTCACTACGCTAACTTGTACTCATCAACAACGCCGCTGACAGCTTTGGCCCCCTGTTTCCCTGGGCCCGGGACAACTGTCCCCTTTATCTTCCCCTGTCTGCAAATCAAACACTTCCTGATACCAGGCACTATACTGCTATTACAGGAAACAATACAACATTTCGTCACGTATCTTTGACATAACACTGTCTCCTTTGCTGGGCAAACTGAAAAGTTTCCACCAATATCACTTGACATCTGTCTAAAAAAAGGAAGAGCAGTACCAATATTGTGTTTGTGCCATTTTGTGTGTGAACAGCTCTCTGACGAAGGAGAGGGAGTAGAGTAGACTTTGAGTTGAATGAGCGAATGAGTGACATCTGTCACTTGGGGGGAAAAACAGTTAAGGGAATAGCAATAAGGCAATAGCATTAAGGGAATGGCTCATTTCTTGCAGGCAATTCCCTGCTGATGCTGGCAGCCAAGAGCAGTCCTTCAACATTGCCCAGCGTTGATGAGGGAATTTAAACCTTCATTTCTCAGTGTCCTGTTATTTCCTGCTATTTAGATTGAGTGTTCTTGGGTTTTTTCCCTGTTTGGACGGCATATTATAACTTGCAGGTTAACCTATGTATTTGTAACAATGTCTTTTGCACTTGAGCTGTGCCAGGAGTGTAGTGTCACTTCTGCCATGGTCCTGCAGTGGTTGTATGAAGTATTGTGGTCCACCACTGCAGTTCCGCCCCTTGTGTGTATATATGTTGTATGTGTATAAGTCAAATGTCCTTGTGTTACCATTTATTTATTCTTTGTGTAGCCTACATGTTTTTAGACTCCATGTTATAACGTATGTGTCATGTGTCTTGTAGTTTTGATGTAAGGACAGCCATCTTTCTTTTAAACTGCAAACCCAGTTTACCTTCGGGTACCAATAAAGCTGAACTGAACTGAACTGAACTGAACTTTGGCTGCATAATGCATACTATTCCACCATTGGAACGCCATACTTGTAGAAGAAGAAAGGAAGAAAGCCCACTGGGGAAACTCCAACTTCCATTGTCATTGTGACACAGCACACCAGTTCTCACTACATACTGCACAAAACAAAATTGAATTTGTACCTCGCCCGTGCAAGGGGAGAGCCCCCAATGGCACCCCAAGGGAGCAGTGTGGCGGGACGGTACCATCGCTACCTCAGTCATGGAGGAGGATGGGGGAGAGCACTGGTTAATCACTCCCCCCACCAACCTGGCGGAGTCGAACAGGCAACCTTTTGGCTACAAGCCTGATGCCCTAACCGCTTACCCATGACTGTAATAGTCGTTGAAAAGACTACACAACCACAGTACTAAGTTACACCAACATCACCTAAGACATTAAACAGGGTCTTAGGTAATACATTACAAGTAATTGTCATTCTGGTAACAGCAAATTTATATCAGGGGCCATGTGAAGAGAAGTCACCTGACAGCCAAAGACAAGGCAAAAACAGCAAAATCTGTGAAAAACAAAACAAAAAAAACATGTTCCGTTTAAGTCTTCATTTTACCACTGCCTGTACTTTGTTTGTAGACAGACACGACTAAAATCCATGGGGACAAGGCCGAGGGAATCACAGGCTCTTTTTGCTGTCTGTGCTTTTGTGATAAAGGAGAAAATGAGCAACCATGTGTCACCACCACATTGTTAAAAATGAGAAATGCTTCCAGCAAAAATCACACACACACGCAAACACACACACACACGCACACACACACAAACACACACACACACACACACACACACACACACGCATGTACGCGCACACACACACACACACACACACACACACACACACACACACACACACACACACACACACACACGCATGCACGCACACACACACACAAACACACCAACACACACACACACACACACACACAACATATTGCAAAAGACTGCATGACTGCCTGTCTCCCTGCGCCCCAGTGTGTGACACAGCATGACTGCCTGTCTCCCTGCACCTGACCCGAGTGTGTGAGACAGTGTGCAGTGAATGGCTCTTGTCCTTTGGGATTGCCCCTCCCCACAAGCCAAGCAGAGACCTACAACACACACACACACACACACACACACACACACACACACACACACACACACACTGCATAGCCTTTCCCATACCTTTACACACACACACACACACGCACACACACACACACATGCCTATAGACTGATGGATAGATAACAGCAGCAATATCTAAGGATTTTGAAAAACTGGGCCAATCCTTTTGTCTATGACTGGTGGGCCGTGACGGTATTCCAAGTGGGCCTTGAAATCATTTTCTAAAAATTATAATCATATTTTGGTGTGTGTTGCTGTTGATTTATTTGAGTTTTATTCTTAATGGGCAGTCATGGGTGAGCGGTTAGGGCGTCAGACTTGCATCCCAGAGGTTGCCGGTTCGACTCCTGACCCGCCAGGTTAGTGGGGGGAGTAATCAACCAGTGCTCTCCCCCATCGTCCTCCATGACTGAGGTACCCTGAGCATGGTACCGTCCCACCGCACTGCTCCCCATGGGGCGCCACTGAGGGCTGCCCCCTTGCACGGGTGAGGCATAAATGTAATTTCGTTGTGTGCAGTGTGCAGTGTTCACTTGTGTGCTGTGGCGTGCTGTGTCACAATGACAATGGGAGTTGGAGTTTCCCAATGGGCTTTCACTTATTAATTGGGTCAGATGTGGTTCAGAAAGGTTGGGAACCCCTGGTCTATGGCCGCGCTATGATGTTAAATGAGATCAGCAATATTACAACAAAAAAAATCAATCATTTATTAGAACATGAGGACTCTCAGGACACACCATCTGAGGCTCCTCCGCAAGGCAATGGTCAGGAGGACATGATGTCACATGAACATTGGGCCATACCGTGGCGCAAATGGTAGGGCACTCGCTTGCTATGCGGCCGACCCGGGTTTGACTCCCAGCCCGGGTCCTTTCCCGACCCTTCCCCATCTCTCTCTGCGCCTTCACTAATCTGTCAAATAAAGGCAATAAAAATACCAAAAAATAAAAAATAAATAAAACATTGACGAAAACATAGGGGACAGCGGACATTCGATTAAAAAATGAGGCAACCACGGGGGGAAACCACTTGTTGTATGTGACAGCGAATGGGTGACGCGCATCAGTGCCCAACTGGCATTTGACTCCCAACATGTCAAGCTAGAAAGACAGAGAGAGAGAGAGAGAGAGAGAGAGAGAGAGAGAGAGAGAGAGAGAGAGAGAGAGAGAGAGAGAGAGAGAGAGAGAGACGGGGGGAATGGGGGGGGGGTGTGTTAGTTAGGGGACATTGGTGCTTACACACAGTCAAGTAGGGTGGTAATTATTATGTTTGGCCACTGACCCCACAGCCCACACACACACACACACACACACACACACAGACACACAACAAACACACTCCCTCAGTTTCCCCCTCTGCTTGCTCGCCAAGTTATTACAATTAGCTAATTACAATCGCCAGACAGAGACCAATTAAGACCCAGTCCGGAGCAGAATGTACCTCTTGGACACAAATCACTGATGTGAGGAAGAGAGACCGCAAGGTAGGGGTGTGTGTGTGTGTGTGTGAGAGAGAGAGAGAGAGAGAGAGAGAGAGAGAGAGAGAGAGAGAGAGAGAGAGAGAGAGAGAGAGAGAGAGAGAGGGGAGAGAGAGAGAGAGTGTGTGTGTGTGTGTGTGTGTGTATGTGTGTGTGTGTGTCTGTGTGTGTGTGTGTGTGTGTGTGTGTGTGTGAGTGTGTGTGTGTGTGTGAGAGAGAGAGAGAGAGAGAGAGAGAGAGAGAGAGAGAGAGAGACAGAGACAGAGAGACAGAGAGAGACAGAGAGAGACAGAGAGAGAGTGAGAGAGAGTTTGGATCCTCTCCCTAAAGTCATTGGTCCGAAGAGCATTGACAGCAGCACACATCATGGTGCATCAACTAACCGATCTACATTTATGTTGTCTTCTTGGGGAGGGTTATTCAATGGCAATACACCACAGTACTTGTTTGGATTCGATGGCGTCCTAGGTGACTCCCCTACCTATAACATACCTCCAGGCTGGCTAGGGAGCGTGAGTCTATTCAGCAGCACAGAATACCGTAAACTGCATAAAATTGACAGCAGAAAGAAGAAGAAAGAAAGAAAGAAAGAAAGAAAGAAAGAAAGAAAGAAAGAAAGAAAGAAAGAAAGAAGGAAAAGAAAAGAAACAGACACGGGTGATGATGTATTATGTCATCTCCTCAGTGCCTAACTGCATCTCTTCGCTGAGTATCATACTTGTGAAAAGACAAAAAAAAAACTTGCAGCTGTGAGAGCAACCCACAAGTCCATCTCCAAAACTACTGTTTTCCCAATATTTCATAGCAAACTTATAGCCCCACCATAGCCTACTAACTGCATGCCACTGGATGAATTTGCCTTTGAAAATGCTATTAAATCTTGACTTTTTTTGTTTCAAAATCACAATTAGTGACAGGGGACATATTTTAAAGATTCAATACAGCATAATTTAGTGTGCTCTGGCAAGAATGGGTTACATGGTCAGAGCGATGTCAATGCCTATGCGTCATGTGTCTAGGAGCCTATCGACTAACTGAAGCAAATGATTGAGCGGCATATTATGTAATACAGAAAATATTTACGTTTCCCACTGTCAAATGACCTTGTAGAATCTCTAATGGGCTTACACATCATTGGAAATGTGTATCTGTTTTCCAAACTGTTAAACCTTCCTTCGCGTCACCTCATAGTAGGCTACGTGTCCAGCGTAGAGTTTGAGCTTCCTGTCAAAAAACAGTGCCGTTTTCGATTGACGGACAGATTTCTATTTTAAATCCACCGTGTGAGTTTGGTGTACTTTCCATGTCCGTTTATCACTCAGAACAAACCAGTAATACACACGCAACAGAATCCAAATGTTACCGTGCCAAGACTCAAGCCCAGCTCCGCTCCCAAATAGGCTAGTAGCAATGCAATGGGCTGATGCATCGAAAGAGCTCGGGCAGATTTTAACTTCCAAGTGGGCGCAACATGCCTTGTGATAGTGCGAGCCAGGGGATGTTTTTGGCTTTATAGGAGCCATCCCCCTAACGCGCAAAGTAATTGTATGATCTCTTGTTTCTTCGCAGGTACTAATGCCACTTAGGACTCGCTGTTTTCCTAGGGAGATTAGGCTAGATAACTAGTAGACGATTATTTTTCCTGACAAAGAATGTGTTTTACAACACAAACGCGCTGTTGTGATGCAACACTGTACTGCACGCTCTGATGTGCAAAAGACAAGCATGCTTGCTTAAGTCACAACATCTGACAATGATCGCAATGTTAAAACGCAAATGTCATTGCAGACATAAGTCAGATATCCCATCTCAATCTGTCATGTTCCACACGCAACACCAGATCCAGCCATTCGCCAGCATTCAGTCGATATAAATATCAAATTTAATTTCAGTTTCCTACCTTTGTAAGTATGCGGGTATTGTGGAGGTCTGGCTTTCGGTCTGTGCGGCAGTGAGGGATCAACCTCTGCTGTGTAGCCGTCTAGAGGTGAGAATGGAGAAATTATTCAGGTCAGAGCGCAAGAGAGACCACTGAGGCTCGGCGCAGCAAATGATGTGCCGCTAAACGATACAATGAACGGAAGCCAGAGTCAGACTGTGCGCATCACTCCCCAGTGCATTTCATGCAGCGCGTCTGCCTGTTTTGCAGGGGTCCGCTCGCTTGGGGCTGAGCTTGTTTGAGTTTGCGCAAATCTGTTATCCTCTGCCTGACTCGTGCGTTCAGCCACTCCTCATCAGTTTTTTTTTTTTTTACAAATAGGCTACATCAAACTCAAAGCCATTAGGCTACAACTTCGGACTTCAATAAAGATGTTTTTCCTGGCGTTTTAAATACTTTTAAACTAATACAGGGTTTTAACGTGTTACTGTTTCTGTATTTCGTATAGTTTCAACTTTATAACAGCGCACGTAGTAGGCTATTAAATGTCTCATCAATAATCCTTTTTCCATCCAATTCTGAAGCGACTTGTACCTTGTGTCGATTTTATTTAAAGCGAGAAAAGTCGCACCAGAACCGTTTTCCATCAAAAAAGTACTTGAAGCGCATTGAAGCTACGTCACAATGCCTCTCGTTAATCCACATATTTCTGTCGCGCTTGGTCGTTTTCCATCCACTGCGTCGCTCTTTTAGAATGTTTGTGTCAAAAGAAAAATAGACTTTATCGCGCGTGAGAATATAGCATTGACCGACAAAACAAGATGGACAGTCTACGTGTCGTGTTATTAATAATCAATATACTATCCGCAATAATTGTGATCAGGAAAAGGATGACAGCCCGGAGAAGGCGACTCGCATAGCCTACTGTGATTTTTAGGCTACTAATAGACTACTCGCAGATAGCCAGTACTAACCTGGCAGCACCAGGTGCTGTTTGTGGTGGGAGATGGACGTGCCATAGCCTACGGACCGTCAGTTTATGACTGATTTTCGAGTTAGCAAACATCTGTTTCGAGAGAGAGACTATGTGCTTGTAGAGCCACATATGAGGCCTGACCCTGCGAGCAGGGAGAGCAGAGGTGTCGTTGGGGAAACGGGTGGCACAATAGCACTTTTTAAGTTAGCTTTAGGCACTACAAAACAATTACAATTTTACAAACAGCCCCTGGCAAAAAAAAAGTATGGAATCACCTGTCGTGGAGGTTGTTCATTCAGTTGATGTATTTATTTATTTATTTTAAGAAAAATGATGAATCACAGACCCGACCCAAAACTGCCTAGTCTGAACAGCAAGGGCATCAGGAAGGCAATAAAGGACTATACAAACGAAATAACTTCACACTTCTCTGACAGCAGACAGAGGCAGGGCATTACAGGCCATCAGACTACAGTAGGCCTAGACCCGTGAGAGCAACACCTCCCCGCCGCCCTCCATGACCAACCCCTGTACCTGTCCTCCTGTCTGAAAAGGACTAGCTAACATCAACTGAATGAACATCTTACATCAGTGTTTCCCAACCTTTTTTGTCTTGTGTACCCCTAAGCCTTTTTGTCATACCATGAGTACCCCCCTCACTCATGCTCTATATCCCAATGTGACTCTGCTCCATGCTTTTTTTTTTTTTTTCATTTTTCCAAGTACCCCCTGCAGTGTGCTCACGAACCCCTAGTGGTACACGTACCCCTGGTTGGGAAACACTGTCCTACATGACAGGTGATTTTTTATTTTGTCTGAGGCTGTACGCCTAATCACATGGTAAAATTTGCAGTCTCAAGTCAACACTGCTTAGAGCATATGGTCCCACTCATTTTAGTGTTATTGTACTGTTGAATTAACACTTGAAGAGTTGAATTTAACATTATAAAGCAGAGGAGAAGATCCTGAGTCAGCTGAGGAGGACACTGAGGCAGCGGCAATAAGAGATACCCCTGATGCGTCACCTGATGCGTCACATGCATTTGTGAAAGACCACAGAATTCACATCAAGTGAATATGTAGATTAAAAACAAACATGGGCATTTTTCACAAAAATGCATTTAATAAATATTCATAATTAGTATTAAATATAAAATAACATTAAATGGTAAGGCCACTTGGCTGCTTGAAGAGGCAATGGGCGGGTTATTCTGATGCTGGCGCTTGACGGACGTTCTCAGAGAAGTTAGCATCTCTCCATCTTCCTCCTCCTGCCTCTTGACTTTTCAGTAAGTCCGACAGCTGCTGACTCTATGCAGTAGTAAAGAACTTTTTCTTCAGTGGCCTGCGAAACAGGCGACTACCTCCTGCTGCACCTGGGGTGGGGCCTGGGGGCTCTGAATCCTCCATGGTCACTTGTCCACTGTAGTCTTCTATTACATGAGGAAACACATAAAATACAAACACATTTAATTAAGTTATCTGAGACATGGTATTACACTAGAGTTTTTTTTAATCCAAGTTAAAGGGTGTCAACTAAGCTTGAACATATTAGCCTGAAGTAAGCGTGAACATATTCAGTTCCAATGATTTAATGGATATCAGTGTTAAGAATATTTTGAAGCTGTTTATCAAAATGACACCTCAACCTCTGACAAGAGAAAACTGAGTACACCCCTATTTGAAAAATGCATAGATAGGTCTTCAGTGAGGCATGATTTGCTTCAGTGTTTTGGACCATTTCTTGTGGACTGATAATCCCAAGATAAACAATTTTGTTTTAGATGGTGTCAAGTACGTGTGACGGTACCCAATTCAGTAGTAGTTCGAAGACAACAGTGTGTTTTGCCTCCAGTGAGGCATGGCACTAGTACTGACATGGTTTGACATGAATGCTGCCAACATTTGGATGCTTACAATACAGGTAAGTTAAAGTGAATAAAGTCCTAAAACACTGCTTGTCTTCTGTTAAATTGAATAGTGAGAGTGTAACGTTTCGTCCCTCAGGTCTTAATCAGGCAAAGTGCATCCTTGACAAGCAGAAGGCCTACCAGCACTATGAGTACCAGTGATGAAAGAAGTGGAGGGCATAGTGTCAGTGTCAGACAAGTCACCTAGAGGCAGTGACCGAGGCAAAAGGTTACTCCAGCAGGAGACCTTTTGCATATGTACTATTTAAACATGATGTCCCCCAATGGTCTTACTGAAGATTTTGACATCAAAACCATTCTTGTACATCTAAATTTAACAAAAAGAGAAGCAAGTGTTGCAGACTTAATTCACTTCACTGGACTATTCTATTACTCTTTCACTGGATTAATACTTGTATTGTCCTGCACCTGGCTCTTTCAGGGCATTTTCGCATAGGGGTGCCGGAGGACTCACTTTGGTCAGATGTTGAATTGTTTAAAAAAACAAAAAAAACAACTTTTGTGATACACAATATTAGCATGAATAACATGACATTCAAAAGCATGATGATCCTGACTTACCAGCACCCTCTTCTTCCTCATCCCCTTCATCCTCTTTCTCGTCTTCCACACCAGGATTGGTCATCAGGGGGAACTATTTGTACAGAGCCAGACACAACAATGTTAACAGTGAGAAATCGTTTTATCAGATCCATAGCTTCATTAGCAAAAGTCAGTCCTCGTCTTTCTGTTTACTTAGCTACTGCGCTATTTCTCTTTGAGTATCGTGTCCTGTTTGATACAAACATATCATTACTTGTGCGAACGACATACGAGGGGGGAAGATTACAAAGTAGACCTAGAAGACATTTATGTAAACAGCTGTACTACCTGGAGTCCTATGTGACACCTGAGGCTATCTATTAGCAAGTTTACAGTAGCAAGTTCCCTGTCGGATAATGTAGCCAGGTTAACACCAGCCTCCTACATCAACAACAATTAATCCACTCACCGGTGCTGTCAACAGCAGAGGACCTCGCAACCACGACCGGCCTGGCACCCAGTAGCTAGCTGGTCCATTTCTTCGAAAAAATCAAAACAGCGTTTTCCCCCAGCCCCATTCCTTGACGCCTGCCTTTTCTCGACCAAACTTAGCTTTCAAATTCTCGCGCAATCTGAATCCCATTCCCTTCAGCACAGTAGAACTAGAACCATCTCGAGCGCACAGCTGCCAGCTCGCGACAGATTTCTCCCTGGTCACAATTTCCCCTCAGGTCAACATTGATCTTTTCATACAGACGGAATACTTTAACATTATCCACATTTGAAACTTCACATGACAGGACGTATATGGTAAGAGTCATGCAGCTGTTAAAACTGGTTTACTGTCTTCTCCTGCCTCATCATTTCCCGTAGAGCTCTATTGGGTAAAATATAAGGTCCGTAAAATGTAGCCTACAGTAAACTTAGCAGGTCGACTACAGCACTTCGTTCGTGGGTAGCAGCAACACAACTTGTTCGCCTTTCTCGTAACTGTTTTGTATACAAGCACGCCGAGTTATCCACAGTGTTTCGTATTTTTGCCGTGTAAACCAAACATGTAAAAAAAAAACCGACAACGTTGGTGTATCTAATACTGCTAACACCTATTCCAGAAGCGGTAATGGGGTAGTAGCTAGCTGTAACGAAAACATTAGCATTGCTTGAGGAAAACCGGCACTTTTTGCGAAAAAGCGAGCTTGCTAATGCCTTTCAAAGTGTAGTTTTCACTAAACATCTTAACAAAAGACAAACACCTGTGTACTACAGTAGACGAATAATTTACCATTCTGTTGTTATATTGATCTTGTCACAACGATTAGAGACGTTTTCGACCTGCTGGCAAGGCTGTGATGCTCCCTGCCAGTGCCTGCTGTGGGGTCAGGTGACAGGGTCAGGGTCAACATTTTGTATGCCTCTCATCATGAATCCTGAAACAAAAGTTCTTTCCTGTAAAAAAAAAAAAAAAAGATCTCTGCTGAAACCCCATGGCTCATGAATCAAGAAGTGAGAGTGATACAGACATTTTATTGTCAAGATTGCTGTTGATTGATGATTCTGATGATGATTGGTGTATGATGGGACAGCCAGTGGAGATGATGGGACAGCCTTGGCCAGTTGGCCTAATTAGGGATGTGGATCACACATCTTTTATTTACCTCTCAGTGGTGTAGTCTACGTAGAATGCGGGTTTACGGAGTATACCCACTTCTAAATTTCAGGGATTTCAGTATACCCATTTCAAATTGATTGATCCATTATTTAGAATAGCACAAATATACAGTATACCCACTTCAAAAAATGCTCAAATATACAGTATACCCACCATAAAAAAGTAGACTACAACACTGTTACCTCTCCCCTACACTTCAATGATAGGGTGGGGAATCATATGGTCTGGGAGCCATGGCGGTCCTATCTTCCCCCTGATAATATTTTAATGTTTTGCTGTTTCACATGTAATATGACATGTTTTGTATAGCAATCTTACAAATTACAATGCAATTAAGACATAGACACATATTTTCAGGGGACTTGAAGGTATGGTCTGTTGTAAAGGTGGCTGCCTTCAATATAGGCACAAGGTGCAGGGGGAAATCCTGGTTTGTGTTCATAGTACGACCTTTGAAGTACTTTATAACATTTGAAGTGGCCCCTTGAATGAAAAAGATTCCCCACCCCTTGCTCTATCCATGGCTGAAGTGCCCTTGAACAAGGCACCTTAGCCCACATTGCTCCAGGGACTGTAACCACTAACCTGTAAATAACCATAACTCGCTTTGAATAAAAGCGTTAGCTAAGTGTAATGGAATATAATGTAATTATGAAAATGTTCTTTTGTGTATTTTATTTTCATTCAAATAGAGTGGGCCTATGATAAATATGATAGTATAACAACAGGGTGGCCGCGGGTCCTTAAAAAGTCTTAAAAAATCTTAAATTTCAATATCGCCAAATAAGGCCTTGAAAAATCTTATTTTGTCTTAAATTTCCAACCCAAATGTCTTAAATTTGTGGAGCTTAATTTAGGGAAGAATAATTATGTCAGCCATGTGATGAACTTTGCGACGGAAATCGGGAGTTGTAGCCATGTAGTGTAATTTAGAACGCATTATTGAATTTTATTTAGTGCAAAGTTTCATTGTGTATTGGTTATTAATAATTTACCTAATTTTATAATGACTGGTGAATCATTGTTATGTGTAAGAACAAGAAACTAAAAACATATCTATTCACAGGAACTCTCCAGGACGGAAGACATGGAGGTGACTGGCATTACTGGAAGCCTCTATGAAAGGCAGACACCACACTCTGATGTCACAGGAGGTGATTCTGCTTCAGCTGAAATGAGCAGCACTGCCTGTGAGCTGTCTGTGGCGCCTAGTCCATGTCCGAATGAAAACAGCACTGGCCCGCCTTCGCCTAAAAGACTGAGGCTTGACACAGACGGACCGGAAAAGCCAGCAGCGACAACAGTAGCAGCAGCAGCGGCGTCTCTTCACGCAAACAACTATAAAGCAGCACTCTCTGAGGACGAACAAGAACAGGACGTCAGGCCTGGTGGTTCTCAGCCACACTGTACATCACAGGAAACAGACAACCCAATAAAACCAGAGCATGAGGAGGAGGAGGTGGTAGAGGAGGAGGAGGTGGTAGAGGCGAAGAAGGAGGAGGAGGAGGTGGTAGATGAGGAGGAGGAGGAGGACGTGGTAGAGCATCAGGAGGAGGAGGTGGTAGAGGCGGAGGACATGGTAGAGGACAAGGTGAAAGCTGTGGCGTTTGTAGCTGAAAGGGAGGCACTCAGTCAAGGCTTTGC
>NC_085874.1:40394985-40403445 GCF_034702125.1 Engraulis encrasicolus | reverse complement strand
ACCCCGGTTCGAGTCCGGCTGGGGTCATTTCCCGATCCTCCCCTGTCTCTCTGTCCCATTCGCTTCCTGTCACCATGTTCGACTGTCCTGTCAAATAAAGGCATAAAAGCCCCTAAAAAAAAACACAAAAAAAACGCATTAGTGCATTAGGGCAGCCATGGCCTAGTAGTTAGGGAGGTGGACGTAGCTCTTTGAGTGCCATGGACTTGAAAACGCGTATTTTCAGAACGCATGGCACAGTGCCAAAGACTTGATATCAATTCAATTGCGTTTTTTTTATGGCGGTTGGGGCCTAACACGTTGATCTAGTATGTTTGTTGTTCACATGGACGAAGAGCTAAATGTTTTATGGCTATAGAAAAAACACTCAAATGCTGAAAAAAGCCTGGCAACCCCCTGGTCTGAATTTGAAAAGGGCTGGCACTCAATGAGTTAAGATCAGAGGGTTGCAGGTTCAAATCCCACCATTACCTCTCACTACACCATTCACTTGAATTGCCCCACTGCTGCTATGGTTATCCAAACGTCTGCAGGGGCGGGGAGGGGGTGCTGACAGAACACTGCTGATACACTCGGGACTCACTAATTCGACGCCCTTTCGGTACTTACGCCTTGTGTCCCCTAAACCTAAACCTAAACCTAACCCTAACCTTAACCCTAAACCTAACCCTAACCTTAACCCTAATCTTGACCCTAAACCTAACCCTAAATTGCTTGTTTGAAATGTTTGATTACCATGTGACGGTAGGCTACCGAAAGGGCATCAAACTAGTGGGTCGCTAGGCAACAGTCGGGCAATTCAAGTGAATAGGCAGCGTGAAAATTAATCTATTATTTTCGTGAAGACTTTACGAAAGGCGGGCAATAACGTGAATGCACCACGAAAATTACTCTATTTTTTTCGTGAAGACTTTACGAAAGGCGTGAGATACGGTTGCCTTGATGGGGACAGGTCCAGTGTTTCCCATACATTGAGGAAACTATGGCGGCCCGCCATAGTTTAAATTTGGCCGCCATAGTTTCCGAAAATGTTTTAAAAAATAAAAAAATATTTTTATTTTTTATTTTTTTTACGATTTCCGTCTTTGTTAAAAACGATTTGAATTACGATTTCCTTCTCATTTTCCTCCTGGAGTAAATACATCCTATAGAGAAAACCACAAGTGCTTGAAAGACAGAGGGATCAAAAGCCTAGTAAGTTGTTGTAGTTAACTTGGGTTTGGGAGCAATAAAAAAAACCTTCAGAGAAGGGACAGTTGGGATGAGTTTACTAACACTCCCCAGGCTTTGTTTTACAGTTGTAATGAGTTAGGTGACAGGCCTTCATTGACAAGGTGGAGGAGACATCGGGCTGCATATAGAAATTAATGTGTAATGAATGTGAATATATACATAAATGTGTAACACTTTCTATGAAGCCCATATCTATAGCGCATTATGTGCGCATTTATAACAAATTATAATGCACATTATAATTACTTACAACGCATTATGACTACACCCATGATGTTTCATGATGCTTTATATTAACAGTTATGAATAACCATGAATCTATCTTATAATGCTTTATAAATCCAAGGGTGTTATGAGTGCTCGTGACTGGATATAAACTACAGGCTGCCTGATGGGGCAGTAGTTTATAGCCAGTCATGAGCACTCATGACACCCTTGGATTTATAAAGCATTATAAGCTAGATTCACGGTTATTCATAACTGTTAATATAAAGCATCATGAAGCATTATGGCTGTAGTCATAATACATTATAAGTAATTATAATTGGCTTTATAATTTGTTATGAATGCACTTATAATGTGGGCTTTAAGTAAAGTGTTACCGCATAAATGTGTAATATGTTGTTCAGCCCTTTTAATGGGAGGAATTTTGAAAAACTGGCCCTGTGACCAGCACCCCTCATGTAGAATGTGTACGCCTATGTGTGTGTGGGGAAAAGACATAGCCTACCCTCTTAGACCCTTCTTGTTTATGCGTTATCAATTTCACAGTAATCTTAAATTCTTATCTCTGCTCCTATTTTTTTTTTCATTACATAGACCCCTGCATGTGTATTATGTAGCCTTATTTCTCAAAATATAAATGACTGAAATGTAGGCCTAGGCCTATAGTTTCTCCATGCGCCAATGTCATACTGTAGCCTACTCATTGTTTTGCCATTTTGCATTTGCACTGCGCGAATACAACCCCCCCCCCCCCTGAAAAAAAAAAAAAATGGCCCGCGTGAAAAGACCAAAGGCGAATGCATTAGACGAATCGTCTTGCAACCCCCTTGAGCAAGGCACTGCAGTGTTTCCCATACATTGAGGAAACTATGGCGGCCCGCCATAGTTTAAATTTGGCCGCCATAGTTTACGAAAATGTTAAAAAAAATATATATATATATATATCTGTTTTTGTTAAAAACGATTTGAATTACGATTTTGAATTTCCTTCGCATTTTCCTCCTGGAGTAAATACATCCTATAGACTCTGTATTGGTTAGACAAGTAGTCACACAAGAATGAGGGGAAAGCATTAGGAAGTGACCGTAAGGGTACCGGTATTACAGTTGATTCATGTGTGCACACGTGTAACATCGGGTGAGTAACAGAACATGTGCGCAACGATGCGTTATGACACGCCGATATGCGAGGATCTTCGTCCAAATCGCTAGTCGCATGCATCATCGCTAACTACGTTTACATCGCGTGCCGCGTAAGGGAAATGTTAGTTGTTGACATGTATGGAATTCACTTCAATTTGTGCTGTTTCTTGCTTCAGTTGTGGACAAAACGACTGGCCAAACTCACAATAGAAAGCCTTTGCTGTGCTACTGTCCCAGAGAGCTGAAAAAAAAAACCTTCATAGAAGAAGTCACACTTAACAGGGGTGTTAACCAATCCAATGAGTTCTCTCATTGCTCTCTCTCTCTCTCTCTCTCTCTCTCTCTCTCTCTCTCTCTCTCTCTCTCTCTCTCTCTCTCTCTCTCTCTCTCTCTCTCTCTCGCCTACTATTTACCCATAACAAATGGTAATTTGTAGCCTATACCACTGAAGGCATGATAATGCTTCATCATATTTTAGAAATAGGGCCTATGTGCCTTTTGTATACCAAATGTTTATCATTTTGAAATTGTTTCAGTGGTTTATGACTTGTGTATGACTGAAATTATCTCTGCATACTATCAGTGCTGCATTGCTTTGTAAAGATAGGCTATTCAACACACTTTAAAAACACACTGAAAAGATACGGCCATAGTAGCCTACTGAAAACATTTTGTTCATAATAATGATGATTAATAAATGGTGGTCTTAAATTTTCATACTGACATCCTTGAATTTGACTTGGTAGATCACGGCAGACCATCAACTTCAAAAGTAGATCTTGGTTAAAAAAAAGGTTGGGCCCCCCTGCTATAGAGAGAACCACAAGTGCTTGAAAGACAGGGATCAAAAGCCTAGTCAAGTTGTTGTAGTTTACTTGGGTTTGGGAGCAATATAAAAAACCTTCAGAGAAGGGACAGTTGGGCTGAGTTTACTAACACTCCCTAGGCTTTGTTTTACAGTTGTAATGAGTTTGGTGACAGACCTTCATTGACACAGCAGAGGAGACATCGGGCTGCATATAGAAATTAATGTGTAATGAATGTGAATATAGACATAAATGTGTAATATGTTATTCAGCCCTTTTAATGGGAGGAATTTGGAAAAAAACTGGCCCTGTGACCAGCACCCCTCATGTAGAATGTGTACGCCTACAGATATGTGTGGGGGAAAAGGCATAGCCTACCCTCTAAGACCCTTTTTGTCTATGCGTTAACAATTTCACAGTGCTCTTAAATTCTTATCTCTGCTCCTATTTTGTTTTATTATTGTTTCCCAGACCCCTGCATGAGGGACGAATGAAACTGTGTTGTAAACAGAAATTATTCACTGTACTGCATTTTTTGACAATGACAATGTACTACTATTATACAAGTCATGGGTAAAATCTTATGTAGCCTTATTTCTCAAAATATAAATGGCTGAAAGGCCCAGGCCTACAGTTTCTCCATGCGCCAATGTCATACTGTAGTCATTGTTTTGCCGTTTTGCATTTACGCTGCAAGAATACACCCCCCCCCCCAAAAAAAAAGCCCGTGTGAGAAGACCCCCCCCCCCCGGACAAAATAAACCCCGGCTGCCCCCATAGTTTCCAAAATTTCTGTGGGAAACACTGCACTGAAGTGAACCCCACATTGCTCCAGGGACAGTAACCTTGTACCTAAATAGCTGTAAGGTGCTTTGGATACAAAGCGTCAGATGAGTGTAATGTAATGACGTGCAGAAAGTGCATGGCCTTGGATTTCCATTGTGTACAGTACAGTACAGTACAGTACAGTACAGTACAGTACGTCACACATGCTTTTGCATTCTGCACTCACTGTACTTTCATGCTCTGCGTTGCTTTGTGGTTGATGTTGTCAGCTGTGTGCTGTGAAGGCCAACTGTGTGAGGTGAAAAGGAGAAAAGAAAAATATACTGCTGGGAAAAAATGTCTTGGATCAGTTACATCATCCGTGATATGCAAACCCTTTCCGTATAGGAACCAATGTGCTGTCCCTGCCAGGATGATTGTTATGAATTATGTGAATTCTTGCCATTCAAATATTTTGAGACACATACTTTTTAAACCAATATAAAATGCATTTCCAATGCAATACAATCCATTGCCCAAAACGAAAATGTCAATTTTCCCAAAATGTTCCAAAATGGTTAATCGCATTTCGCATTAAGCTTTTCATATTGTTCGATGAAATGTGCCAATAGTTTATCTTTCCAACCATCCACTTGTGCACCCTTGTGTCTAATATATACCCATTTTTCTATGATGTCCATTACCGTCAAAACGTGTTTGTTGTACTTAAGTTCTTACCGTACATGGACTTTACCTGTAAATGCTGCTTTGAAAATGGGAAAGAATGTATCAGACGTTGTCCAAAAGCACATTTTTTTTTACATGTCTTTAGATGTGAGAAAGAGATTTTCCAAATATGAGGTTGAGTAAGATTTTGTCTGCACTGTGCTGGGCACAGCAGAGGCAGAAATACTTCTTTGGTCTGTCTTGGTGTTACATATTTCACCCGCTCATCATTGTTCTAGTCATACCACACCACAGACGGGCCAAAGGGGACATATTAATTGTTATAAAACCTTTCAAATGGATTGAAATATATGTCTCTCTCTTTTATGTAGCTTTTTTATGGCAGACAGGAGGCAAAAATAAAAGATTCAACAGATCCCATTAATTGTCAATTGATTCAGAGTCAGCCTGCAGGTAGTTTCTCTCTCTCTCTCTCTCTCTCTCTCTCTCTCTCTCTCTCTCTCTCTCTCTCTCTCTCTCTCTCTCTCTCTCTCTCTCTCTCATAAATGCCACCGCTCCCAAAAGCTTCAGTGGGTGAGCAATGTCTCCTCCCATCGTGGCTCATACTCCAATAAATCATGTGGGTTTCTCAGGCAAGTGGATTTGGTCATTTCTTTATGCCCAGGCCCGGGCTGAGTTCAGCTCATGGGCGTGAATAGATTGGGAAGAGATGGTGCTAAAGCACCTGCCCCTTTGCCCCACTGGACAGAAAAAAAAGCCCTTTTTGAAAAGTTCCTTTTTTTGTTTTTTTGTTTTTTGGTCACAATACACTGTGGTCAATGATGACATCATCACCTACAAATGCTTGACGATAAAAAAAGCACCAGGTATAATGTCCACAATAATGCCCAGATAGAAAATATAGCCTCCACAGTCTTTCTCAACAGGGGTGCTGCGGGCCACCCTTAGGGGTGCCGTGGAAACGTGGCTGATAAATAAATTAAGTAATATAATACGTATTTGTCTAAATTGATAAGTTAATACTAGTCAGTGGAATCTTTCATCTGCCATTTATGCACAATAAAGTAAATATAGGTCGCCCCAGTCAGCGCAACTTCGAACGTAGGTCGTGTGACGTCTCCAAATGTGTTACTTTTCTAAGCTTGTGTGGTATTGGATGCGATGCCATGTTACGGCTTGTTGGTTTGGCGTGCCTTGAAAATGTTCATGAATTGAAAGGGTGCCTCACCTAAAAAAAGGTTGAGAAACACTGGTCTAGAAAGAGAGCTCTAAGTTTCACATAACCCCCACCCCCTGCTCGAAAACCTGCCCCTCAAAATGTCTGCGCAACTGTAATGGCGAATCCAGTAAACGCCAGTGAGGCAGGTGGCAAGTACATATCTGGCAAGTACATATCCAACATATGCACGCACGGAGAGGTGAAGTAAAGTTGACGTTGTTTTATTTACTACACACGGTCCGGTTGACTTTCCATAAAGAAACAAAAGCTGTCCAGCGGAAGAAATTCAGCATTTTGTCCTATCTAATTTGTGGTCAGAAAACTGTTCCTGCTCACCCTCCTACCTGCCGAACAATACAAAACCTTACACTAATAAGTGACATTCAAAACATTGCAAATATAGGCACTTTTTCACCTTCCAAAATGACAAAAACACAAATATGGCTCCTACAGCAACACTGCCTGAGCTGTTTGTATTCATTCGGTCTGTGGCTGTATGGATACTGCAGTTAGAGTAACAATGGGTATTGGGGGCCCTGCCTTGGCCTTACGGTAGGGCACTCGTCTGCCATGCGGCCGACCCTGGTTCGATTCTCGGCTCGGATCATTTGCCGACCCGACCCCTCCCCATCTCTCTCCCCCTTTACCTCCTGTCCACCTCTCATACTATCCTGTCATCGATAAAGTCAAAAAGATTTTAAAAAATATAAAAACAATGGGTATTGGGGCCATGGTGGCTCAACGGGCTGGGGTGCTGTACCTGTTTTCGGTCCGGATTGAGGTAATTTCCCGATTCCCGATCCATCCCGGTGTCTCTCTCCCACTCATGTCCTGTCACTCTCTCATACTGTCCTATCTCGATAAAGGAATAAAAGCCCAAAAATATGAAAAACATCAACATTTACTATAGTTAGGGTAAAAAACAAGGGGTACACTCTGAGAAATAAAGGTACAGACCTCGTCACTGTGGCAGTACCCTCAAGGGGAGTAGAGTATAGTAGAGTAGATTTAGAGTAGAGTTCCCTTAATTCATCACAAAGGAAATTGAGGAACTTAGGTCTCAGCTGTGTGTACTACAGCAGGCTATCAGCTATCATAGTCAGAGTGGGAAACGAACGTGGTGTGAAATTGCAGATTAAATGCTACTTGATCACACATTCCAAAGATTGATACTATAACGCAGCAGTGCAGCACTTAACATATATTATGCCTATGTCTATATAATGAACATACAGTACATGCATATTCTCAGATGAACTGCCTACTTGAGAAAACATACTTTCGCTGCGCCTACACCATAATAAATGTTTGCATTCCTAATGCCTGTGTTCAGGGTCGCTGACAGCTTTTGCTGGGCCCAGGACAAAGTAATCTGAAAGGGCCCCCTACCTAATACATACAATGTAATGGGGACCCGATTCTGGGCCCTCTGTCTCCCTGGGCCCGAAACAACATACCCATTTGCCATCCCCCCGTCGACGGGCCTGCCTATGTAGTCCTCCCACTCAGCCAGACAGAAGACCATTAGTGGAGTGGAGATGCGTAGGGGGAGACCATGCGGAGATAGGCATCTCCTGAGCTTTCTCCTCTAACAATAATTACAGATGCTCGATAATGGCCGGCCCATAACGCCCATAATGAATCGCCTACTACGTACATATCTCACTCTGCGGTTTGCTGGACCCACATGAATCTCGTTAGTCTTGTTACAGTCCGTTGTGTTTAATTAGGGAGACATTTCTTGCACGATCTTCCCATTGTCTTTTTTTCTTCATTTAATTGTCTGAAACGCTTAAGATTCAGATATTTTTGGCTAGTGGCAGAAATACTGTGTAAGGATACTAAAACTACTCTTACTCCTTCTGTGTTAGTAGACAGACAGCATTTCAATTATAGTTAGGCCTCTCAAAATGACCTAAATCCCCCCCCAGTTTAATCACTGCGTTAGCATGTAATTACATCAACAGATCATATAGCATGGTATGAGCGCTGTAATGTCAGTCATTTAGTATGCATGGCAGCGTGTGTTCTGTCATGTAACAACACTGTCACCCATTACTCACAAACTGTCACAAATGTGTAGTTCGTCATACGGAGTGTTGCTGTGGCCAAGGCCGCTAACAGCTTTAGCTGGGCCCAGGAGAAAATCACCTGAAAGGGGCCCCCTACCTAATATTAAATGTAATGAGGACCCAATTATGGACCCCCCATCTCCCTGGGCCTGGGACAGCTGACCCCTTCATCCTCCCTTCTCGGCTTCCCTGGCTGTAGCGGCGGCTTACAAGCACTCTCCCAGCATGAGGTTACACAGCATCCAGAACACTGTTGTCATGGCGATATCTAACATCTTATGACAGCATGACAGCACGAGTTTGTTGGACAT
>NC_085874.1:40372485-40389985 GCF_034702125.1 Engraulis encrasicolus | reverse complement strand
GTGTGTGTGTGTGTGTGTGTGTGTGTGTGTGTGTGTGTGTGTGTGTGTGTGTGTGTGTGTGTGTGTGTGTGTGTGTGTGTGTGTGTGTGTGTGTGTGTGTGTGTGTGTGTGTGTGTGTGTGTGTGTGTGTGTGTGTGTGTGCGTGCGTGCGTGTGTGCGCGCGTGCGTGCGTGCATGGGTGAGTACGTGTGTGTGTGCGTGTGTGTGTGTGTGTGTGTGTGTGTGTGTGTGTGTGTGTGTGTGTGTGTGTGTGTGTGTGTGTGTGTGTGTGTGTGTGTGTGTGTGTGTGTGTGTGTGAGGGTATACTATAGGGCAACTCATCAGTACACTGAATCCATTTGCATATTTCTCCTCCTTGGTCCCTGGCTGGCATCAGTGTGACTAATATCTCCAGGAAATTACAAATGCTCCTAATAGATTTCAGCTGAGCTGAGAGATATCATATCAATCCTCCCCCAGTGACTCACTACCCTTCCTCTAAAGTAGGGGTGGGGAACCTTTTCCATTCGAGGGACCACTTCAAATTCCTACAAGGGCCGTAAAAGTCCTCTGAGGGCAGTACTATGAACACAAATCAGGATTTCCCCATGCAATTTAGGCCTACATTGAAGGTAGACACCTTTAAAACAGTCCCCACCTTCTCTAGGTCCCCTGAATATAACTTAGTTGCATTGGAAATGTCATTTCTAAGACTCCTTTACAAAATACCGGTATGTCATATTTCATGTGAAGTTGCATAACATTAAAGTGATATCGGGGGCCGAATAAAACGGCCTCAAGGGCCGCAAACGGCCCTCGAGACAGAGGTTCCACACCCCTGCTCTAAAGCCTGGCTCAAACTATACGAGTATTGGCCCGATTCTCAGCTGAAAACCTCCCTTACGACAATCGGTGGAACGTTAGCCACCAGGACCATCGCAAGCTATTGTCGGACAAGATTTCCTCGTCGTTGCTGCAACAAATGAATTTCCCCATGGCGGGATAATTAAAGGCATACTTACTTACTAAGACAGAATTTTGGCAGCTCAAAGAGTCGCCGATCGCAAATCGCAGAAATCAAACACTGTTTGATATTTGCGACTGGAAATAGAACGTCGGGCATTGTCTCGGTGGTTGCAAGCAGGGATAAGATTGACAGTTGCGATTCTCTTCTAGTGTGCAGTGCACCCCGACGTCAAAATAGGACACACAAGGAGTCGTGTAGTTTGAGCCTGGCTTAACCCCTCCACAATGATGTCACACTGAAAAGAAGAATTACTGCCAGTTTAAAGACAAAAAAAAATAATAAGATGAGAAAACAAATCCTCTTGTATGACTCTTTGCTTTGTAAGGCCGATGATCAGATGCACAAGTGTGCTCTACTGTCCATCCCCTGGGGGATTTTAAAAAAATGATTTTAAAAAAAAATTGGTCTTTTTCGATTTTTATTTGATAGGACAGTGTGAGAGGTGGACAGGAAGCAAATTGGAAGAGAGATGGGGAGGGATCGGCAAAGGACCGGGGCCGGGAATCTAACCCAGGTCAGCCGCATGGCAGGCGAGTGCCCTACCGGTTGGTCACGGCAGGGCCACCCCCAGGGGGAAATTTGTCTTGGACTTCAAACAATCATACATACAGTACTCACTCACACCCACCAGAAAAAAAACATTTCTAAAAATCAATAAAACAACAAGAAAAAAAGAAAAACATTAAAACTGTGCATGGCATGTCTATCCTAAAAAAAATACCTCCTGAGGACTACAGTAAAGCCCTAACAATAATCTCCTCTACGTCACACACACACACACACACACACACACTTATACAAGCACACACACGCATGCCAACGCAGACACAAACACGCAGACACCTGGGCACACACACACACACTCAGACACACAGTTGTGACGACACAGAGATGACAAGCATGCATTGCATAAGGCTGACCACGACTGACCTGTGTGTGCGCGCGCGCGTGTGTGTGTGTGTGTGTGTGTGTGTGTGTGTGTGTGTGTGTGTGTGTGTGTGTGTGTGTGTGTGTGTGTGCGTGCATCTGTTTGTGTACGATAGAGAGGGAGAGGGAGAGAGAGAGAGAGAGAGAGACAAGAAGACTGTTTATTTTGTGAATTGTACAGTAAATACCTTCCCCCTTCACCCTTCCATTCCCGGATAGAAATGGATTATCCCTATCACCAAACCACACCCTGTACCGTACAGTACTGTAAGCTCCACCAGGGCTGGTCTGGCCATCTGGCATAGCGGGCATTTTCCAGTGGGCCCCGCACCCTCGTGGGCCCCTAATGTAGTGTGTTCTGAAAATAGGGGCCCACGAGGGTGCGGGGCCCACAGATGAGTCAGTTCTGCGCCACTAATTTTTTGGCTTTAAAGGTACACTGTGTGAGATTTTTTGTTGTTCATTTCCAGAATTCATGCTACCCATTCACTAATGTTATCTTTTTCATGAATACGTTACCACCACCATCAAATTCTAAGTATTCATTATGACTGGAAAAATTGCACTTTTCATACATGAAAATGTGTCCATGGTCCGCCATTTTGAATTTCCAGAAATAACAATTTTTAGCTGCAAAGATGACTGCACTTGGGACATACTAGAAAATATTTGTTTATTACTTTGTAAACTTTCATGAAATGAAATGCAATAGGCAACCCAGTTTCAATGAGCAGCATACTGTAGTTACAGTACCTTTTTTGACCATTTCCTGCACAGTGTACCTTTAAGTCAAAAGTGCCCGGGTCCTTTTCTACCCCAGTCCAGCACTGAGCTCCATTGCCTTTATCCTGCCGTCAGTACTCTACAGTCAGTTATACAGTCAGTTATACAGTCAGTCTCCTTTCTTAGAAAAATTTAATAAAATCCAGCCACCCTGCTGCACTCCCACCTGCCTGAAGCCGCTGCAGCGCCCTCACACGCACACACACACACACACACACACACACACACACACACACACACACACACACACACACACACTAACACATCTGCCTCAAGCCTCTGCACTTCCCTCACACACACACACACACAGACACGCACACACACACACACCCACACTACAGACGCGCACACACACACACACATGCTCTCACACTCTACACTACACAGACACACACACACAGACACACACACACACACACGCACACACACACAGACGCACATGCTATATACCTCCCACACAAGTTTCAAGTTTATGTATTTAACAAAGGGACAGCATATATTACCAGCATTTAAACAAAATGCTAAATATACAAGATTATAGCCATGAGGCTAATTTCCATCTTTTGTCCCTTGACAGGTTTGATGTTCCTTAAAAATAGACAAAGTTAAAACAAAACTAAAAATACACAGTTATTGCACACAAATAATACAAAATACAATTACAAAATACAATACCCAAATAAAAAAAAAAAAAAAAAAACAGCTGCCAGTACTAACTATGTAAGATTATGTTGACAGCATTGATAATAATAATAATAATAATAATAATAATAATACATTTATTTTATCATGGCACCCAAAGACGCTTTACAGATAGGCCTAGGCCATAAACAAATAACATACACTCAGACACGCAGAGACAGAGAATATAAGGACAAAACGGGGACACAACAAAAATAGACGACAGTGAAAAGTTCAAGTCCATGATGAAATGGAACAGTCACGTTTGGTGGAGATGATAAGCAAACCCACGACAGGGGCAGCGATGGATGGCCGTGGGGATACGAAAATACGGAACCTCCCGTCGTGGGGGCGAGCTCGGCCAAGGGGAGGCAGGCGAACAGGCAGATAAGTTATTTTGATAATCCAGTAGCCATGATTTTAACTCTTAACTAAATGAGTTTACTGTTGGCAGTTCTCTAATTATACTGGGAATTGTGTTCCAGGTGTGAGAGATTCTGTAAGAGAAAACAGCCTGACTAAAAACGCTCTTTCTGAATGGGACAGAGCAATCACCCCTGGAACTGGCTCTGGTAGCCCTGTTTATGCTTTTTGTAATACATATCTGTAGAGGAGGAGGGGCCAGGCCATGCAAAATTGAATAAAGTAAAACGTAAACGTAAAGTTAAAAAGTAAAATGAGTCATTATATTTAATATAGTTATCCCGGTCTAACAGTTCAGGTTTTTTCAGTATTTTACAGTGATATGTTTCGAGTTTTCTATCTAAGATTTTCAGTGCTTGTTTGTATAATGTTTTAATGCCTTTTAAGGTTGTGACATTTGCTGATGCCCAACTAGTAGTTAGACAGTAAGACATATGTGACATGATCATTGCATTAAAATACAATGTAGCTGACTCAACGGTTAAATTATTCCTAATGTACCTGAAATTAGCACACACATAACACATACACCCAGCCCATACCCCCCACCCCCCATTTTTTCTTTGGGCCCCACCTAACCCTAGAATCGCCTCTGTCCATCCTGCAGTGCACTCCTGTCTCCAGAGTCGGATTACCGCACAGGCTAGACATGGCTGCAGCCTATAGGAATCCCCACCTGCCCTGATTGGCCAAAAGGGGAAAATTGTGATATTGAAACGTGATATTGAGAAATGTATCTGTCATTTTGACTAACCCCAAACCACACCCCAAATCACCCCACCCCTCCTCTCCACCTCTCGCCTCCAACCCCACCTCACCCCACCCCTCCACCTCTCGCCTCCTCTCCTCTCCTCTCCACCTCTCGCCTCCAACCCCACCTCACCTCACCCCAACCCTCCCCTCCTCTCCACCTCCAACCTCCAACCTCACCCCACCCCTCCCCACTCCACCCCAACCCTCCCCTGCTCTTGTCTCCACTTCTCGCCTCCAACCCCACCTCACCTCACCCCAAATCACCCCACCCCTCATCTCCACCTCCAACCTCACCTCACCCCAAATCACCCCACCCCTCATCTCCACCTCTCGCCTCCAACCCCACCTCACCCCACCCCACCTCTCGCCTCCAACCCCACCTCACCTCACCCCAAATCACCCCAAATCACCCCACCCCTCATCTCCACCTCTCGCCTCCAACCCCACCTCACCTCACCCCAAATCACCCCACCCCTCATCTCCACCTCTCGCCTCCACCACCACCACCCCCCACCCCACCCCTCCACTCCACCTCTCGCCTCCAACCTCACCTCACCCCACCCCTCCTCTCCTCCTCCATCCCCACCTCACCTCACCCCACCCCAACCCTCCTCTCCTCTCCACCTCTCGCCTCCAACCCCACCTCACCTCACCCCAACCCACCCACATCACCCCACCTCACCCCATCCCACCCCACCCCTCCACTCCACCTCTCGCCTCCAACCCCACCTCACCCCACCCCTCCTCTCCGCCTCCAACCCCACCTCACCTCACACCCCCCCTCCGCTCCAGACGTGAGCCGAGCTGGCAGGGGAGGGAGTGAGGGAATGAGAACTACTGCATTGCAGCAAAGCAAATCGTGAGAATCAGTTATAAGTGCTGATGATTGAGGAGCGAGGAGCTCTTGGGTTTCTCAGCACGTTCCACCCTGAGGTCCGCTGTAGGGCCGTTTGTTTTCTTACCCCTGTGTGGGGTGCATAGCAGTGGTGCATAGCAGTTTGTGTGTGCATAAATAACCCTTTTTCCTCAGTTTGCCAGGAAGCGTAGTTACTGCGTTCCTGTTTTGTTATGGCTGCTATCTCTCCAGCCTACAGGTGTCTTTGTGTTTGTTCATACATTATGTTTTGGACTTTGTTTAATGTGAAGTTTGTTTAATGTCTTGTCATGGTGTTAGCTTTAAAAAGGTCACTTTTAAAAGGTGTTTGTTGTCTTTCAAGGTTAAGGTTTGGTTCTGTTGTTGGCCCCATAGGGCCATGGTAATATTTGTGCCGCGTGTGTGTGTGTGTGTGTGTGTGTGTGTGTGTGTGTGTGTGTGTGTGTGTGTGTGTGTGTGTGTGTGTGTGTGTGTGTGTGTGTGTGTGTGTGTGTGTGTGTGTGTGTGTGTGTGTGTGTGTGTGTGTGTGTGTGTGTGTGTGGATGGAAAGGGAATGTGTATGGTAAGGTTAATATGTATGAGTAGCTTATACTGTATCAGGTGGGAGGATTGCCTAAAGCCATTTGAGCGTATCAGACAAGACACAACTAAGCACACACAGGTTGAAGAAATCAGGAGGTGCGTGTGCGTGTGCGTGTGCGTGTGCGTGTGCGTGTGCGTGTATCAGACAAGACACAAGTAAACACACAAAGGTGGAGGAGGAATTCAGGAAGCATGCTCAACACATACTAATGCTTAAAACTGGCAGCTTTACTTTGTCAATGAAGAAAGTCTAGAAAGTGCTCTTTATTCATTAATTTTTCAAAACATTTATAAGGTAGAGATCAATCGTGGGTCTCTGATTACTGTACTCTGCAGTAAGATGCTGCAGAATGATGCTGGACACCGAGTGGCCTGGCAGCGCAGGATGTCTCTCTCTCTCTCTCTCTCTCTGCCCCCTCTCTCTCTCTCTCTTTCTCTCTCTCTGTCTCTCTCTCTCTCACACTCTGTGTGTGTGTGTGTGTGTGTGTGTGTGTGTGTGTGTGTGTGTGTGTGTGTGTGTGTGTGTGTGTGTGTGTGTGTGTGTGTGTGTGTGTAGATGGAAAGGGAAGATATGGCTAATGTGTGTGAGCAGCTTAAACAGTATATTAGGTGGGAGGATTGCTTAAAGCCATTTGAGCGTATCAGTCTGGCACAACTAAGCACACGTGTGTGTGTGTGTGTGTGTGTGTGTGTGTGTGTGTGTGTGTGTGTGTGTGTGTGTGTGTGTGTGTGTGTGTGTGTGTGTGTGTGTGTGTGTGTGTGTGTGTGTGTGTGTGTGTGTGTGTGTGTGTGTGTGTGTGTGTGTGTGTGTGTGTGTGTGTGCCTGTGCATAGGTGGGAGGATAGCTTGGAGCCATCTGAGTGTGCGATTCTTGTGGAGGCGGCCAAGCTGCACTGTGTGTGGGTGAGCGTGGGCATGTGAATGTGTGGGGGTTGATGAAAAGGAACATGTCACAGCAAAAAAAAGTATACATGCATGCACACCAGTGTTAATGTAACTCTTAAAAAGTTGAAGGTAACTCAATTTCAGATAAAATTTGGTCTCACTTAAAATAGTGTTAATGGTAATGTTACTACTCAACTATTCAGATTGTGCGGTTGAACAAGTGCAAGCAACAAGTAACTAGCACCTTGTAATTACTCGTAGCACCTCAGCATCTGGTGTGCTTTGGTCTCCCCTTCAAAAAAACAAGATTTAAAATAAATCGAATACAAAAACAGTAAATGAATAGAACAAAAAAATCATAAAAATAAAAACTGAAAAAAACACAGCAAATGAACTCTCACTAAGCTTTGTCTCAATCCAGTAGGAAATCTTGAAGCCTACACTGTAATCTAAGTAGGCACAGAAGCCAAAAAAAGAGTCAATTTTGCAGTCTCCCCTCTGTTCAAAAGGCTTTTCGCTGCGGCCTTGGTGAGCATTGGGAATTGGGAGGAGAGATGGGGTGTGGACGTCACGTCACAGAGTGACTGAAGGCTTTGATTGCAGCCACGGTTGAGTATTGACGATTGGGGGATGTGGGGATAGTTGGAGAGGGGGATTGTATTAGTTGAGTATGAGTTGGGGGTGGTGGGGGGGCGGGGGGGGGGGGGGGGGGCTCAGCGCATTTGGGCTTACATTGCCCACGGGGACAGCGGTTCGAGTCCGGCCAGGGTCATTTCCCAACCCTGTCCCATCTCTCTCTCCCAGTCATTTCTTGTCTACTCTCACACTGTCCTATAATAATAAAGCCCCCCCCCCCCCAAAAAAAAGAGTATGAGTTGGGGATTGTATTAGTTCTTGATGGCCGGAGTGAGCTCAGAGTGTGTTTGTGGACTGGCGATAGGGATAAGTAGTTGTGTAGAGCAGTGTTTCCCAACTGGGGTAAGTACACATAACAAAAGGGATGTGTGAGCACAATGCAGGGGATGTGTGGGGGAAAAGGATGATACATGTATTATATGGGGCATATCATGTCAGGATATGGGAAGTAAAGTGAAAGCCCAACTGGGAAAATCCAACTCCCATTGTCATTTTGACACAGCACTCCACAGCACACAAGTGAACACTGCACACTGCACACAATGACATTGCATTTATGCCTCACCCGTGCAAGGGGGCAGCCCCCAATGGCGCCCCCAAGGAAGCAGTGCGGTGGGACGGTACCATGCTCAGGGTACCTCAGTCATGGAGGAGGATGGGGGAGAGCACTGATTAATTTACTACCCCCACCAACCTTTGCGCTACAAGTCTGATGCCCAACCGCTTACCCATGACTGCCCTATGATATGGATATGGGAAGTGATATAGAATGTAAGGGAGTGAGTGTGTGTGAGTGGGGTGCTCATGGTATGACAAAAAGGCTTAAGTCCCAGGCATAAATATAGTTACTTTTACTGTTCAGTTGGTGTAACATTTTCAGAGGTAATTCTACTCAATAGTGTGCATAATATACAGTATTACAGTAAGATCAGGTGAGTTGACTAAATTACACTGGTGACCTGTAGAATTTTTCACTGACGGTTGACTGGTTGTGTGGTGCGGGTCCTTGGTTGAGGACTGATGATAAAGAAGATGTTGAGTTTGAGGCGGAGGGGGAGAGTCATTTGGATCTGGGTGGGGGGTGGGGTGTTGGAGTGATGAGGGAAGGGAAATATTGTATTTCTCTATGGTTGCTGTCATTGTTTTCAGAGTGATGTGACAAGCCCCTTGCAGGAGAAGGGTGAGCTCCAGGAGGAGAGAGAGATGGGGGGTGAGACAATGAGGTGGAGAGAAGGAAGTCAGAAAGAGAGCGAGAAGCAGTCATGGGTGAGCGGTTAGGGCGTCAGACTTGCATCCCAGAGGTTGCCGGTTCGACTCCCGACCTGCCAGGTTGGTGGGGGGAGTAATCAACCAGTGCTCTCCCCCATCCTCCTCCATGACTGAGGTACCCTGAGCATGGTACCGTCCCGCCGCACTGCTCCCCATGGGGCGCCACTGAGGGCTGCCCCCTTGCACGGGTGAGGCATAAATGCAATTTCGTTGTGTGCAGTGTGCATTGTTCACTCGTGTGCTGTGGAGTGCTGTGTCACAATGACAATGGGAGTTGGAGTTTCCCAATGGGCTTTCACTTTCACAAGATGGAGAGACTATGAATAGATGAAGTGAAGGACAGATGAGGTGATGGAGGGAGAAAATGTTGAGAGACGTAAGATGGACAGACAAGGAGGAGGAGGAAGGCTAGATGGACAGATGAAGAGAAGAGCAGAGAGAGGGACCTTGGAAAGAGATTGATGGCCACGGGCATCCACCAACATCAGCACCACAACATCATATCACAACATCACCACCACGACACCACAATATCAGCATCACAGCATCAGTACCAATTGTACAACAACATCAGCTCCACAACAACAGCACCACAACATCACAGCAACACAACATCACAGCACAACATCACAGCACTAGGTGCGCACTCATCACATCACAACATCAGCACCACAACATCAGCACCACAACATCAGCACCACAACAACACAACATCACATCACAACATCACCACAACAGCAGCATCACCACATCTGCATCACAACATCACCACCACATCATCACCACCACATCATCACCACCACAGCACAGCACTAGGGGTGGACACATGACATCAGATTCACCACCACAACATCAGCACCACAACACCAAATCACATTACAGCATCAGCATCACAACATTAGCACCATATAGGGCAGATTATAGTTCAGCAACGGCGCCTGTTGCTTACGGTCGCTAACCACTGTTGATGTTATAGATCTGCGCACGAGGTCTCATGTCGTTAGCTACATTTGGCTACATAGCTACAAGGCTACAGTACAGTAGTCAGACGGCAGGCATTGTGCTGCGAGTGCTAAATTGATGTAATGTTTGTTTGCTACTTACTAATTCAGTCATTGTAGCTTCATTTATTTACACAGACTAGAAAGAAAGTGTTCGTATTCCACAGAATATTGACAGTTTGACTCTCGTAAACTACTGGAGAACTGTGCCGCCACGAGAAGAAGGAAGTTTCGAGACGACCAATCACAGCACCTTTTCTCTGCGACCTTCGCAACCGTCTGTCGCGTAGTCAGGATTTTTTTGAGGCGCGCGACGACGGTTGCAGAGCCTCTGCGCGGGGGGTGTGGTCGCGCACAGACGGTTGCACAGGCTCTGCAACCGTCAGCGCCAATAAGTATAAATTGGCCATATCACAGCATCAGTACCACAATATCAGCAGCACAACATCACACCACCACAACATTACAGCATCCGTACCAGTCATACCACAACCTCAGCAGAACATCATCACCACCAATCTTACCATACAGAGTGTCTGGAATGACCCGAATTGAGAAATGATAATTGGTGGGAGGGGCGAACTCCCCTGACGTTTGAAATGTTAGGAACGATTACTGGTGAGCAAGGTTAATTCTGTTGAGGTTTGGAATATGCCCCTCCCTCTTCCCAACCCCCATTCTCAGATTGGCTGGTTGTCTAGCAAAATGAATAATGTCCTCCAGGAACACCTGACTCAGATGTCAAATTCAATTTCCTCTTTGGGGATTAATAAAGTCTCCCTCTCTCTGTCTCTCTCTGTCTCTCTCTCGCTCTCATGTGATGTGAGAGAGAAGTGTAAATTGACTGTAGCATACGTATACAGTGATTCAGACAGTGATAGTCAACCTGGATGCATTAGTTTACAATCCATTTGTATATCGCTAAAGCTCTTTTTTAGTGTTAACATACATTTTTTGCAGAACTTTTCACACAAACACAACAACCTCACACCAAATCAGCAGAATTGTATTAGATACATCGCAAAACTCAACATGGTTTTCTTAACTCGACACACAGTTTAAAAAGGAATTTTTTTTTTTTCGTTGACACATCACATCATTTGGACACATACAGTAGCAGCAAGAATGAAAAACACACTTGGCCTCTTGGTTTCTCTCCACGCATCATATTCCATTTTAGGGAGGTCAGGAGTCTAGGAGTGAGTTCATCATTTGGAAATAGTATAGTGCGGTGGTGCTCAAACTGTGGTACGCGTACCACTGGTGGTACTTGAGACATCTCTGGTGGTACTTGGAATGCCAATTATGAACCTCTCCTGTACTGACTGGCAAAAGTGAATATGGAAGGCCTTTACTGTGATATTCTAATGTTGGTTGTCAAGGTGGTACCCGGAGTGCTCAATATTTTCTCAGGGGGTACTTCACACAAAAAGTTTGAGAACCACTGGTATAGTGTATAAAACATGTGAGTTGTGTTCTAATTTGAAAATGCACTTCAGCAAACAGATATAAACTGTAATGCATATACAGATGGCCAGACTAAAGCACCACAGCATTATATCAGCATTAGCAGCTGACCTTTGAGGCTATCTGAGGGACCAGGGATGCATTCCAATATGCACACTCCCGACCTCCACTTGTGCTTGTGGCCTCGCCCCACCTCCTGGCTCCTCCTCCATGGAGAAAGCTGTCAGCCTAGCCACAACAACTTTTGGGAGACTGTTTTTCATTCACCATCCCATAAATGGGAAAATGACATTAGAATTGAGATATTGCAAGATATTGCATTCATTTTCTGTTGTCGGTGTCAGTGAGGTCACAAGCAGGCAAGTGAGCAAGAGAGGACGAAAGTCCGCAGATTGCAATGCACCCCAGTACTGAACTGGGAATCTGGCAGACAAGGCATTTTCCTGGTGTGCCGACAGTCCTCAGGGGCTATGCTGTTGTTGCTCTTTTTTGCTTGTTTGTATCCTTTTTTCCTTACGGTAGGGACACATAGGAGGCGAAGCAAGGCGAAGCGAAGAGAGGCGAAATTCAACCGTCATCAGGTCGTCGCGGCGAATCAAATGGAATGGAACAGTTATGTTGTTGATTTGATTGGGCCGTGGCAGGCGAATTCGCTCCTCATTTGCATAACATTAAACTTTCTTTAATAATTTCGCTTCGCTCCTGTTCGCTTGCTGTCGCTTGCCATCGCTTGCCTTCGCCTCGCCATCGCTTGCCTTCGCCTCTCTCATAGGAATGAATGGCAAAGTTTGCAAATTCGCGTGTATGTGTCCCTACCGTTAGAGACTGGCCCTCAGTTTAGATGGGGCAGCCCATTATCTTTAATATAGGCAGTGAACTGAGCTCATCGTAGCCTCTTACAGCAGATGGGGTCGCCAGTGGGCCTATTCACTATTCACTATTTCCTGAAAATACTGAACTAACATCATAACGACATTGCTATGATAGTACCGAGAACCGTAAAAGTCCTCAACAAAGTTCCAGACGAGAGTATTAAAAAAACGTTTTCACTGAATTCTATGCTTCAAAGCTTTGGAACCAGCTTCCAGGTGACGTAAAAAATGCACCCACTATTGATAGCTTTAAATCTAGACTCAAGACAAAGCTGTTCTCAGATGCTTTCCCCTAGCTTAAATTACATATCATTCTTTTTTTATTATTATTTTTTATTTTTATGTTTATTTAATTAGTTTTATTTTATTTTATTATTATTTTTACCCTTATGTTTTATCTTAATGTTTTAAATGTTTTTTTGACTCTAATTCATTTCCTTCTTTCTTCCCTGTTTCCTTTCATTTACATTTGTTAACTTTGTGAAGCACATTGAGTTGCACCTGTGTATGAAATGCGCTATATAAATAAACTTGCCTTGCCTTGCCTTACCTTGAATTGTGATTAAGGCTTACATTTTCAAGGCAACACTTAAAATATATTTCAAATGTTACCTACTATCAATTAGACAAGGATTTTCGTTATCAATACTGATGCTGATTTCACTTTTCATTGTGCATATTATGAGCTTCATTGAGGACTTTTACGGGCTAGTCTCAGAAGACGGAAGTAACGTCGGCAGAGCTTTAGCAGCAGAAAAGCTATTCGGCTTGTGTTGATAATAATAAACTGCTGGACTATTAACAAACTTCCAAATGCTTCGTTTTGTGAGTACAGCCCATATTTGTACTACTGTAGAAGTTTGGTGTCGTGACATGTGAATTTTGTGTAAGTTTGGAAATAGTCCGGGATCCATATGCGCTTGTGCCAAGCTAACCGGAATAAACATTGAATAACTCGGTAACTCTGTTGATGTAAGTCCAAGCCAGAAAACACTTTGGGTGGACTATTGGATGGATGTCACTGTTCAAATGGCATTAGGGTGAATCTACTCCGAACCATTGCTTTAACCCCTAAGACACGGCTTTATACATTTGTTGTTACCAATATGGTAATGACCAAGTCATGGTGCATTACTAAAGGGCCTGTGTTATGTCATAGTATTGTAGTGCTATGGTAGGTACATTCTAATGACTATTACAGCGTGCCACTGGAGGTATGGCGCGCATTAAGGGGCTACGTAACAGATTAAGACATAGCCTTAGCAATTTTGGTGACAGTAAGGTTATGTAACATAGGCTCTGCGCTAAGGGGTTAATATTGTTGAAAAGCAGGGCACTGTATGAGGGGATGGTCTATTCCAAAAGTGCCTGGCCCAGGGCTGGACTGGCCATCTGGCATATCGGACATCTCCCGGTGGGCCCTATTTTCAGAAATGTTTTTTTTTTTTAATTCAGAAAAATTTCAGAAATTAGGGGCCCACGATGGTGCGGGTCCCACCGATGAGTCAGTTCTGCTCTGCTAATGGGAATGAAGGGGCCCCCTAATTGAATGAGGGGCCCCTTTAAGCCAAGAGTGCCCGGGCCCTATTTCTCCCCCCAGCCCAGCCCTGGCCTGTTTTTCAGTTCTAGTCCAGCCCTGACAGGGACGCTTAGCAAGTGGGAATGCCTCCTCTCCACTTCACACACACACAAACACACACACTCACACACAAACACACACACTCACACACACACACACACACACACACACACACTCTCTCACACACACACACACACACACACACACACACACACACACACACACACACACACACACACACACACACACACGTGGAGGAGGTAGAGGCAGAGGCACTACTGCCCACTTCACACACCGCCCCCCCACGCCCCCCTATCCCCACTTCACCCCAACCCCCCCCCCCCCCCCCCACCACCACGCCCCCAGCCCCCAGCCCCACTTCACCCCCCCACTGGTCCACGGCCCATGGCATCAGTCTGGCCGCAGGAAACGGACACGTAGCTGAGGGGGCAGCTAGACGGACGAGACGTCACACCGGGTTATTGTTTCCTTCCATCATTGGGAAAGTGGACGGAGCAGCGGCCCTACGTGTGTGTTCAGTGACATACACACAAGCACGCATACACACACACACACACACACACACACACACACACACACACACACACACACACACACACACACACATATGTGCACAAACGCACACATACACACACTGTCTGCCTGCATACATTCCTCCAAGTCATTGACAAAGTGGAGGGAGCAGAGTTCCTAAGCAGTGCACCGTGCACACACACAAACACACACACTATCTCTCTCACACACACACACTCACACACACACACACTCTCTCTCACACACACACACACACGCACACACGCACACACGCACACACGCACACACGCACAAACACACACACTCTCTCACACACACGCACGCACGCACGCACACACACACACACACACACAGACTGAACTTGGAGGAGGCAGAGGCAGAGGCAGAGGCATTACTGGTCCATAGGGGATGAAAGTCGTTTAATGAAATCCTCCGAGGAGGCACTGATGCAATGTGTGTCCACCACTTCATATTGAGTGAAGCTGTCTTTCTATATCACTAGAGAGGACATGACTGGTATGTTCCCTTCCCTCCATGCAGTATAGCTTCTACTGTGTGAGAATTGAAACAGGCCCTACCGTGGCGCAAATGGTAGGACACTCGTTTGCTATGTGGCCGACCAGGGTTTGACTCCCGGCCCGTGTCCTTTGCAGACCCTTCGACCATCTCTGGCCCAATCTCAATTCACCCCTTGGCCCTACCCCTTACCCCTCCCTTCTGTTTTGTGTAGGGGTAGGGGTATCCCAATAGTCGTTAAGGCAGAGGGGTAGGGGTAAGGGGGAGGGCTTTGTAGCCCTAAAAAAGGAGGGGTTCGGACAGGCAGACTCCGTTTGGAGGGGTAAGGGGTAGGGGTAAGGGGTAGGGATAGGGTTTGGCATACAAATGGGATTGGCCCTCTCTCTGCCCACTCACTTCCTGTCACTACCTTCACTATCCTGTCAAATAAAGGCAATAACCCCCCCCCCCAAAAAAAAAGAATTTTAAAGAAAAAAGAGAATTGAAACAGATATAGTCATGCAAGCATAGTGAAGATGGTAAGTTCTACCGTTTTACAACATGCATTGCAAAATTACCTGCTTATGGTCAATGGACCGAAATGTTGCAGAATGAATAATTCCTACAGCCAATGTAGACAGTGTGTTGGAGATTGTTTTATTTTGATGGATCTATCTATCTATCTATCTATCTATCTATCTATCTATCTATCTATCTATCTATCTATCTATCTATCTATCTATCTATCTATCTATCTATCTATCTATCTATCTATCTATCTATCTATCCTGGGTGTCTTTCTTGCAAGGAGCTGTTGTCAATCCCTTTGCACGTGTGTTTGTAAAACATTTTGTCAACAATGTGTTAAGACTTTATTCTAACTGCCAATGAGAGAAAGCCTGTGTTTAAACTTGCTTACAGTGTTACAGTAAAATGAGAGCACCAATACGTAGTGTCATTGTTGCAATATGAGTGTTTTATCATGGATCCCCCTTCGCTTTAAACCTTTTCTCAATTAATTTTTGAGTTAGAAAAAAGTATGCATGTTAAATAAAAAATAAAATAAATAAATAATAACAACAACAACAACAACAACAACAACAATATAGTCAATTTTCAATTCAATTCAAGTTTATTCGCCAGACTATTGGTCCACAGTCACATAATACAGAGATACAGACATTTCACCCATTGCTCTCCAAGCCTGGATGTGTACCTTGCACTACTGACAAATGGATTACTGAGTGCCACCATGATGATATTGAAGGAATCATCCAGGAGCTGTGTAAATTTGCACATTAAGTTTCTAAAAGGGTCAGATATACTACCCCCCCTCCCCCCTCCCCAATTTGATGTGCATTTTCTGTTGTGCATACCAATAGGCAAGTTCCCTCACAATGTGGCCAGGCACTCCTCCTTGCCTTAATTTAATAACTTTTTGTGATTCACACGGTCAAACGCCCTATAAGCATCAGTAAAACCATTAAAACAGTTGAATTTTTAGATTTATACAGGTTCGCTATCTAGAAATACACGTCTGTACAATGCTTTGACTTTCTGTCTTGTTTCTGTGGTTCAGTTAGAAACTGGAATGTCAACATTTCCCCAATCCTGCAATGATGAAAAAATATTTAAAAAAATTCCTAGATCTGGATCGTGAGCCGGATCACCACCAACATTTAATGCTTCTTCCTGTTGTAATTTCCAACAACTCGACAAAATTTCATCAAAAATAACTTTGTGAGTTATCCTGCTGACAAACAAACAAATAGACATACAAACCAATGTGACCAAAAACATAACCTCCTTGGTGTAGGTAATAATACTAATAATGATGATGAAGAAGACTATTGCAATGTTCAAATGTAGCGTTACTGTCTGCCCCTGATCAAAGGCTGGAGTCAATATGGATTAGATTGCACATGGATTACAACACATCACATCGATTACCGTATTTCCTCTATTTATAACCGGGCTCTTAACACGCATATAAATGGTATATTACACCCCCCTACATTGTGTTGCAGGCACTGCTACAGGTAGTCTACTCTCAAATCAAGGAAGTATTGTTGCACATCTCTTCATCTCATGCTGTGCCATGGATTCACTTTTTTTAGATCTCTGTTTTGTTGTCTCTCCTGCCTTTTTTGGTCTAGCTTTATTGATGAAACACTTCTTTGTTCCTACATTTATCCACTTTAGGATTCTAAACTGTTATTTTGTGGTGTTTATCTAGACAATCATCGACCCTGCGACTGAGTTGAATTTTGTTTCATCCTTGCAGCTTTCATGTCGCCTGAAGAATCTTTTCTGTTCCTTGCAGTGCAGTGTTTGCACTGTTTGTTTGTCTGTTGTTGACTCGCCACAGCAGCAGTGCTGTACTGCAAGATGAAGCAAACATTGTCAAAGACCATGTAAACGAAAACACTGCGGAGTATCGAGGAAGGGGTGGAGTGGAGATAAAACAGATCTATTCATTTCACATGCTTTTCACACTAAGTAAAACCATGTTTAAGTACAAAAAAACTGAAATAGTCACAGTTTTTTCTAGCTGAAAGAGCAAAGCAACTTTCCATATCTGTATGTCATTCTGGGAAACACACACGTGGTGTCTTAAAGTGAGGAGTCTGCACACTTGAAATCCTTTTCTTGTGTTTTATTCCATGGCAGAACTATGTTTCTTCATGAAACTTTAAAACTTAAGTCAGCACT
>NC_085874.1:40357485-40367485 GCF_034702125.1 Engraulis encrasicolus | reverse complement strand
GGGATATATAAACCAGGACAGCATCAAACACACAGGCGAGGACACAAATGTAATTTTACGTGTGATTTCACAATCATCATCTCTCCTTGCCACACACTAGTTAGTGGTGCTGGGAAACTAGACATAACCCAGTAATTAGCCTACTGTAATCAGGGAAGCCGACGTGGGGGGACAAAGGGGTGAGCTGTCCTGGGCCCAGGGAGAGAGGGGGCTCATAATTGGGGTCCTCATTACATTGTATGTATTGGATTGGGGGCCCTTTCAAATGACTTTGTACCGGGCTCGGCAAAAGCTGTCAGCGACCCTACTGTAATAACAGACACTGTCTGTGAATAAAGTGTACCGTGGTCATAAATCTTTAGCACATACAAATGCAGTATTATTTCAACAGAGCACTCTGGGACCAAATACATGATGTTAAGTTGACACACAAATAGAAGATGTTAAGTTGACACTCTTTGTATTGAATAAAAACAGCATTTTTTTTTTACAGAGTCACGCTGCATTTTTTATTGTGCATGTAGTCCTCATTCTGTATGCTAATTGTGCTACAGTATGCAAGCCATGGCCAGCATATACAGGCTATGGATGACAAGGGGAATACTGTAACAGCACTGTACTGCTCTCTCAACAGGCCGGGGATGACGAGGGAATACTGTAACAGCACTGCATTCTCAGCAGGATACAGGCTGGGGATGACGAGGGCAATACTGTAACAGCACTGCATTCTCAACAGGATACAGGCTGGGGATGACGGGGGGAACACTGTAACAGCACTGCATTCTCAACAGGATACAGGCTGGGGATGACGAGGGCAATACTGTAACAGCACTGCATTCTCAACAGGATACAGGCTGGGGATGACGAGGGCAATACTGTAACAGCACTGCATTCTCAACAGGATACAGGCTGGGAATGACGGGGGCATTACTGTAACAGCACTGCATTCTCAACAGGATACAGGCTGTGGATGACGGGGGGAACACTGTAACAGCACTGCATTCTCAACAGGATACAGGCTGGGGATGACGAGGGCAATACTGTAACAGCACTGCATTCTCAACAGGATACAGGCTGGGGATGACGAGGGCAATACTGTAACAGCACTGCATTCTCAACAGGATACAGGCTGGGGATGACAGGGGGAACACTGTAACAGCACTGCATTCTCAACAGGATACAGGCTGGGAATGACGGGGGCAATACTGTAACAGCACTGCATTCTCAACAGGATACAGGCTGGGAATGACGGGGGCAATACTGTAACAGCACTGCATTCTCAGCAGGATACAGGCTGGGGATGACGAGGGCAATACTGTAACAGCACTGTACTGCTCTCTCAACAGGCTACAGGCCGGGAATGACGGGGGAAATACTGTAACAGCACTGCATTCTCAACAGGATACAGGCTGGGGATGACGAGGGGAATACTGTAACAGCACTGCATTCTCAACAGGATACAGGCTGGGAATGACGGGGGCATTACTGTAACAGCACTGCATTCTCAACAGGATACAGGCTGTGGATGACGGGGGGAACACTGTAACAGCACTGCATTCTCAACAGGATACAGGCTGGGGATGACGAGGGCAATACTGTAACAGCACTGCATTCTCAACAGGATACAGGCTGGGAATGACGGGGGCAATACTGTAACAGCACTGTAGGCTACTGCTCTCTCAACAGGCCGGGGATGACAAGGGGAATACTGTAACAGCACTGTACTGCTCTCTCAACAGGCCGGGGATGACGAGGGAATACTGTAACAGCACTGTAGGCTACTGCTTTCTCAACAGGCCGGGGATGACGAGGGAATACTGTAACAGCACTGTACTGCTCTCTCAACAGGCCGGGGATGACGAGGGAATACTGTAACAGCACTGTAGGCTACTGCTTTCTCAACAGGCCGGGGACAGTGTTGCAAGATTGGACTGTTTCCCGCCCAATTGGGCTGCTTACGATGGTCGTGTGCGGGTAAAAATGGCATTTTGCAGAAAAACCCGCCCAATTTTTGCCATAGGAATCAATAGAATTGGGCGGGATTTTGAGCTTCTAGGCGGGTTTTGAGCATTTTTTGGGCTGGAAATCCTCAGCCTCATCTGGCAACCCTGGTCGGGGATGACGAGGGCAATACTGTAACAACACTGACAGCACTGTACTGCTCTATCTACAGAATACGGGCTGGGGATGACGGGGGGAATACTGTTAGCCTGATTAGCCTGACCACGGGCAGTCATGGGTGAGCGGTTAGGGCGTCAGACTTGCATCCCAGAGGTTGCCGGTTTGACTCCCGACCCGCCAGGTTGGTGGGGGGAGTAATCAACCAGTGCTCTCCCTCATCCTCCTCCATGACTGAGGTACCCTGAGCATGGTACCGTCCCACCGCACTGCTCCCCATGGGGCGCCACTGAGGGCTGCCCCCTTGCACGGGTGAGGCATAAATGCAATTTCGTTGTGTGCAGTGTTCACTTGTGTGCTGTGGAGTGCTGTGTCACAATGACAATGGGAGTTGGAGTTTCCCAATGGGCTTTCACTTTTTCACTTTCACATTATCATCGACGTCCAAATCTCTTCGAGACTTGGTCTGACCAAGAGCATAACAATTAACATTTCCCAAACGGCATGGTTGACCCACCTCCCTTGGTTTGCTTATGGTTGTTTGCTTATCGACAAAGTGGGATATTTTCAGGAACTCAGAAAGTACTTGCATTGCTCTTGACCTGACTAGTTGCAACGCTGAAAGGAGGAGGGCACAGCCAGGCTAGAATACTGTAACAGCACTGTACTGCCGGGGATGACGGGGGGAAATACTGTAACAGCACTGCTTTCTCAACAGACCGTGTCTGATGTGATGCAGCAGCATTTATTAACAGGGGTATCCCCCTTGTACATTCCATCGACTCGCCGTAGCCATGGCAACAAATGACTACCGCAGTGATGTACATGTATAGTACATGTAATGTGTGGTACTAGAGGGAGAGAGAGAGAGAGAGAGAGAGAGAGAGAGAGAGAGAGAGAGAGAGAGAGAGAGAGAGAGAGAGAGAGAGAGAGAGAACCAATTCCAGGTCTTTTATAAGCCATCAGGAGGGGCTTCCTGGCTCACACAGATGCACAGACAGCCAGTCAGACAGACAGACACACACACACACACACATAATCTCTCTCTCTCTCTCTCTATCTCTGCCTCTCTCTCTCTCTCTCTCTCTCTCTCTCTCTCTCTCTCTCTCTCTCTCTCTCTCTCTCTCTCTCTCTCTCTCTCTCACTCTCTCTGTGTGTGTGTGTGTGTGTGTGTGTGTGTGTGTGTGTGTGTGTGTGTGTGTGTGTGTGTGTGTGTGTGTGTGTGTGTCTCTCTCTCTCTCTCTCTGTCTGTCTGTCTGTCTGTCTCTCTCTCTCTGTCTGTCTGTCTGTCTGTCTGTCTCTCTCTCTCTCTCTCTCTCTCTCTCTCTCCATGTAAACAGCTGTAGTTGCTGTCCTTGTCACCCCGCCTCAATGGCACAGGAATCAGGATGAAGATGAAGACTGGCAGAGGTCAGAGCATTCATTACGAGGGCTACAGTGTACGATGACCCTGAGACTGATGCATGCAGAGATCAGGATGAAGATACTGTATGTGGACTACCACCCTCGACCTGTGCTTGTGGCCTCGCGCTTCGCTGCCTCCGCAAACAAAACAATAAAGTTGCTCTGCTGTTAGCCCTAGCCACAACAACGTTTTGGGGCTGTGCACCGTCCCAATAGCAAATGTGGAAATGGCATTAGAGTTGAGCTTTTGCGAGATATTGAAATACATTTCTGTCGTCAGTGACGTCATCACGAGGCCACAAGCAGGCAAGAGAGGATGGGAGTTAGGATAATGGAAAGAACCATAAGACTCTGGTGTGTATGGCAGAGGTCAGAGGTCATAGGTCATAGGTCAGAGCATTCATTAGGAGGCTGCAGTGTATGATGACCCTGGGACTGATGCAGAAGCCATCAGGTTAAAGTGTAGTTTGTGTGTGTGTGTGTGTGTGTGTGTGTGTGTGTGTGTGTGTGTGTGTGTGTGTGTGTGTGTGTGTGTGTGTGTGTGTGTGTGACATTCTCAAGGGAAAGTGCAACAGGTAGCCATGAGTAATTGTATGTACAGACTCTGACAGTGAAATGCACAGCATGTTGAGGAAACAGTATAGAAATGGTATCAAATACAGAGTCCTGCAAATGTGGCTAGTCAATACAAGGGCCATTTACGGGTACTTGCATCAGACTGTTCACACACATTCACACACATGCGTAGCAGAAATCTACAAGTAAAGAGTAACATTTAAAACCATATCAATCTGAACATACAGTAGGCTATCTTAATGTAGGCTACCTTCGTCTTTTGCTGAAGAAAGAAGGAAAACAAAATCTTCCACTTGCAGGGACAGGAATGCGATAATGCCATCAACCAGCCTTCACACAGATTTTATTGGATTCCAGTCGGATTTGAAGCAGCAGACCCTTGCTAACCCCCAGCAAACACACAGGCATTTACACCTGTAACTTCAGTCAGGTTTGAAGATGTGCTCCCTTGTTAACCCTGGCCAGCTGTCAGTGTTTTGAGCTCCAATTACCATGTAGTAGAGTTGGCAAGTGACTATGTCTGTGGGTTGTGGAGCTGGCAGGTAAGAGGCAGTGTTGAAGGTGAAGATTGTGCACTTCCCAATAGTGGTGTCAACAATGATCGATTCGGCGATGCAATCCAATGCGGGGCATGGACGATCCAGAATTGATCCGGCAATTTTCAGAATCGATCCGGCAATTTTTTTGAGTTTCAATTACTTCCATGTATATTTCGGGAGCAAATGAATGTTAAATTAAATAAAAGCACTTCAAAACATTGCAAGACTGATACAGACTGATACAGAAAACAGCCAATAAATTGTTGCTCAGTATCTGACTACTTGTATTGCCTCATCATGACTGATTAAACATTTGCCTTGCTTTCAGTAGAAAGAAAATAGAAAATTGCAATGCATTGTAGAATTGAATCTGATCGGATCGGATCGGATCGCATAGAATCGAATCAAATCGCTACCTCTCGAATCGTGATCGAATCGGATCGTGAGGGCAGTGCCGATCCACACCACTACTTCCCGAGAAAAGGTGCAGGACAAAGGCTGACTGTGACTTTGAGTCCGCACACTTAAATTCCTTTTTTGTTGTTGTTTTATGTCATGGCTGGATTACGTTTCGACTTCATCAGTCTTCATCTGATTCTTCATCAGGGAGAATCTGATGAAGACTGATGACGTCGAAACGCCATCCCCACCGCTCCCACCAACCCCATCCACATCGGCTTCGTGCCTACAGTAAAGCTACGTTCACACACGTCGCTGCTAGTTACTAGCTTCTCGCTCGCTGGCCTACTCGCCACTCTCTCATGGAACGTTTGCTAAACGTTCCCGCGGCTTTAACTGCCAATGCACAGGCGAGAAGTACCGAACTCTGCATTCCAATTGGTTACTCTTTACTCGCCTCGCTCGAAGTTAAAACATTTTCAACTCGGGATTCAACTCGCATCGCTTGTACACTACTCGCCTACTCACCTCCTTGTCTCACTGGAACACATAGACATTCTATTGACCTAATTCGTTGAGCAAATAAATAGCAGCTACGTGTGTGAATAAGGCTTAAGAATCTATGCCCAGTAACAGAGCTGTCACTGCTGTGCTTATGTTATGTTACTTTCTTTCAAAACAGACACATGTGCACCTCGTCTGTCTCTCTGGCTGTCCTACAACCTTTGGGGTGAGTAAGAAAGAAAAAAAATGAAAAATCATAATTGGGACTCTGCATGTATGAAATCTGCCTCCAAGGTCCCACAGAGCAAGCCAATCTCAGTGCTCTCCAGGCTCAGTGCTGCGTATATTGCAGCGCGATGGCCCAGTGGGCTAAGACATCCACATTATGCTGGGGACCCGGGTTCAACTTTGGCCCGAGGTTGCTTCCTGGTTTCCTGGTTTCCCACTCCTGTCCATACCCTGTCTCTGTCATCAGTCTATCTGCTTACGTAATAAAGGTGTAACCCCCCCACCCCCCCCCAAAAAAAATAAATAAATAAAAGAAAATAAAAAATAAAAGGGCTGCTTACCGCTAGCACATTGAATTACTATATGTGTGAAATGCGCTATAGAAAAAGTGCCTTGCCTTGCCTATACCTCTACACTATGACAAGGAGTGTCCTCTTTTTTTACTCAATGTTTTTTATTCATATTAAGGCATAAAAGAGAAATGGAAACAGATGTGGATAACAGACTGTCTGAGCTAATGCTGTTTCTGTGTGTGTGTGTGTGCGTGCGTGCGTGCGTGCGTGCATGTGTGTGTGTGCGCGTGTGAAACTTCCCAGTAGTGACAGCAGCAGCAGTGTGCTGGCTCTGCCTCTGACTCACTCCGACTGCACGCATGAGAAATGTTTTGATTAAACATACGGTATGTCAGAGCAAACAAGAACGACATTTCAGTTTCCAGGAGGCAAAACAAAGTATGAGCAGTCTGTGTTTCTTTGACAACCCCAGTAAGATTCTCAGTAACTGGAGCTAGGCACTTTTCTAGCTACCCTATAGCACACAATAACCAGAAAAACATTCTCTGATATTACAGTTCACAGACCTCTGCCTCTACATCTTTTCAGTTTTCAGCCCATCTTTTCAGTTTTTATTCCATTACACTTTTTTTATTTTTAACCAAATGTACATTATTTGATTAAATTGATTTTATATGTACATGTGTATATTTCAATAAGACATTATTTCCCATTTTTTTGAGAGGCAAGCAAGGTTTTTACACACAAAAAAAGATTTTTCATACGTTCATGACTTTTTTTTTGTTATTTCAATGATGATGATGATAAAATTATGGTTGATTTCAGCTGTATGCCACCTGCATCTGCATTGTAGGACTGCTCTGCAAAACACATACCTGTGAGGCTTCATGAAATGAACAGAAAACACACCTGGTAAACTCCAACTCCCATTGTGACACAGCACTCCACAGCACACAAGTGCACACTGCACCCAACAAAATTGCAGTTATGCCTCGCCCGTGCAAAGGGGGCAGCCCCCAATGGTGCCCTAAGGGAGAAGTGTGGCAGGACGGTATCATGCTCAGGGTACCTCAGTCATAGTCTGATTATCATCGACTTTCAAATCTCTTCAAGACTTGATCTGACCAAGAACATAGCAATTAACATTTCCCAAACAACATTTCCCAAATGGCCTCCCTTGGTTTGCTAATGATTGTTTGCTTCCCAACAAAATGGGAGAAGTTCCCGTATTTGCTGGAACTCAGAAAGTACTTGCATTGCTCTTGACCTGGGCCTCGTTTCCGAAAGGGCCTTAAGTACTACTTAACGCTACGTGCTACTTAAGTTCACACGTAACACCATCGTAGAGCTCACAGAGCGTTTCCCAAAGCCAACTTAGCTAAGAACCATCGCAGGTTGACACGTAACTCTAAGAGCAATCCACGAGTGGTCTAGAGTAGTCTTAACGCGCTAAGATTGATCGTAGCGGCATGGCACAGTGGAGACACCCACAGGATATGAAGGGAAAAGAAGAAACCTGCGCATAAGATTGCTGTTTTAAGACGCGAGTGGCATGGCACAGTGGAGACACCCATAGGAAAAGAGGAAACTTGCACTTCAAGTTGATGTTTTAAGACGGGAGTGTAAATATCATGGCAGCACAGTTGACACTGCAACGAAAATAAGAAGGTAACATTAATTGTGGATGTGTAGGCCTATAAAATAAAAGCAATGTGTTTGGAAATATTTTACAGGTAGTAAAATAGTTCGACTGTGTTTGATAAACCTGGGCATAATTAAACTGTGATGAATCATAATTTGTGTGGGTGCTTCATGAACAAGAACAAGGCAAAATGAATAAGGGGCTTCGGAAACCAGAGACAAGAGTGTTGATGAGTGGTGATGAAACTTTATTTGTTTAATATTTTTTTTAAAGAAAAATGGTCATCGAGTTGTTGCACCCTCTTTCATTTTCAAGTAGCCTAAGAAAGGGAAGGCGACGCAGAAAATACATGATAGTTGTAGGCGAAGGGTAAGTAAGCTATGACAAAAAGGCAGCGATGGGGATTCGTGTAGATTTTTTGTTTTAATAACAGCAGACTGCCGTGCAAAAATGTCCTCACAGTTGTGAAAGCCTTGAGCGCACGGTACTTTGTGCACCGCTCACCACATGTGCCAAGCTCTGCTCTCCCTATTCCGACTGTAGTAGGCTAAGCAATAACAAAAAAGGCAGCGAGGGGATGTGTCAATTTTGATGGACATTGTTTTTCATAACAGCATGCTGACGTGCTCCCGACAGTTGTCAAGCCTTGAACGCCTTGAGGTTGTAACTTTGCGCATCCCAATTTGGAACTCCAACTAGGCCTACTTGTCTTCTTAAATAGGCCTATTAAGCTGCAATAGCCAACTGCACGCGCTTTATCTGGGTCTTATTATATGGTTGTGACGTCATCGGTCGAATGCTCCATTCATTTCAACGGGGCTCCCCAAAGTTTGCACGTCTGTTATTTTTCGATAACGGACGGGTTGGTCTATAACAGACCGCTGTCAATGGCAACAAGACTTTTCACTGCTAAAGCGACTTTTCAACAAGACTCTAATCAGCTGCTGTGATAGACAACACCTGTTGTCCAGGCTACCTAGCTGTTAGCGGTGTTCCGCAACGGCACTGTTTTGTTTTGTGCAGCAACAATAATAGCCTAGACTTCACATTAAATAGGCCTAAAGAAATGTCCCCGCCATGTGTGAATCATTTAAGTATATCCATATAATAAGCGGGTTAACTTTCGGCGAGTCGGTCGCTTTGTGGAATAGCAGCACTTCAGAGAGAACAAGACCCCTCCGCTCCGCGTTGGGGTCTAAAGATTCTCTCTGTCGTGCTGCTATTCCACGGTAGCGACCTTCTCGCCGAACGTTAACCCTTACTTAACGGCGTAGCTCATGGTTATTACCGTCAGTTGGGAGTTTTGCATGATTTCATTGTTTGTGTGCATTTTATTTCATTTGCCAACAATAACTCCTATCAATAGTTGCAAACAGCTAAAAATGTATTCCACCTTTTATGGAGAGCAACTTTTGACACTTACACACGCCTTACTTTTTGTAAATGGTTTAGCAGCAGATGACGGCGCAGTTCACTCCGAGGACACTTCAGCACCACGTAAATGGACAGCGATCCTTAAGAGCGACGCTACGAATGATCTTAGAGGCTGTGCATGCGCGTTCATGTACGAATGTCTTTGGGAAACAGTCGTAGAAAATCTATGAACATTCGTAGGATCACTGGTTAACGACACACGTAAGAACCATCGTTATCGGGAAACGAGGCCCTGACTGGTAGCAACACTGAAGCTGTTGCGTCAGTAGGAGGACACGGCCTGGCTACCTCAGTCATGGTCGAGGATGGGGGAGAGCACTGGCTAATTACTCCCCCCACCAACCTGGCAGGTTGGCTGTCGAACCGGCAATCTTTGGGCTACAAGTCTGATGAAAACCTGATGCCCTAACCGCTTTCCCATGACTGCCCATGAAATTTAACTTCTCCTGGTAGTTTGGCAAACCGAGGGATCTAAAACGTATCTGTCATCTCAAGAAATGGGGGGGGCAATGAAAATCTACCATTTCAGATGTCTCAGCAGAGGCTCATTCAAGGCAATGGCACACCAGTTCAGTTGACTGAAGGAATTGTGGGCCCGATTGATTGTAGCGTTAACCAGAAGCATAAACACACCTTTTGCATCTCCCTCGGACAAATGGGTTGACAACACTAGTTAACCCGACCAAAGTCTCAAAGAGACTTTCAGTTGCCATAGCCACGCTACATTGACAGGTTATGCACATGTTGTCAAATCTAGCTCAAACATGGAAAAGGGAAGTCACTTGCACTCTAACCTTCACAGTAAATGTTGTGGTGTTAATTCAACACTTAGAGAGTTCATTTAAGTCCAAATGATGTCAGAT
>NC_085874.1:40334985-40352485 GCF_034702125.1 Engraulis encrasicolus | reverse complement strand
CATTACAGTAATATTTCTAGATTGTCCATTAATAGTTTGTCCGCTAATATTGCTGGAAATCCACCAGACAGCAAATGCGTCTATTACCCATACAAGTGAATACAAGTCCCTTTTGTCCACGCCCCCCCCCCCCCCCCTTCAGTACGTCCGCGACCCCCATGGGGGTCCCGACCCCCCGTTTGGGAACCACTGCACCCATTCATTCACTCAGTCACTCACTGAGTCATTGCACTCACTCACTGGCCTGTTAGCTGGATCTCCAAGTACCCCTCGGGGAGGGGAAGGGATGGGGTTGCAGCAGGCAGCGGGCTTTGTGCTGAGACAGATAGCGTGCGTAAGTCCGTAAGAGAGTAGTGGTATTTCAGTAATATAATAATGGTAATACTTCACACGTGTTTAGCAGGGCAGGCAGGAAGCTGAACCCTGGCTGACTGGCTGGCTAGCGTCACAGCCCTTTAAGTCTTCCTCGAAAAAACTGCTAGCGTCGCTCTGGCAACAAATCATGAGGGGTTATGGGAGGTGTCATGATGGGATGGAGGCGGGGTGAGGGATGAGGAGAGGCCACTTTGGACACTGTGCAGGGAGGGCGATGACGTGTACACGGCCCTCCCTACAAAGCAAAAAGTCAATAACTGCATTGTTGCTGAAAATGAGTCACTATGACTTTAATGACATAGGCCTACATTATTAAAATATACCTTAAGTCGAACAAAATGATTGATCTGCAAAAAAACGTGGTAATATAAAGTAACAAAACTGGCACATGTCAATAATCTACCCAAAACTACTTACACTGGACTGGATAATTTAACATTTTAAAGGGGCTCCAGGTAGGATTAAAAGTTTAATTAATCACTGTCCCGAGTCAGTCAATGGTAATGTGAATCATTACTAAGTGAACGATGATCCTCGCGGCCACTTCCACGGTTCGCTGTCAGAAAACCCCAAATGCAACTTTTTGAAAGAGCGGTCCGAAAGAATGCCGTGGGAAACACTTTACATATAAAAAATCGCTTTACATACTGTATTCAGATTTGTATCAACTGCTGGCATTCCGTGATGAAAAACATTCTCACAGGGAGTTCATTTGAACAGCATTTTTTTCATTACGGAGTAGATTTTGAGACAGGCATGCCACAGGCACCGTGCAAACGACTTTATCTTACCTTGTGCCCCTTTAGAGCCATTTTACTCCGTGTGGAGCTCTGTGCAGTTACTGCCTTTTTGTTTTGTAGTGCAGGGCAGTACAGCTCATCATAGAGCGGAAGGTTGACATTGACGGAATGTTGACTCACATAGCCTGCACTCCATTTGCTGCTCTTTGTTCCATGTTGCCATACAGAAGAGGGAGGTGTCATGATGTTATGCAGGCAGGGTGAGGCATGGAGAGAGGCCGCGGTTGAGACTGCGTAAGGAGGGGGATGACGTGTACAGTCAGCGCATCATCATAGAACGGAACGTTGACATTGACGGAATGTTGACTCGCACAGTCTGCGCTCCAATGACCATTTGCTTTTTTCCATTTGCTTTTTTTTCTCTTTTTTCCATGTTTTCATACAGTAGAGCGAGGTGTCATGATCGGTGAGGGGTGAAGAGAGGCCATGTTAGACACTGTGCAGGGAGGGGGATGATGTGTACAGCACATCATCATAGAACGGAACGTTGACATTGACGGAATGTTGTTGTTGTTGTTGTTGTCTGTTCCATGTTTTCGTACAGAACAGGAAAAAGGGCCTTTGTTTTTTGGCTTCTGTCTCATGGACTAAATTACAAAATGACTTGAAATTACGCAGAACTGATTCCAATTATTCCATTTCAATTCCAGGATTTGTTTATTTATTTATGTATTTATGTATTTATTTACACATGGAGATTGCCTCTTAAAATGTGGCATCTCATTTTCAATAGAGCCCCCAATAGGACTTATTTGTAATTGTTTTAATTGATTTGTTATTTCAATGCAACTGAAATTGTAATTTTGTAACTTGTGCTGCCACTTGGCCTGGGCGCTCTTGTAAAAAAAGAGATTTTTAATCTCAATACAGCAGGTTTACTTTCTTGGTAATATTAAAGTTAAATAAATGAAAACAAATAATCCACAGAAGCAGGTTGAGGGTGGGTGGGGATGGGATGGTGGGGTGGCTACTCGGCAGGGACGCAATGGCCCAGTTACTTTTTCAAAATACTCGCAATCATGATCCTATTACAGATGGCATTATAAAGTAAGTATGGGGGCGCTGTGGCGCGGCGCGCTAAGCCCCCCACATTTGGGCTTGCATGCCCATGGGGACCCCGGTTCGAGTCCGGCCGGGGTCATTTCCCGATCCCACTCCGTCTCTCTGTCACTCGCTTCCTGTCACCATCTCAGACTGTCAAATCAGACTGTCAAATCACTGTCCTAAAGCCCTCAGATGTACATACAGTAGTAAGATCATCAAAAGGGTCACTTGTCCTAGGCTCAGCTAGAGCAGGAGGCCTGCTTGTGGTACATTGCATCAGCAGAGAGGATTTTTTATGGCTGACATACATCCAGTCCATAGTATTATAAAAGGGGAACTATGGGGACTGCCTGGTGGTCTGAGAGATGGACAGTTATTTTAGGTGGGTCTGTCCTATATAATATAATATAACATTATAGGTCTGTCCTATATAATATAATATAACATTATAGGTCTGTCCTATATAACATTACAGCAGCAGCGCTCAGCTCATCTTCTCTACTTGTCCCTCGTGTGTCTTGCTGAGCCTGCCACAGAAAAAAAAATGCAGTGTAAGACTCCATGAGAGTCGATTTAACATCTTTTATCTAGTGTATCCAGAGTGGTCGGAGTGTTGAATTACAGTAACACTGCATTTGTTACTGTGTGCTGATGTTCGGTAGGTTGGCAAACCAGCTCTTTGCATATTATATTTTCTAGCTCCAGGTCCTGAGTTAAAAACTGAAGTTCTACCTTCAGTTTTGTTGACATGTGTAACGGAGGCCAACTAGCAGAGTTCAGCCTGGAGCGTCCCTCCCGAAGCCTCAATACAGTGCGGTAGCTTTAGGCTATCGGACCGGCCGTTTAGCTCAGCGCACTCGTACCGTGACTCCCATTGCCAAACCGATGTAGTTGACGAGGTGGCAGGTTCGCGCCCTAAGGTGGACGAACTGTGCAGGAACACCTCTGTCACACATGGTCTCGACAAGTGATATGTTACAGTATGTAAACAATCAGATTCCAAACTTGTTTTGCTGCAAACCCTTCTGGACTAAAGGTGTTCTGCGTGTAGACTTAAATGTGCACTGTGTAATATTTTTTGTAGTTAATGTCCAGAATTCATGCTCCTCTTTCATGAATACTTACCAACAACGTAAAATTTTAAGTATTCATTATGACTGGGAAAATTGCACTTTTACATGAAAAGCAGGATCTTCTCCATTGTCTGCCATTTTGAATTTCCAGAAATAGACATTTTTAGCTGCAGAACGTACTGTACTTTGGTCATATTAGTAAAGATTTATTCATGACTTAGATCAAATTTGTCGGTAAACAGCACAGTTTCAATGAGCAGCATAGTTGCAATAACTGAAAAGAAAATAAAGGTCCGCAACACTGTAAATGCTCCCAGAAGATTTATTGGCACCAATAAATCTTCTGGGAGCATTTACAGTGTTGCGGACCTTTACTTTCTTTTCAGTTATCTTACGTTTGGTCTAGCACCTGTGCCACTGATGTGCGCGCATTCTTTGACTTTCAGCATAGTTGCAATACCTACGCTGTCCACCATCCTACACAGTGCACCTTTAAAGTTCTGTGTTATCTCCTGGCAGACTGCTCTCTGCTGTGGCTACGGCAGTTAAAGAGAATACTGATGCTGGGACACACACATGCGTACTCGCGCTCGCGCAAACACACACACACACACACACACACACACACATACACACACACACACACACACACATGATCGAGGTCATGCAGAGCCCTCATCTGCTACGACCTTCACTAATGTCTAATAGGTCACCTCCATCAGTCAGTGATATGGCACGAGAACCCCCCCGAGACCCCCCTACACACACACACACAACCACACACACACACACACACACACACACACACACACACACACACACACACACACACACACACACACACACACACACACACACACACACACACACACTCCATCTCCTTTTATTGCACACAGCAGCGCATGCCTGGGACCATCTCAAGGTCAAAGCTCAGGGAAAGGTCATTGAGAGGGCAAAGGGAGGGCAGTAGCAACAAATAGCCTCGTTAGCTATCTCTCGGAGGGATCAGGATAATGCCATTTACAGTAGGCCTTCTCTGAAATACAGTTGGAGGTTATACGGCATGTTGAAAAACAGCTCTCAAGAACATAAATGACTGTACACATGATACATTTATGTAGGGTTGCATCGAGGGTTCTCCGTCAGGATGCAGCATGCTATTTATAATCCTTATAAGGAGTTTATTGGATAATCTACGGGGAACACTTGTGATTAAGATGTATATGTATTCCATAAAGGGGCTTGATGTATATTCCGTAGAGTAGACGGAGGGGGAGAAGGCCAAAGTGCTGTCTTTAAAGTGCTGTCATATTTTAAGGCCTACACACACACACACACACACACACACACATACACAAGCACACACACAGAAGCACACAAACACATGCACGCATGCACGCACGTGTGCACGCATGCATGTTACTATAGACCCCTTTATTGTTTGTACACAGATATAACATAATTTGGCTGCGCACGCATCATTGGAGCAGAATCGACCATGCACCGCACATTTGTGAAGACATTAGCCAGCCTGATTACATCACACCTGAGTACAAACAGTAAAGGGGTCTATGCAGTGGGTGAGTGGTTGAATATTTTGCATTTCACGATTGGCATGATGCTGAAATGGCCAATACAGTGTAATTTCAGTTTACATCTTACCGCACAAACACACCTACCGCGACAAGAGCGAGGCGAGCAACAGAAGTATTTGACTTTGTATTGAGTCGCGCGACAAAAGCGATTCTGGAGACTAGAGGCGATTTGCGCGACGAGAGCGACAGTTTGAAGTTGAAATCCTTTCAACTTTCTATGACGCGGTTCGGCGACCAGCCGCGACAGCCAATGACTGTATAGAGGTCAGTGACCACAGCCAATGGGAATGTTTGAATGCTTTGCCTTCTGCTTGTAACGGACATACTGTAGTCGCTTCAATCGTGCGTATCGCTCTGTCGCTTCAATCGCATTGCACCTGGTCTATTCGTGCGGTTAGAAGGCGCTCATTTTAGCAAATGTATACAGTAGGCCTAGTTCTAAGTAGTCAACGTAAGTGATTTTTTAAGGGATTGTCAGAACTTTCCAAAAAACAGCTGAATGATATTGTATGCATTTGTGTGTGTGTGTGTGTGTGTGTGTGTATGTGTGTGTGTGTGTGCGTGCATGCGTGCGACATGCGTGCGTGCATGCGTGCGTGCGTGCGTGCATGCGTGCGCGCGTGTGTGCGTGTTTTGTGTGTGTGTGTGTGTGTGCCTGATGCTGTAACACTTGCAGGCTATTGTCACAGGCGTTAAGTGGCCCAGATAGATAGATCTTTGAAACGCTCGCCAGCTGTACGGCAGTTCAAAGCTTTGTAGTGCCGCAACACAGGGAGACAGGCTCAGATACAGAGGAGAGAAAGGGAGAGAGAGAGAGAGAGAGAGAGAGAGAGAGAGAGAGAGAGAGAGAGACAGACAGAGAGAGAGAGAGAGAGAGAGAGAGAGAGAGAGAGAGAGAGAGAGAGAGGTGGCTCAGGGCTGGACTGGCCATCTGGCATAGCCGGTATTTCCCGATGGGCCTCGCACCCTTGTGGGCCCCTATTTTCAGATTAAAAAAAAAAAAACATTTCTGAAAATAGGAGTCCACGAGGGTACGGGAGTCAGTGCTCTGCACCGCTAATTATGAGGGGCTCCTTTAAGTCAAATGTGTCCAGGCCCTATTTCTCCCCCTGTCCTGCACTGAGGCAGGCTCAGAGAGAGAGAGAGAGAGAGAGAGAGAGAGAGAGAGAGAGAGAGAGAGAGAGAGAGAGAGAGAGAGAGAGAGAGAGACAGAGAGAGGAAAGAGAGAGAGAGAGACAGAGAGAGGAAAGAGAGAGAGAGAGAGAGAGAGAGAGAGAGAGAGAGAGAGAGAGAGAGAGGGAGAGAGAGAGATACACTAGAGAGGATGAGAGAGGATATGCACACAACAGAGGAGGAGGAGGAGAGAGAAGGCAGAGGAGAGAGAGAGAAGGGATAGATGCAGACATGAGAGGAGGAGGAGAAAGAATAGATAGATGCAGAGACACCATGATGAGGAGAGAGAGAGAATATAAATAAATGCATACACCAGAGAGGAGAGAGAGAATAGATAGATGTAGAGAGACTATGATGAGGAGAGAGAGAGCGAATATAAATAAATGCAGACACCAGAGAGGAGAGAAGACAGAGGAGCGAAAGAATAGATAGGGGCAGACACTAAGAGGAGGAGAGAGGAGAGAGAAAGAATGGATAGATGAGAGGAGGAGAGAACAGATAGCTGTGAAGAGAGAGGATATACAGTAGATGATTAGCTGCATGGACACAAGAGAGTAAAAACACATGAGAGAAAAGAAGAGAAGAGGAGAGGAGAGGAGAGGAGAGGAGAGGGGAGGGGAGGAGAGAAGAGAAGAGAAGAGAAGAGAAGAGAAGAGAAGAGAAGAGAAGAGAAGAGAAGAGAGGAGAGGAGAGGAGAGGAGAGGAGAGAGGAGAGGAGAGGAGAGAGAGTAAGGGGAGACGTAGAATATAAACCAAAAAAGTACTGTGCTGTGGTGTGAGACATATGGATGCTAAATAACAGCGCAACATATTTTTTGAGACAAGAGATAATGGTTAACAAATGTTTTACAAAAGGTTATCTAAGGTTTGAATAATGCTTAACAAATGCATAACTAATGCTTAAAGGGGTATGCCACTATTTTGGGGCTTAATACAGTTAAAATCGTTGGCCAGGGTTTATAAAGGTGGTAAAGTGTCTTATTTTTCATACTCCCTCTTTTAACTTGTCTTAAAGCAAGACAACGGTTAACATGAAAAATAAGACACTTTACCACCTTTATAAACCCCAGCCAACGATTTCAACTGTATTAAGCCCCAAAATAGTGGTATACCCCTTTAACAAGGACTCTTTATTATAAAGTGTTACCGCAATATTGACTCTGATGAAGACGCACTGCGTGGAAACGTTAGTCATGCTCGCACCACAATAAAAACAGAAAAACGTATCCTGAGTGCTCCAATCGTCTTTGGCCCAGTCTCCTTTGAAGTGGACCAGCTTACTCCAAACTGAACACAGTCCCAGACTGTGAGCACCAAGAAAGCTAGAGTGCAAGTGACCTCCTTTCCTTAGTTGTTACCACATTATTGCTGTTGCTCTTGTTGTTGTCTATCCTCCAAGGCTTGTATTGGTCTTCTCAACCGGGCCTGCATGATTAACATCATAAAAAAACAAGTGTTTGAAATAAAGCTTAAAATGTTTACTGCATCCACAGCTGTGTCTGTTTAATACAGTACACTACACACACCCGTGCTGTTATTCTGTAAATACGTTCATTGATTCAACACAGATATGAGGATCCACATCCAAGCCTAGACACAGAGCCATTAGCATAGCAACACAAAGCAAAGAATGTCTCGACACATTCCCTCGCCTGTTTAAAATGGCCCAGCTTAACGGCGGTCCTCATATCTATCATGGTAATTGAAAAGGAATGAAATGGAATGATGACGATGAGGATGACCTTTTTGTCTTGCGGACGGCTGGGCTGTTAAGCCTCCATGTTGCTGGCGGAATGCTGGCTGGCGCAATGTTCTAGAACACCGTGGGCTGAGGCTTTGGCTAGATTGGCAGCACGGAACAGGGGCCTTTTTAGGACAAATCAATAAATACGACCCCCCCATTCCGCACCACACACACAGACACACACACAAGCACACGCACACACACACGCACACACACACATCCTACGCAGGCAGAGAGAGTTAGCATTATTAGCATTCAAGTCCATGTAACTATTTACCAGGGCATCACAGATGCTGTCAGTCACTGTCAGTCCAGGATCCCCCTACCTCCCTATGTCCAGTTAATCATTAATGATTATATGCCGTATGTCTAATTGTGTGCCATCTGTCTATGCAGTATATCATACAGGCAATTTGATATTTCTTAAGGCTTAAGGTAATCATTTTGGTAAGTGATTAAGGTAATCATTTTGGTAATTTTGTTCATGGCTAAACTCTTACTGTAATATGCCACTACGCTACGCTTGGACCATAGGGCTGAGTACATGGGCATATTACAGAAGCCTCTTAGTGCAGATGGGCCCGCTGATGGGCCTATTCACTCTTGAAAACGTTCAGATTTGGTCATTACTATTGTACTGGCGATAAGGTTATCAAGTCAAGTCAAGTCTGTTATTACTCTGTTATAACAGAGGCTCTGCGTTAAGGGGTTAACCTCAGCTGGTTCAGTGGGAGCTGGCTGGGAACAGATTCCTTACATTAGGCTACATGACATTTACATCCAGGAATCTGTCTGGACCAGCTGCTGACTGTGGTCATTGAAGATGAGGATAGATAGATAGATAGATAGATAGATAGATAGATAGATAGATAGATAGATAGATAGATAGATAGATAGATAGATAGATAGATAGATAGACAGACAGACAGACAGACAGACAGACAGACAGACAGACAGACAGACAGACAGACAGACAGAGAGACAGACAGACAGACAATAGGCAACAATAGGCAATAGACAAACACAATACACAAATTGATTTGTATAATGAGGGCTTTATTGGCAATAGCTCTTGAGCATATATCTGCCTATGCACAGAAAAGCTTTAATACATTGCAATGCATTACAAAGCCAATTGTAACACATCACAACTAGTCACAGTCATTCAGTCATTATAACAAACATATAGTGGTCTGTCTTGAGGTTTCAAACCATTAAACCATTGCATCCAGATCAGATAAAAGAAAGAGAGAATGTGTGTGTACATGCAATGCATGCGTGTGTGTGTGTGTTTTAAGCAAGGGGTGTTTTGCTGATGATGTTGTGGGTGCACACACGGATTGTTTGTCATAGAGTGTTTTTCAAAACAAAGACAAAAACCCTCATAGTTAATTGACCACACACACAGAAATGGGTTGAGTAAAGTCTTTCATAATTTATCCTTTTTTTTCTTTATTCTTGACAGGACAGTGAAGGACAGACAGGAAATGAGTGGGGAGAGAGAGATGGGGAGGGATCGGCAAGCGACCTGGGCCAGAATCAAACGTTAGGCCACGGTAGGGCCTAATAATTTATCTTAGCGTGGTGAGCTATTATTTGCTTCTTGTTGTTCTCTCCGGCAGCACTTCCGGTTAGCCAAAGGAGCCGAGCAGTGAGAGGCGGTCGGCTGTCTTTGTAGTGGCAGTCTCACTGCAAGTCAATGAATTCATCTATTTAGGTCAATTAGGGGTAAATCAATGCAATGTGCAATGTGTTGTAATGTGAACATACAGTATGTCATATGCACAATTTTTAAATCTTATGTGAAAGAATGTTTTTGTTTGTTTAACAGCTGTTTGGGGTTAATTGTTGGGGGAGGTGGGGCTAGAGGCTACCATACCCTTTGAAGGAGGCAGCTCATTTGCCTTTTTCATTCCAGTCAGGTCTGTGCTGCACTTTGCTCTTCAGACTGGAAGGTGTTTTTGTTAAATTTTTGTCTTTTCTTTTACATTCTTTACATTCCTAGGCCTACATTATTTAAACATTTTGAAACCTCAACATTCATTCATTCATTCATTCATTCATTCATTCATTCATTCATTCATTCATTCATTCATTCATTCATTAACACTATTGATTTTGACAAATGTTGGACTGTAAATAAATCACCTTTCTTGCACTGAAGTTGCCATTCTTGGCGACGCCATCACTTGCACATGTTTTTCTTATCCAGCAGTGTGTGTTGTCAACTGATCCATCTGTGTTTTGTGTGTGTTGTTGGTGCAAAATGTTTTTAAAAGCAGATCACACACTATTACTCAGAGCAGTATAAGCATGATCCGTAGTGAACCGTAGTGTACCATAGCTCTTTCCTTTTCCATGAGTGTGTGGGTATTTCTTTCCCCCCTGTGTGTGCGTGTGTGCGTGTGTGTGCGTGTGTGTGCGTGTGTGTGCGTGTGTGTGCGTGCGTGCGTGCGTGCGTGCATGCGTGCGTGCGTGCGTGTGTGTGAGTTGTCCCTGCAGAGCAGATCGATGTGGAAAATCATTAGCCCATGGATTGCATGGAGCAAGCTAATTTCCCCAAAGCCATCTTACTGGCCCTCCTGGGCAAGGCTGGGCTGCAGGGCTGGGAGAAAGAACGTCAGGCTGGGCATTTACAGACAAGACCGCTCCACCAAATAGGAACATTTTAGTCACCTAACACAGTGGTTCCCAACCTATGGGTCGGGACCCACCTTATGGGTCGCCAAAGATCCACAGGGGGTCGCGGAGCCCTCTTGATTTTAAGGGGTTTCATTTATATAGCCCATGTTGAATAAAAGACAAAGCATTTAACTAATAAATGCATTGAAGCAACAAATTGTAAGTGCTACATTAAACATTTATTCTATATTTGACCAAAGACGAATTGAGGAATAAAATAACTAAAATTAGTTTTTGCAGAAAAAAAAAACTCTTGTGACTCCGTCACCAAAGCTTACAATAGTAAGAACATGGGTCCCTTAAGAAAAAGGTTGGGAACCACTGACCTAACAGTCTAATAGTCGTCATTTAGTCACCACAACAGCCAAAATATTTCATTTATTTCTGCCTGTTACAGACCGGCCCACCGTATTGGCCTTCTTACTAGCTTTCCTGGGCAGGGCTGAGTAGGGCTGAGTGAGGCTGAGTAGGGCTGGGCTGGTCTGGGAGGAAAAAAACAGGCTGGGCATTTACAGACAAGACCGGTCCACCAGGTATTCACAAAGAGACAATGAAGCCTGTGAGTGCGTTACAATATGCAACCTTGCCTCCTCCACTTGTGCTTGTCTCCTCGTACCAGGAAGTAATACATCATGATGACATCACTGACCACAGCGTTATATTTCAATATCTTGCAAAAGCTCAATTTTAAAGCTTTCTTCTCATTTGCAATTGGGATGGTGAACAGTCCCTCAAAAGTTGTTGTGGCTAGGCTGACAGCTGGGAAACTTTATCGTTTTCTCCACGGAGGAGGAGCCAGGAGGCGGGGCAAGGAGACAAGCACAGGTGGAGGAGGCAAGGTCGCATATTGGAACGCACCCCATGTCAACATTTTAGTCATCTAATGCAGTGGCTTGCACAGACATTTTGGGGGGCAGGTGCTCGAGGTGGGGACGGGGGGCATGAGGAACTGCCAGCCGCCTTAGTAGGATACAGAGACTATATAGTATTACATCGGGAAATTGTCACATGCTTTTGATCGTCAAGCATTTCTACCATACATGATCATGTCAACATGGACCACAGTACATTGTGAAAAAAAATCCAAAAAAGGAACTTTCAAAAAGGGCCTTTTTTTGTGCAGTAGGGCAAAGGGGCAGGTGCTTTAGCACCACCTCGCCCCTATCTGTGCACGCCTATGATCTAATGTTATTTTCTCCACAACAGCCAAAAAAATGCTTTATTCATCTGCCTGTTGCAGACAGGCCCACCGTAGTGGCATGAGAACTGATACCAATGCAGGGAGGTTTAGGCCAAAATCATCATCATCAAATGAATGTACTGAATTGTATAGAACTTTAAACTGTGTGTGATTTTATTGCTGGACCCCAGGAAGAATAGCTGGGTCTGCGCCCAGCTAATGGGGATCCTAGTAAAATCATCTAACTAACTAAAATCATCATCAGCATCCACCGGGCAAATGCCCTGTATGCCCTGTGGCCAATCCAGCCATGCTATAAGGTATAAATAGACAGACACCATCACAGTGGCGATGGGTAATGCCTTTCTCTCTCTCTCTCTCTCTCTCTCTCTCTATCTCTATCTCTCTCTCTCTCTCTCTCTCTCTCTCTCTCTCTTTTGCACCACCACAGTGGCGATGGGTAATGCCTTTTTCTCTTCCTCTCTCTCTCCCTCTCTCTCTCTCATTCTCTCTTTTTTGCATCTTCTTTCTTTCATTCTTCCTTTCTCTCCCTTTCTCATACACCTATCTTTCTCTCTCTCTCTCTCATTCTCATTCTCTCTCTTTTGCATCTTCTTTCTTTCATTCTTTCTTTCTTTCTCTCCCTTTCTCATACACCTCTCTCTCTCTCTCTCTCTCTCTCTCTCTCTCTCTCTCTCTCTCTCTCTCTCTATCTCTCTCTCAGGTGCTGGAGATCTGGAGGTATTTCGGGAGGCCTGAAGGGATATTGATTGGTGTCAGGGTAGCAGGGCCGGAGCTGATTGGCTAATCACCACGCTGCTGGTCTGCTCTACCAGTGCTGATTGGCCGGATGAGGTACGGGGTCAAGGCTGCTGAGACCCGCTGAGGTGGGGGAGTGCTGGAGTGACTTGGAGTGACAGGGCGTTTTGCGTGTGTGCGTGTGTGTGTGTGTGTGTGTGTGTGTGTGTGTGTGTGTGTGTGTGTGTGTGTGTGTGTGTGTGTGTGTGTGTGTGTGTGTGTGTGTGTGTGTGTGTGTGTGTGAGGAACGGGTGGGGGTGTGTGTTGGAGTGACAGAGTGTGTTGGGATCCTCGTCCCCATCCCCAACTCCATCTCCTTACCTCCTCCTCCCCAACCTCATCCCCATCCCCATCTCCATCCTCGTCCTTGAGATAATTCAGTGTAATTTGGTGAGGAGTCATCATCTAGAAAGAGTCCTTGCAAGGATGTGTCTTTCTTCTCTTCTTCTCCACTGGGGCCCTTTGTGAAGGCTGTGAAGGTTGGATTAATTACCCCCCCCCCCTGTGAAGGTTGGATTAATTACCCCCACCCCCCGTACAAGCCCCCTCCCCAGGGCCGAGTGGGCATCTCCCCAAAACAAACACACACACACACGCGCGCACGCACGCACGCACGCACGCACACAAATATCGTTCACATCTCACACACGCGCACGCACGCACGCACACACATCGCACACATCAGACACACACACACACACACACACACACGCACGCACACAATAAAATGAGGACCCAATTATTCCCCCCCCCTCTCTCCCTGGGCCCAGGACAACTGACCCTTTTATCGCGCTGCCGTCTTCCCTGTCCCTCCCGACGGACGGATCAAAGTAAGCAGGCAGGGCCTAGGGAGCCTTGTGTCATGTGCTATCAGGGAAAACGGCCTTTTGGACTGGCCATCTGGCATAGCGGGCATTTCCCGGTGGGGAAAAAAAGTATATATATTTTTTAACATTTCTGAAAAGAGGGGCCCACAAGGGTACGGCATCCACCGGTGAGTCAGTTGTGTGGCGCTAATTATGGGGTGTGTGTGTGTGTGTGTGTGTGGGGGGTGGCTTTAATACCAAAAGTGCCCGGGCCTTATTCATCCCCAGTACAGCCCTGGAGGGGGGAGAGCGAGCACTCCTGTTTCACATGATGAGTATCAGGGGAAATAGTCTCTCACTGAGGCAGAAATGGGAAAAAGGAGATCTCATTTCATTCATATTTTAGATTTCCCAGTGGAAAACCAAGATAAATTAGAGAAAGAGAAAAATAAAGCCTAATAATTTGGCAATTGTGACTGATTGTACGTCCTTAAGTGATGCGTGAAGTGAGAAAAAAAAACATAATGTCAGAAAAGGGGGTCCACATGAGACCACACCTGAATGAAGAATGATAATGGTGACATTTCTGGGAGAATGCGCCTTCATTGAGCATGCAATGCTTATCGACAATGGCTGTCATTTATAATGCCAAATGGGGGAGAAATAAAAATGGCTCAGGTATAGGGCTCTCAGTGTGATGAAGAGAAGATCCCCCTGTTGGATCGAAACATTGCCGTTTGTAAAAATGAAATAAAGTTTATATTTTTGGAGCTAATACCCACTTCATCACATTGTTTAGGGGTTGTATAGGGGTGCACAATCTATTGAAAATGTATCGAAATCCCGATATCAAGAGTGGCGATATATGTATCGCGAAAATGGCTACATCATTGCGAACAAGTAACAGATTTCTGTGTAGACCAATCACTTGCTGAATGTCAACAAATGTGCAAAAAGCCTGCCATAACCAAAGCCACGCCCCCCACACAGACCGACAAATTAGTGCAGAGCCGGTTCTGACCTCCATGGGGCCCTAGGCAAAAATATGCCAAGGGGCCCCCATAACCGTAAAAAGTCTCCCTTTCACTGGCTGACTGACTGGAGTCTGAGCTTGTCAGAGAACCTAAACATAGCGTAACATTATTGTGAATAATGTGCACTATTTATTGGGATTCACCTTCGTCACAAGTTTCAGTCATTCACCAAAGGTCTGGATTTATTAGTCTATACAAGCAAGCCTCCCCCCTTGCTATTGTTAACACACACACACACACACACACACACACACACGCACAGCACTCCTTCTCTCTCTCACTCCCTCCTCCTCCGTTGCTTAGACTGCACTGCATCCCTTATCAAAAATCTTAAGCGCCTGTCAAAACCAAAAGCAATGTCTGTGTATGTTGATATTTGTTTCTAAACAATCGAGAAGCAGCCACGCATACAACAGCGCGCGCGCAAACTCACACACACACACAGAAAGGACACCGCTTCTCTCTCACACTCCCTCCTTCGTTGCTTCGACTGCACTGACGTTTCATTGGCTAAACAAACGGCTCGTCAGATTATGATTCAACTAGTACACCTTTCGATCGAAACAACAGTAAAACGTTGACAACACCACCCTTTCCTCTCACATTCTCTCTAGCCTAGGCTACCTGTTGATTCAGTTGAACTAAGTTGCACAAGCTAAACGAAACGCTACTCAGCTTGTGGTTCTCAACAACTTCTACCTTTTAAAATAACAGTAAAACGTTAATGCCCCTTTTTACAACATGTGACTGTATCGAAGACCTGGGCACTTTTTATCTCGGCATTGTTGTGTAATACAAAAGCCCATTGACACTTCTGCTCCATACGAAATTAGCCACAGAAGAAGGATCACAATGAGTGGAAGCATAACCGTAACAACAGAGGAGTTACGTTGCCTTACCTGCTGTTCTCGTCGCTCATTGTCATGAATTTTCTTTTTCTTTTTGTCGTTTCCGCAGGGAAAATGTCGTTTCATGTTGGACGTTTCACGTTTTGTGTGACGGAATCAATAATAAACAATGAAATCAGTTCACGTTTTTTTTTTTTACCGTTAACGTCAGTGACGTAACGGGTCGCTCGAGGCCTTACGCTGAGAGCGTAGTGCACGTATTGGGCGCGCCGGCTCTGAATTAGTGACAAGAAAGAGATGGGGACGGAGATGGTCCAGAAAAGAGTTTGCCCATTGCCACCATGGCAAGGCATGAGGTGGCTGTCATCTCAATGCCAGCATTTTCTTCGCTGCTGTAAGTCCTGTCCATAGTATGCACTTTTGTTGCAAAGAAAAGTCAAAGGTCGAGTCATCATTGAGCAGGAGTAAAGGCGGCGAACATGGGATGTCGATCTCGAGCACATCGCTCAAGGTGGAAGAAATCAATGTCCAAAATGCAGACCCACTGGGGCATTCCTAATACATATGCATAAATGATCCAACAGCATTCAGAATACAAAAGTCACAATTAAGTGATGCAATAATTTCCATTGCATGTCGTCTTCTGGGGGTCAAATAAAACCTATGAATACATTTGAAGTGTATGAGTTGGTGGTCTGGGTTCTTGGTGGTGTCATGTAGATTTTCCCATATTGTCAGTGGTGTAGTCTACTTTTTTGAAGTGGGTATACTGTACGTATATTTGAGCATTTTTTGAAGTGGGTATACTGTATATATTTGCGCTGTTCTAAATAATGGATCAATCAATTTTAAGTGGGTATACTGGAATCCCAGAAATTTAGAAGTGGGTATAGGCCTACTGTGTATACCTGCGTTCTACATAGACTACACCACTGCATATTGTGTCCCAGCAAATATCTTCCTCTACTACAGGGGTGCGGTCCCTTTCCCATACACTTTCCACTGGCAATGATGCACAGGGATCAGAAATAAATTTGTAAAGTTTAGAAACCAACCCATGTGTATGATTTTGGTGGCCAAGTAACTTATTTAGTGGATGAGTTACACCCCAAGGAACACCATATGCCTTCATGGCAGATCTCAATTGTAAATAAAAGAAAAATGTTGTCCCCGGCAGATCAAATTGAGCTTGTATATCACTAAAGGCACGCAAACCATCATCATTAAACAAATTATTAAAAGTGTGAACTCCCTTATTCCTCCACAATGAAAAAGAAAGAGGCTTTTTTTCCCAACAAGGGGGGGGGGAATTATTAAAAGACTTTTACATTTTTAAGTCATAATGAATACTTCAAAGTTAATGGTGGTGGTAAATGTCCACCATATGAAAGAAAATGTGAATGGGCAGCATACATTCTGGAAAAATAAAACCCTACAAAGAAATCCATACTCTACATTTAACACTCGATCGCATACATGACCCCATGGTAGTCATTCACATGACATGGCTGTGCTGCATTTAGCCTGTTGTCTGTGGATGTATAGATTTCAGATAGGAAATGGGACCTCATGACACATTATGCATTCAAATCATTGATCATTTGTCGTTTGCATATATATAAACAAATTATTTTTTCCAGTGCCAGTGTATAGTAGGAGGGTAAACAAGCCTATTAGACTGACAATCAACAATGGAAGAGGTTTGTTGCAAAATGACATATATCCATTTTGGAACACAATGGGAAATTTACATTTTTGCATTGGGCATTGGACTGCATTGCATTGCAAAATGTGAATGTTTAAAATAACTTTTAAAAAGTGTGTTCTCAAAATATTTGAATAGCAAGAATTCACACATAAATAATAGGACATCTGAACAGTCATTTCCAATAATATAATGCAAAGGCCACAAAATGGTGTCGTTCTGCAATGAAACTCAAACAAGAACGCAGTAACTCAAAATGGTCGAAAAAAAAAATTATATCGGAAATGGGTTTTAAACTACCTCAAATGGTGGTCCAACACCGTCCCGTTTTGGAGAAAACTCATTTTGAAAGTGCAAAAATGACCAAAAAAAAGTTACTGCTTGTTGTATTTAAAGGTTATGTCGTACAAAACAAAAACGCAGTAAGTCGGCGAGTTACTGCTGCACGTTCCAATGGGACTGGTTTGGGAGTAGACAGTAATACCAGCCAAGAACGCAGTAGCTCCATTTCGTGGCAGTAATACCAGCCAAGAATGCGGTAACTCTGTTTTTTGTGGCAAAAAGACACATAAATGTTGTTTTTTTGGGATTTTTTGTGTGCATTAAATTTCTATCCTAAACAAGCATTACCAGGAAGTGTCAC
>NC_085874.1:40322485-40327485 GCF_034702125.1 Engraulis encrasicolus | reverse complement strand
TAAAAACGCTAAAAACAAAGACCGACCACAAATTTGATCCAACCAGCACAGAGTTAGCTGATCGTTGGACAAGTACTGTACACAGGTCTACTTGTTACTAGGATAAGATACCTGTATTGAAATGAAATTGTATTTCTAGCTTTTACTTTTACTTCCAAAATCAGATAAAGATACTTTTATTTAATAACAATTTTTCAGTACTCTTTCCGCCTCTGATCACGTCCAAACTGGACATTTCAAATACACACCAGAGGTTTAGAGATGAACACATTTCATATTTTACATCATGGCCAGCTGATTGCCTGCTAATGAGCCATTTGTATGGGCCCCGTGGTGATTTCCATCGATTATGTGCCCTGTCTTCACTCATATCCTGAGCTCCACTGCTGAAGTTATCACGCCAATGGCCAAATTATGCATCTGCAATTCTCTCTCTCTCTCTCTCTCTCTCTCTCTCTCTCTCTCTCTCTCTCTCTCTCTCTCTCTCTCTCTCTCTCTGTCTCCTCTTTTCTCTCTCTCTCTCCTTCTCTCTCTCTCTCTCTCTCTCTCTATCTCTCTCTGTGTCCTCTTTTCTCTCTCTCTCTCCTTCTCTCTCTCTCCTTCTCTCTCTCTCTCTCTCTCCTCTTCTCTCTGTCTCTCTCCTTCTCTCTCTCTCTCTCTCTCTCTCTCTCTCTCTCTCTCTCCTCTTCTCTCTCTCTCCTTCTCTCTCTCTCTCTCTCTCTTTCTCTCTCTCTCTCTGTCTCCTCTTCTCTCTCTCTCCTTCTCTCTCTCTCCTTCTCTCTTTCTCTCTCTCTCTCTTGCTGTGTCATTGTGAGATAACAGTTGGTCTGTGCACATGAATATATATCTCACTCTGATTCACTATACAGCATTGGTCCAAAATGGCTATATTGCATCTGTAATGTATTAATGTATATTCATACGATCCGTCTTCCTCCCTCTCTGCAGTAATGCTGCAGTGACATACAGTACGTGGGCAGATCAGTGTTGCCAGATTGGGCTGTTTCCAATTGGGCTGTTTCCAATTGGGCTACTTGGGATGACAGTGTGCGAGTAAAAATGGCAATTAGCAAAAAGAAAAACCCGCCCAATTTTTGCCATAGAAATAATTGGGCGGGATTTTGTGCTTCTAGGCGGGTTTTGAGCATTTTTTGGGCTGGAAATTATCAGCCTCATCTGGCAACCCTGGGTCAGATTTCCACATGTAGGCAGACAGAGGTTTCAACCCCAGGCAGAGAGAGTGTCCAAAACAGCCCTGCCACAACATGACACAATGTTACACCTAGAACACTAGAAATATATGCACAAAGACAAATACCGTTTTCTTTACTATATGTTCTATATGTCATCTCTTGTCTTGCCTTGAACTTTAATGTCGGCATGTCTTCTTGCCTATGTCTATGTCTATTTCTGTACCTGAAATCAATACCTATGCATGGGAAGATAAGAAAAGACATTTTAATTATCTGTTTCACCTGAGCATTCAAAGAAATGAACAATGAAGTCGACTTGACTTGACTTGGCTTTCAAGAAAGGTAAACCCGCTGCCTTATGCCGTGTGTACTAGCCTGATTAACATCGATGTTTAAATCTCTTCGAGACTTGGTCTGACCAAGAGCATAACAATTAACATTTCCCAGACGGCATGGTTGACCCGCCTCCCTTGGTTTGCTTATGGTTGTTTGCTTACCGACAAAGTGAGAGGAATTCCCGCATTTTTGGGAACTCAGAAAGTACCTGCATTGCTCTTGACCTGACTAATTGCAACGCTGAAAGTGTTGCGTCACTAGGAGGGCACAGCCTGGCTAGTGTGTACACCAGGCGCTAGTTCTACCTACGCGACCCAGGTAGCTGGGGTGGTTGAAGAAGTTTCGCCATGAATTCGCTTATTCGCTCTAGACGCAGCATTGACATGTTTGATTCTTCTAATCACATAACGGCTCTGTCTTGAGAGCCTGGGACATTCGGCAATATGAACGTTCCAATTGTTTTTTGCCAAACTGCGACATAGCTCACTACCATAAGATTAGCTTGACTTTAATCGTTAAAATTCACTCTGGTCGCTCAGTTCGCTTCGCTCCTGGCGAATTCGCTTTGGTAGCGCTGGTCGCGCAGACTCCATTGAGAAATAATGACTTCCGTCGCTCCGTTTGCGTTGGTTGCTACTGGTGTGAAAAAAGCATTAGAAAGTCAACTACAGTACCAGTGCAGGAAGGCACATGTGGCAGGTTAGAGAGGTTATGTTTTCGGTCGCGTTGGTTTGTCTGTCTGTCTGACTGTCAGCAGGATAACTCAAAAAGTTAAAAGAACGGATTTGGATGAAACTCCTCTCTGGAGTTGTTGGTAATGACCCAAGGAACAAGTGATTAATTATTCTGGTGGTGATCCAGATCACGAACCGGAACCAGGACCTTTTTAAAGATTCTTCACCATTGCTGGCCTATAAATCTAGACTCCCCTAGTGACCACGAATTGCGGGACAGGGCAAAACATTCCAGTTTCTAACTCCACAAAAAGAATACAGAAACACAGGGTGTAACATAGTCAAATGTTCTATCAAGCAGCTTCCTTGGCGGAGGTCTGCGCTCTCTGAGTGCTTCTAGTTTGTTTGTTTGTTTGATGGTTTGTTTGTTTGTTTGTTTGTTTTCATTCTGACACCTCTGTGCAGACAGTATAAGTCAATTCTCTGGAGAGGAGAGGAAAGGAGAGAGGAGAGAAGAGAGAAGAGGAAAGGAGAGGAGAGGAGAGGGGTGTCTCACATTATTGGTCGATCAGGATGCATCAATTTTACAGCTGACCCAAACATGCGCACACGCAGATACACCCACACATAGAGAGAGAGAGAGAGAGAGCGAGAGAGCAGAAGAGGGAGAGAGAGAGAGAGAGAAAACGAGACAGTGAGAGAGAGAGAGAGAGAGAGAAGAGAGAGAGAGAGAAATAGTGTGTGTGTGTGAGAGAGAGAGAGAGATATAGAGAGAGAGCAGGAGAGAGAGAGAGAGAGAGAGAGAGAGAGAGAGAAAGAGAGAGAGAGAGAGAGAGAGCAGGAGAGAGAGAGAGAGCGAAAGAGAGAGAGAGAAGTTTTCCCCATAGCCCCTCTGCCAGTTTGTCTGGATGGGCAGGGCCACATGATGTGATGTGAGTGATGTGATGTCCGCATGTTAAAAGGGCCATCAGCGGCAGCCTGAAATATTCATGATGGACGTTTAACAGGACGGGAAGACTGACAGGAGTTTGGACCACACACACACGCACGCACACGCACACACATACAAACGCGCACACGCACGCACACACACGCAGACACACGCCGCACGCGTACACACACACACAGACACACGCGGCACACACGCGCACACATACACACACACGCACGCACGCACACACACGCACAGAAGCGCACACTGACAGGCCTGCCCAAAAGGACAGGGGACGGGGGGCTCAAAGAGGACATGTGGCCCGGGCTCAGTGGGGGTGGCGGTGCACAATTGGGTCTTCATTACACTGTAGGCATGGAGAGAGGGGGGGCCTTTCACGATGATTTTGTCCTGGTCCCAGTCAAAGCTGTCGGCGGCCCTGGATACGGAGTGTGGCCGGGGCCTCTCTCCTCTTCTTCCTCTTCCTCTGGGAGTCTTACGTAATGGACACAATTTGATTCGCGATTGGGGTGGGGTGTGGTGGAGTGTGGTGGGGTAGGGTGGGTTGGGGTGGGGTGGGATGTGGTGAGCATGTGTGGTGTGGTGGGATGTGGTGGGGTGGGGTGGGGGTGGGGTGTGGTGGGGAATGGGGTGGGATGTGGTGTGGTGGGGTGGGGTGGGGTGGGGTGGGATGTGGTGGGGTGGGGTGTGGTGGTGGTGGGGTGGGGGGTGGTGGTGGTGGTGGTGGGGTGCGGTGTGGTGGGATGGGGTGGGATGTGGTGTGGTGTGGTGTGGTGGGGTGGGGTGGGGTGTGGTGCATGACCCAAAATATATTTTCGCTTCAGTGGTGTGATAGATTTATTCAAGTTTACTGGCAGGGGTATTTCAGCAAGAATAATATGGATAAGTGAATTCTGACTATCTCTATTATCTCTCTCTCTCTCTCTCTCTCTCTGCTGCTGCTAGTGCTAGGGTCTGTGGACCATGGGAGAAAGAGAGAGACACACACGACACTGCCCATGTGACCCCAAGTGACGATGCCAAAAGTTCTCATTGTGTCAGAAGTGACAAATTGTCTTCATTTCATTCTGCAGTGAGGTCCTCAGATGCCCTCATTTGAAACTAGCCCACTGGAATAGAGCCGTCACGCCAGAGCCAGAGCCGCCCGGGACGGCCCAGCAGGGCTCGGCTACTGGCCATCTGACTTAGCGGGAATTTTCCCGGTGGGCTCCACAACCTCTTGGGCCCCTATTTTCAGAAATGTAAAAAATATATATTATTAGGAGCGCTGTGGCGCAGCGCGCCAAGCCCCCTACATTTGGGCTTGCATGCCCACGGGGACCCCGGTTCGAGTCCGGACGGAGTCATTTCCCGATCCCACCCCGTCTCTCTGTCCCACTCGCTTCCTGTCGCCTTCTCAGACTGTCCTTTCAAATAAAGGCATAAAAGCCCCTAAAAAAAAAGAAAAGAAAAAAATGTATATTTTATTATAATTTTCTTTTTTTCAACGTTTCTGGAAATAGGGGCCCACAAGGGTGCGGGTCCCACCGGTGAGTCAGTTCTGCGCTGTTAATTATGAGGGGCCCCTTTAAGCCAAAAGTGCCCGGGTCCTGTTTCTCCCCCCAGTCATGCTAGAGCCGCCCGGGACGGCCCAGCAACCCCAGGGAGGCAGCTGTACGGGGGCTTAACAAAGCACTTGCCTGGACAGTGGTGTAGTGGGAATGTGATAAGTGATTTGATAAGTGATGTGATACGCGATTTGTGAGGTCATAAATTAATTAGGCAACTTATCATGTCAATCCCCTTTTTGTATTCAAACACTTTATTTTTTTAATCTCACCTCAGGAGAAGTGGGTGGACTGCGTA
>NC_085874.1:40307485-40314985 GCF_034702125.1 Engraulis encrasicolus | reverse complement strand
CGTGAGCAAATTTTGAGGTTGAGTTGTGCGCAGCTAGTGTCGTGCAGCCAGGAGAAAACACAAATTTAGAACAGTATAGGAAAGTTGTCTTTTTCATATGCTGCTATGAATATGAGAAGCTCTCGAATAGACGTATCTCAAAACAAGAACAGCAAAACACCAACAAAGCTTTTCTGTGGGTTTCAAGCCAGTTCATACTGTATGCTGTATGCCAGGGGTAGGGAACGGTTTTCATTCGAGGGGCCACTTCAAATGTTTGTTCTCCAAGTTCTCCAAGGGCCGTGTTATGAACACAAACCAAGATTTCCCCCTGCACTTTAGGCCTATATTGAAGGCGGCCACCTTTTCAACAGACCACCTTCGCAAGGTCCCCTGAAAGTATAACAGCCTCTTACTGCAGATGGGGTCGCCTGCGGGTGCATTCACTATTTTCCTGAAAATACTCAAGTACATCATAACAACATTACTATGACAGTAAAGGGAGTCTTAAGTAACATGTTAAGACATAGCCATTACAATTTTGGTGACAGTAAGGTTATAACATAGGCTTTGTGCTATGCTATGGGGTTACCGTTACGTCATCGTATTGCACATTTAACTTCTAAGATTTCTTTACGAAACCTGTCATATTTCATGTGAGACTGCGTTAAAACATTAAACTTAGATCAAGGCCCGGATAAGACGGCCTCACGGTAGGGACACATACACGCGAATTTGCGAACTTTGCCATTCATTCCTATGAGAGAGGCGAAGGCAAGCGATGACAAGCGTCAGCAAGCGAACAGGAGCAAAGCGAAGCGAAATTATTAAAGAAAGTTTATTGTTATGCAAATGAGGAGCGAATTCGCCTGCCACGGCCCAATCAAATCAACAACATAACTGTTCCATTCCATTTGATTCGCCGCGACGACCTGATGACGGTTGGATTTCGCCTCTCTTCGCTTCGTGTGCTTCGCCTCCTATGTGTCCCTACCGTCAAGGGCCATAAACAGCCCTCGAGACGTACAGTAGGTTCCCCACTCCTGCTGTAGGCTATAGATTGTTTCAGCATTTCAGCTTGGTATTGATACTAGGACAGTCAAAAAGATGAGGCGCACACAAGGCTTGCTGGTTCAAAAAGTGTATTGTGTCCGACAAATTAGCAAAAGAAGTCAACGGAAAATATCTGGAATAGCTTGGTATTGATAACAGATATATGTATAAGTAAGTCTATTAAAATACAAATGTAACATGAATAAGTAAAAAAAATATGAATAAAATAACTGAACAAATATAACTGTCCAAACTGTCACTAATCTTGCCAATGCATTTTCATTTGTGTCTGTGTTTCTTTGATCTCTGAACAGCATGAGAGAGGGAACATGGTAGGCACATAAAAGATGTTAGTCAGTGCTGTGAAGATGTGAGTCTCTGATCTCTCAAAGAAGAAACACATACACACACACACACACACACACACACACACACACACACACACACACACACACACACACACACACACACACACACACACACACACACACACACACACACACACACACACACACACACACGTCAAACACACACAAAGATAAAGCACAGGATGAGAGCGGTTGACATTGGGTTGTTCTGTGCTCTTCATGGGAGACGCTAAAGCAGGGCCGTAACTAGACATTTTCAAATACAGAGGTCAAATACTGCACGTTGTACTGAATATTTTACATTTAGCATTCAGTCAAACTCTTAAGTTTAGGGGCGCTGTGGCGCCATTTGGGCCATTTGGAGCCATTTGGGCCTGCATGCCCACAGGGACCCCGGTTCGAGTCCGGCCGGGGTCATTTCCCGATCCCACCCCGTCTCTCTCTCCCACTCGCTTCCTGTCACCATCTCAAACTGTCCTATCAAATAAAGGCATAAAAGCCCCTAAAAATATCTTTTAAAAAAAACCTCTTAAGTTTTTTTCATTAATCACTGCCTTGAGGACAAATGGGGGTTGTCGTATACAGACTGCAATTTATCATTGTTGATCATATATCGATTTTCATCATAGATAAATTTTACATTACTGAAAAAAATACAGAGGACATGACCTCTGTGTCCTCAGTGGTAGTCACGGCCATGGCTTGAAGTGATCCTGCAACAGCAGAATGGACCGCTCTCCTCTACTCTACAGTATATTGTGCAACGCCACAAAAGAAAAGTTCGTCTTGAATTATTGAGGTGATGTGATGTAGGTATAAAAATAGTGTCTGTGAGAGTGAGAGCAGAGCAGGGAGCGCTGAGAGAGAGAGAGGGCTGAACTGAACACTGTAGGGCGTACCGCCCTTCACTTACCCTCACCCTTCCACGCAGTGGTGGACAAAGTAAAAGTAAAAGTACTTTTGTGGTGTAATTACGACAGTAGCATATGATACTACATAGCTTTTCTTTTTTTTAATTTTTTTTTATGATACTACATAGCTGTTACACCGTTTATTCCATTGTACCTACCTATTGAGACAAACTGTGTTATTACTGAAAAACAATAAAAACCTAACAAGGACCCACCACAATCTCAATCCAACCTGTGCAGAATCAGCTTATCGTAAGACATTGGTCTACTTTTTACTCAGATAAGTTACCTGTGTTGGAAGAAAACTGTGTTTCTTTTTTTTACTTTTACTTTTACTTTGTCCACCACTGCTTTCCCCTTCCACGTGCCTCTACGTCAGGAAACGCTGAACACTACACGACGGCCCTTTTCTTACCGTTTCACGTGCCTCTAAGTCGAAGCAAACTGTGAAAAAAAATGCATGATTCCAATTGATTGCGAGTTAATTCAACCGTTTGAGAGTCTAATTTAACACTTTGCAAATGTTGGCACTGACTGCATATGTCAGATGATGAAAACTCAAATATTGAATTTAGGTCTTGAATTGACACAGCTTTTTTACTATATACTACAGTAAAAAGTGTGTGTGTGTGTGTGTGTGTGTGTGTGTGTGTGTGTGTGTGTGTGTGTGTGTGTGTGTGTGTGTGTGTGTGTGTGTGTGTGTGTGTGTGTGTGTGTGTGTGTGTGTGTGTGTGTGTGTGTGTGTGCGTCCGTGGCCTATGTGTGTGTGTGCAAATGGGTGTGTATTTAAGTGTGTGTGTGTTGTGTGTGTGTGTGTGTGCGTGTGTGTGTGTGTGTGTGTTGTGTGTGTGTGTGTGTGCGTGTGAACCCACGAGCTACTGTAAAACACTGGATGCTGGAGAGAGAAAGACGTTCAGAGCGCTTATAAATACTGTATTTGGAGGTCACGCACTGTGTGCTCTCCTGCAAATGCCTTCAGTTCACATGCTAACCAGTCACATGAGGCGCAGCCTTCCTGCCTGAAAAACACTGAGGCTGAAGAATAAAAAGCAGCCTTCCTATCTGAACAAGACTGAAGAGTAAAGAGAAGCGTTTTCTCAAGTCAAGCTCAGCTCTTCTCTGTCTTCCCTGTAGTTTAGAGCAGCGGTTCCCAAACTTTTCCCCCTGCGCACCCCCTTTTACATTTCAATGTGGTCCGCGCACCCCCTGAGCGAATGTTGCACAGTCACACATTTTGGGCAATTCTCATTTCCAATAGACCAAGCTTTTTTTTCTGCCGGAACTTGTTGCATGACAAGTCTAGGAGTTATAAATTACACTTCAGATGGATCATACATACAATTCACCAAGCAATTAAAAACTACGTAATGTTCATTAATTCTGTTTAAAAACATACATCTTAGCCATTACCGTATTCAGTTCACGCACCCCTTGTGGCAGGCCGCGCACCCCCAGGGGTGCACGCACCCCAGTTTGGGAAACCCTGGTTTAGAGCATTCAGAAGTGTTGCCAGATGGGAAATGCTGAATTATCGTACCAAAACCTCAAAATGATCATTTTTGAGGACTTTTTGGGAGGAAATTAACGTACAAGACCTAAATTGTTGTTTCAAGGCATCTGAATGAACTGAATGACAACTCTGAAATGATCGTACATCATGTTTTTTTGATCGTGCAGAGGACAAAATGGACAAAGTTATGGTACAAATACGATAACCAGGCATGCCGACATGGGCCTATGGGATGGGGGCCTAGTGTGATAGGGGGCCCAGAATCTGGTCCCCGGTACATTGTGTTTTATTGGGTAGGGCCCTTTCAGATTACTTTGTCCCGGGCCCAGCAAAAGCTGTCAGCGGCCCTGACGATAACTATCATACATCTGGCAACACTGAGAGCATTGCACATTGCCACAGGAGTTGCTCTGTGAATAATCTTCCGTTTTTCTTTTTCTTCAGTGTGTAAAAAAACATCTCTCTTATTTTCCTCTGAAAATGTCAGTGCATGACCTATGCAAAGAGAGCAGCCTCGGGATAAGATCTCTCTCTCTCTCTCTCTCTCTCTCTCTCTCTCTCTCTCTCTCTCTCTCTCTCTCTCTCTCTCTCTCTCTCTCTCTCTCTCTCTCTCTCTCTCTCTCGTACAGACACACAGTATGTTCCTGAAGCTGATGCTGAACTGTGTGCTCCAAACATGAAGTAAAAATAACGAATGCAAGCCTTTCTCGATAGCTACAGTATTGCAAAAGACGTAACCTGCAGCAAATGCTTGTTATTCATTCTAAATATTCAGAAGTTTGGTCACTCGCCTAAGTTTATTTGCAATGCTGTATTTATCTAATCTGACACCTTACCAAGCGGCAAACCATGAATACCTAAAGTAGAGAAGTAAAGTGCAGCGTACAGACAAACAAATAAAAACTGAAACTAATCTCGAAGAGAGCTCTTTCTCTGTGGACCTTAACTGGTCTTTATGCCGTATAATGGAGCTCTCCTCAAGACCTATCCATCTTTTTTAAAAGCCGCCCTCTCCACTGTAATGACTCCCCTGTGGTGTGTGTGTGTGTGTGTGTGTGTGTGTGTGTGTGTGTGTGTGTGTGTGTGTGTGTGTGTGTGTGTGTGTGTGTGTGTGTGTGTGTGTGTGTGTGTGTGTGTTTGTGTATGTATGGATGGGTGTGTGCGTATGCGTGTACATGCGTGCCTGTGTGTGTGTATGTGTGTGTGAATGCGTGCCTGTGTGTGTGTGTGTGTGTGTGTGTGTGTGTGTGTGTGTGTGTGTGTGTGTGTGTGTGCGTGTTTGAATGTGTGCCTGTGTGTGTGTGTGTGTGCATGCCTGTGTGTGTGTGTGTGTGTGTGTGTGTGTGTGTATGTGTGTGTGTGTGTATGCGTGCCTGTGTGTGTGTGTGTATGCGTGCCTATGTGTGTGTGTGAATGCGTGGCTGTGTGTGTGTGTGTGTGTGTGTGTGTGTGTGTGTGTGTGTGTGTGTGTGTGTGTGTGTGTATGCATGCCTGTGTTTTTGTGCGTGTGTGCGTGTGTGTGTGTGTGTGTGTGTGTTTGTGTGTGTGTGTGTGTGTGTCAATGCGTGCCTGTGTGTGTGTGTGTGTGTGTGTGTGTGTGTGAGTGCGTGCCTGTGTGTGTGTGTGTGTGTGTGTGTGTGTGTGTGTGTGTGTGTGTGTGTGTGTGTGTGTGTGTGTGTGTGTGTGTATGCGCGCCTGTGTGTGTGTGTGTGTATGTGTGCGTGTGTGAATGCGTGGCTGTGTGTGTGTGTGTGTGAATGCGTGCCAGTGTGTGTGTTTGTGTGTGTGTGTGTACGCGTGCCTGTGTATGCATGCATGTGTTTGTGTGCGTGTGTGCGTGTGTGTGTGTGTGTGTGTGTGTGTGTGTGTGTGTGTGTGAATGCGTGCCTGTGTGTGTGTGTGTGTGTGTGTGTGAATGCGTGCCTGTGTGTGTGTGTGTGTGTGTGTGTGTGTGTGTGTGTGTGTGTGTGTGTGTGTGTGTGTGTGTGTATGCGTGCCTGTGTGTGTGTGTGTGTGTGTGTGCGTGTGTGAATGCGTGGCTGTGTGTGTGTGTGTGTGAATGCGTGCCTGCGTGTGTGTGTGTGTGTGTGTGTGTACGCGTGCCTGTGTGTGTGTATGCATGCCTGTGTGTGTGTATGCATGCCTGTGTGTGTGTGTGTGTGTGCGTGTGTGCGTGTGTGTGTGTGTGTGTGTGTGTGTGTGTGTGTGTGTGTGTGTGTGTGAATGCGTGCCTGTGTGTGTGTGTGTGTGTGTGTGTGAATGCGTGCCTGTGTGTGTGTGTGTGTGTGTGTGTGTGTGAATGCGTGCCTGTGTGTGTGTGTGTGTGTGTGTGTGTGTGTGTGTGTGTGTGTGTGCGTGCCTGTGTGTGCGTGCCTGTGTGTGTGGGTGCACTTGCTGCTGCAATCCATCATTAGACCACTGCACTGCCAGCTCCATGGTGAACTCTCAAGCGAATGAGCATTTGCCATTCAAGGGAATTGACATTTTCACTTGCAGAATATTTATTTGCTGCTGCTGCTGCTGCTGCTGCTGCTGCTGCTGCTGCTGCTGCTGCGTACACCACTCTGATGTCAGCTCTACTGGTGTAGCCTGTGCCATGTGCCAAGACAGAGGGATCATTTGAGTGGGCATAACAAAATAAAAACAAAAAGCAACAATCATTCTGCCTGCTGTGTGTGTGTATGGATTGAAAGCCACTAGCGTGTAAAAAAAGCGTCTTACATAACATATCACATTTGAAGAAAAACATTTTGTTACAAAAAACGAGCTTTAGCAACCAGAAAAAAAACCCTGTAATTAACCACTATCACCTCTCCCCTTTCGAATAGGCCTACATACCCTGCTGATTCACCCTCTCTGAAGGCCGTAAAGCAAACACTATTAGGAGTTACAGGAGGGCTGTAACGATACACTCATCTCACGATTCGGTTCGTATCACGATTTATGCCCTACGGTTCGATACACCCCACGATTTCATTGTAAAATAAAATTATGAATAAAAACTATGGTAGTTTTTGGAATAGGTTACAAGAGGCTACTAATAATTTTGTAAAAAGTTTAAATATTATAATGATGATGATTTGAAGCTTGGAAGCACTATCACTTCATATCATATGGTTGTTTTCTGGACTGATGGTAACATAACTTTGAAAAGGTTTATCACGATACTGCCTCCTTGCATCACAATACATTATCCTGAGTCTGTGTATCACGATTTCTCGGTTCGATACAATATCGTTACAGCCCTAAATCACAGAGATGCAACTCATACAGAAATGATATTGTAGCTGCTGCTGCTACAGTAGGCCTACTGTATACTACTGCCGCTAATACTACCACCACTATAACTACTACCTCACATGGATATACTGCACACGTACACACACACACACACACACACACACACACACACACACACATGCACACACACATGCACACGCACACGTACACACACACACACACACACACACACACACACACACACACACACACACACACACACACACACACACACACACACACACACACACACACACACAGACATTTATTACACACACTACACAATTGCACCACAGTGTTACACAAAACTACTTAGCCTTCTTTACTCCATCAAATGTTCCATTTAATCAAGTTAAATCAATCAATCAAACCAATTAAATGTTCCATTTGATGAAATGTT
>NC_085874.1:40282485-40302485 GCF_034702125.1 Engraulis encrasicolus | reverse complement strand
ACACACACACACACACACACACACACACACACACAACCACACACACACATAAACACACATACACTCTCTCTCACACACACACACACAACCACACACACACACACACACACACACAAACACTCACACACACACACACACACACACACACACACACACACACACACACACACACACACACACACACACACACACACACACACACACACACACACACACACACACACACACACACACACACACACACACACACTATGTACATCACATTCTAGCACCTCACAAACACCCGACACTGCTGATCACATACGCGCACACACACTACGCACATCACATTCTCCCACCCATGCGCTACACTACTGCACATCCTCACGCACGCACGCACACGCGCACACACACCCACTCCTCCGTCTTGTCTAGCTTTGCTTTAGTCTGGCTGCAGTGCAGTATGCCTGCAGGACTTGACTTCACCTGACTCCTTGTCCTGTCTCTTTCTCTCTCTGCTGAATATGTTCTGTGCAGTAGCACATTGACGGTACATGCACACCATGATGTTCGCGTTCACTTAAGCCGGGCATACACTGTGTGATATTTTCACTTGTGGGTATTAAGCTCCTGCTCACACTGCACGATGGAATTTCACTATTTAAAAGTTCACATCTCACGACTCACGTCCTCACACTATACGAGCCGACAGTCGGATGCGAGCCAAATGCTTCCACTGTGCAACGCGACAGGCATGTTTCCCTGGTCTGCAGAGGAGGGAACATGCGCACATAAGGTGGAGATGAGGTCATGCCCAACAGCAAATCAGACGGCCCAATTTATTTGTGCATGTGAAGTGTCAAATCGGGTTGTAGCACTGCTTTAACTGTGCGATTTATGCACGAGCCACGACCAGGATTTCAAACCGTTTTGATTTTCTTGCGACTCTGCGATTGCACGATCGTGAGGCGAAATCGCTTGTCGTTACCACACTGCACGATGCGAGACTCACGATTGACCTGCGATTGACCAAGAAATCGGCCCGACTCCAAAAAAGTCGTGCGAATGCCAAATAGGGGGAAATCGGGGCAAAAGTCGCACAGTGTAAGCCCAGTTTTAACATCTCCGGGAGCATTGCGAGTCCGAGAGGTTCGCGGGCTGCCTTTCACACTGCACAGTCAACGTCCACGTTCTATCCGCGGGCAGCAGCCATTCATTTTCAATGGGAGCTGCTCAGTGAACGCGGACATCCGCGCAGGAAAATAGACTCAAGTTCTATTTTCAAGGACCATCGCAGACATGTCCTGTCGGGCCGGATATGCGCCACGTTTACGCCGCGCTCCTGTGTGCAAGGCATGATCTGTTTTCATGTATTCTAACTGTTTCGGACTGATAACGGACACGTGAAGTGGGCGTTAAATGGACACCTGCGCCGTTGGTGTGAATGCACCGTGAGTCAGCATTCATAACCTGTGAGCCAGAGATCCAGAGTCAGGGACAGGTTACTGCACGGCCCTACCGGGCCCAGGCCCAGGGGCCCAAGAGTCAAGGGGGCCCTGAAGCCTGATTTTTTTTTTTTTGAAAAAAGGTTTGCACACTCCTTTGGATTTTTTTCTTCTTTAAGTTATTTTTTCTTCTTTTTATTCATTCATTCATTGGCAATGACGTTTCGACCTCTCGATCTTCCTCAGATTCACTGACAAACACAGGCTTGACACATTATCTACAACACCTGTCTGAAGGGGTGGAGTCGACTTTAACCCTTACAGATCCAGGATGTAAACCTGTGGAGTGACTAGAGCCAAATGAATTACAAAATATCAGAAAACAAAACATAAAAACATAAACAGTTGGAGAAAAATCTTTTCAAGAGAAACCTACAAATGCATGTTTATGACACAGCTATTTACAAATGAAAATATCATGAAAAATTGGAGAGGATTAATTCTTAGGTTGGGATCCTATTCATAGTCCACATAATATTTACAGAAAAAGTCTGATATCAAAGTCCTCACTAAGCCCCCTTGGGGCCAAGGTCCCCAAGTTATGGATCCAAAAGGCCTCTCTTCTTAAAAGCTGATTGTCCATATCCCCACCCCTGCGGTTTTTTTTGATATGCTCTACCCCCACACACACACACACACACACACACACACACACACACACACACAGCCCAAATCCTTGGGCCTGTGACAACTGACCCGAAATGTACAGGCTCAGGCTGTCTGTGTCTGTGTATGTATGTGTGTGTGGTGCTGTTTGTGTGTGTGTGTGTGTGTGTGTGTGTGTGTGTGTGTGTGTGTGTGTGTGTGGTGCTGTTTGTGTGTGTGTGTGTGTGTGTGTGTGTGTGTGTGTGTGTGTGTGTGTGTGTGTGTGTGTGTGTGTGTGTGTGTGTGTGTGTGTGTGTGTGTGTGTGTGTGTGTGTGTGTGGTGCTGTTTGGGAGGGTACGCAGTGGAAATATAAATGGAACGGATGCAGTCGCTTGTCGAGTACTGCAGGGGAACATGGCAAATACGTACATCTCTCTCTCTCTCTCTCTCTCTCTCTCTCTCTCTCTCTCTCTCTCTCTCTCTCTCCCTAACCATCTCTCTCTCTCGTCTGTTCAGTTTCACACACACACTTACACGCACATACACGTGTGTGTGTGTGTGTGTGTGTGTGTGTGTGTGTGTGTGTATGTGTGTGTGTGTGTCTCCACACAGGTGTCTCCCCCACTGCGGTATTCCCCGTCCTCCCCTTTTTCCTCTCCCTATCTGAACAGTATCACCCCCTCCCTCTCCTCTTCCCCCTCTCTCTTTCACGCTACCTCTCTTTCTCTGACTTCACCTCTCGCTCTCTCCTTCTCTCTCTCTGCCTTTACCTCTGTCTCTGTCTCTGTCTCTTTCTCTCTCTCTCTCTCTCTCTCTCTCTCTCTCTCTCTCTCTCTCTCTCTCTCTCTCTCTCTCTCTCTCTCTCTCTCTCTCTCTCTCTCTCTCTCTCTCTCTCTCTCTGCTGTTCTGAGACCCACACTGCAGAACGCAGGCGTCTGGTGCCGCATACTGATCAGAGAGGAAGGAAAAGGAAGGGATGGGGCCAAGAGGGGAGGGGAGGGAGGCCCCCGCCAGTGTTGCCAGATTGGGCGGTTTCCCGCCCAATTGGGCTGCTTGGCATGGCTGTCTGCGGGAAAAAATGGAATTTAAAGAAAAATCCGCCCAATTTTTGTCCAAAGAAATCAATAGAATTGGGCAGGATTTAGTGCTTCCAGGCATGCATTTTTTGGGCTGGAATTCACCCCCCTCATCTGGCAACCCTGACCCCCGCAGCTCCACATGCACTCCATTTCATACTGCCGTCGACTGCAGCCAAACTGTTTCCTCCTCCGCTATAATATAAGTGAAGTAGGGGGTGCGCACATCCAAGACGCAGGTACTGGGAAAAAAAAATCAGAATACTAAAGATAAAAAATAATGTCTGCAAAGTACTTTGCTCCCGTGTTGCTTTTTTATATTTATTATATCATTTATTATTATTCATTATTCATTATATATTATAATAATAAAACAATAATATAGGGCTGGAACATTAACTAGTTAATTTTGATTAATTAATCACGCGATGCGGTTAATTAATTAACGCGATTTAAAAAATGAATCACAGCTACATAGCTACATAGTTCTGGATTAGACCAGTGGAGTGCAGTATTACAGTATTACAACAAAACTACCAAGAAAAACACTGCTAAATTGATAGGGCCCAAAATGTGTGCCCCACAAAGTAGTGTTTCCTTCATGTTAATATCTTAAGGTTCTTTTCCAGTGCACGTTTTCTACCCGGTACAGCTCAACACAGCCTGACTTGGCCCCCATTTGTTGCTTTTCCATTACATAGATGCGGCAAGACACAGCACGACACAGCTCGAAAAGCGGCCCTCACTTTTTAGGCCAGCTGAACCAAGCTGAGCGGGTCTTTTGCTGCCTACTACCCTTAAAGAATGCTGTACATCAGCTCTTCCTCGCATGTGAATATTAAAAAAATCAACTCTACTGGAATACCCTTTAGTTGGACACAGTATTACTTTGACATTAAAATCGAAGGCAGAAATTGTCATTCTAGTATCCAAATATATCGCTGAAACTATTCATAGCCTACTTCTATAGATGAAATATCTGTCGGCCTTACGTAGTGTCAACAGGCCTATGTAAAGTAATGCTATGTGACACGTCAAACACGTAACTCCAACCATACTCCAGGTATGTATGGCAGGTTTAACATCACCACTCAGCTCGACACGGCACAGCACAGCCGGGTTTTATGGTATATGAAAAACGCATGCAGTCACGCACGCACATACACACATAGTGGCAAGCCACTGCAGATAAAAAGCAACAGGAGAAGATAAAGTTTACAGAGTGGAAAAAAGATGTGGTAAGTTGGTATTTGCCAAAAATCTTAACAGGCAGGGGAGCGGAGGAAGAATGTGAGGAAAAAAGAGCAAGAGACGTTTTATAATGTGTTCGACTCAACAAAAGTAAGCAGCAACTGGGAGTTTATTCTGTAAGAACTATTATTATTAACTATTAAAGTGATACTGTCCCATTTTTGGAAATAAGCTTATTTTACACCTTCCCTTGAGTTAAATAATAGGGTTTTACCGTTCTCCTGTACTTTCAACCGTTTTCTAGTTATGACAGTGCAAATTTTACATCCAAGCTAATAGTTAACATTGAGTCCTATGAGACCAGTTAGCCGCAAGCTGGTCTCATAGGACTCAATGTTAACTGCTAGCATGGAGGTAAAATTTGCACTGCCATACCCCAAGAATGGTTGAAAGTACAGGAGAATGGTAAAACCCTATTATTTAACTCAAGGGGAGGTGTAAAATAAGCTTATTTCCATGGGACAGTATCACTTTAACTATTATACGTATATGAAATAAAAGGGACAGGACAGCACACCTAGATTTGCACTTTATTGCTCGTTGTCGTAGTACACAACTAGGAGTGCTGTGCTCCTGTCTTCTTCATTTTGAAGGAAAAAGAGCAAAAAATCTGCAGCAATCAGTAAAGCGTGGTCGCCCACACAGCTTGAGGGAAGGGAAGACAGGGATGGCAATTAGAGCTGCATTATGTAAAACGTACCAGCTGCTATCTGACATAGCGTGTCACTCATCCCACCCATGCAAAACATGACAAACAAAACATGTCACATGTCACATGTCACAGCAGCCACGCGCTCGTGATCAGGGCCGCTGACAGCTTTGGCTGGGCCCTGGACAAAAACAAGGGCCCCAAACCTAACACATACAATGTAAAAATAAGGATCCAATTCTGAGCCCCCTCTCTCCCTGGACCCCTTTGTCCCCCCCTGTCGGCTTCCCTGCTCATGATTATCGGCAGGTGGGAGGAGAACTCAAAACCTCTTGGGCAAAAGCACGCACGCAAGCACGCCATGCACGCCATGCACACACGGACACACACACACACAAAACACATGCACGCACACAAGCACGGCACGCACACACGGACACACGGACACTCACGCACACACACACACACACGCGCGCGCACACACACACACACACACACACACACACACACACGCACACATACACACACACACACACACACACACACACACACACACACACACACACACAACACACACACACACACACACACACACACACACACACACACACACACACACACACACACACACACACACACACACACAGTGTAATATTATTTTATGGTAATGACTGCAAACTTCAGAGCAAAGTTCAATTTCTTAGATTTTATTATAATCGAGCCCTCCAAATTTCATTAATATCGGCCCTCTAACACTGGTTTGGAATTCTAAATGGGTGTGGATATCCAAATTATGAGTCAAACGGCACATTAGAGGATCAATACTTCAAAAGAAAAAAGTTTACCGCACACTTACTGTTTTAGCTAACCTGATGACGCACAGAGGCGAAACACATTGTTCGCTTTGAATAAACGAGCAAAAACTTCTTTCTTTTGAAGTATTGAACACTCCTGCGTTTACCTGCACCTAGAAGCTGTGCATGGATCTTTGAACCATTGCACGTTAGAGGATGTAATGCAATAAATCCCAGCATAACTATTTCCCATTCATACACATAGTGGTGGGGGCTGGGAGAGGGGCATGTGTAACCGAGGCCGGTAACGCTTTACTTTACGGTACAGTATTTACTGTGTACTTTCTGCGTAACAACAGGGTAGCAGACAGAAGTTACATGGTATCTAACGGGTAAAAAGGGGGTAATTACAAAGTAAATACTATGTAATACACATATCTCAGGAATTACTATGAAACTACTGCGTATTTTCTAACCATCTAATCATCAAACTTCTCTCTGTTACCCTATCCAATTAATGGTATTTACTTTGTAATTACCCCCTTTTTACCCATTAGATACCATGTAACTTCTCTCTGTTACCCTGTTGTTACCCAGAAAGTACACAGTATTTACATATGGTAACTGCACCGTAAAGCAGTGTTTCCCAACCTTTATTGTCCCGCGTACCCCCTAAGCAATTTTGTCATATCATGAGTACCCCCCTCATTCATGCTCTATATCTGTTCCTCTTTCCCAATGTGACTGCACTCCATGTATTTGTTATTATTACATTTTTCTAAGTACCCCCTGAGGTGTGCTCGCGTACCCCTAGTGGTACACGTACCCCTGGTTGGGAAACACTGCCGTAAAGTAAAGCGTTACCCAGAGACCAACTAGCAGAGTGTGGCGTGGAATATTAGTTAACCTCCCTCCCAAAGCCTCATAAGTCTCTTACCCATTAGAGTTCCGCTGAACTTTTCTAACACATCTATGCTTCATAAATATTCATGAAAATTGACGGGGGGGTCGACGGTGCTGTCTGGAACGCATTCATAGCGTTGGGCTATCGGACCGGCCCGGCCCATTAGCTCATCGTACTCTGCCTCCCATTCTGAACTGATGATTTGACTATAGGTGGCAATTTCGCAGCCCCCAGAGGGGGACCAACTGCACAGGAACACCTCATGTCATTACACATGTCAATTGTACGCACTTGGGATGTAACTTCCTGTGAACTTGGTGAGTTTCAAAACTGTGAAAGGTAGAACCAAAACAAACTTTGCAACTTATGACTAATTTATCAGCATCCAATCCACTGCAACAAAACAATCTGTAGGAAATTCTGTAAACGTACGGTCTTCAGTCTTAAGTTTTAAGATAAGATAAGGTAGTGTTCTTTGCCCATGCAGCCCATTAAGGTGAAGAAACATTTCCACAAACCCAGTGCAGGGGTGGCGTTCAGGGGGGTAAAGTGTGACTGAATCAGCTCCAATGGAACCCCCAGCCATATATTTTCATGAAACGGACTGCGTGGGCTCTCACATTGCTTGCGATGGTCCTGGGGGGTAACATTCCACCAATTGTCATACGAATCGGGCCAATAGTCGTAGTTTGTGCCTAGCTTTACTGTGCACTGTATTGGCTATGGTTCTCCTTGTCCTTGCAGTTTTCTGAGAGATCACGGAAACACCCAATTTTTAATAAAATGAACACACACACACACACAACCACGCGCAGACGCACGCACGCACAAACACGCACACGCACACACACAGGAAGACATACAGTATATAAAGCATATACTCTACTGTATAGGCTTTACTGTGTATATCAGGGGCGAGTTTAGCTTTTGATCTTTAGGGGGGCCTGGCCCCTGGTGCTGACAGTGGTACCTGACAGAGGTACCTGACAGAGCAAGCGTTCCATTTCTATTTCAGATTTGAGAATTTGTTTTCAAAAATCTAATTTTAAATAACAGTTCACTCAATGAAGGACTACCCACAAGTCATGACATTACATTTTCCCCCACGAAATCTAACTTACATTACCTACATAGGTAATCCTTGTGATTGGTAGCCTACTGTGGGCTAAGTGAGAAGTTGGAGAGCCCGCATTCTCACATCACAATTACAGCCTCACCAAAATAATGATAAACCCCCCCTGCATAGGCTATGGGCGAACCTCGACTATAAATGTTATGTGACTCGCCGTATAATTTTCAGCCGATTTGCCTGCTGTTCGCTAATACTATTCCAACACTGACTCCCCTTTCCATTATTTTGCTACCTCAAGCTTTTGTGCTTCTGACTGACACACCTTGCATGAAGTGGTCAACAGAGAGCCCCATAACACTGGCGAAAGTGAAAGTATTGTGCGTCGCAAGGCACCACCTCACAAAATCTTAGCCACTGCTACCTATGTTAAGCATGTTTCACGGATATCCACAATCTAATAATGGACGATTTTAATGATCTTTCATTGCAGCACTTTTTTTTTTACCAACATTTACCAGCTTACAAAATTATGTCAGTTATGATGAAATCAATGTTATCATAGTCTACACATAGCACTACAGTAGCCTACACCACTTCATGGTGTGTAGTGTGCTCCATACCTTCTCATCACAAGACTGAAGTAACTGAACACAACTCTGGCGGTAAGCAGTTGCATGAAGATGCAAACCAATCAGAGGAGGTGTAGCAGACTCGTCACAAGACCTTTTGAAGCTCATACACAGGGTTGCCAGACGGGGCAGTCGCAGCAGAATATTGCGCAGGGTCAAAGCGACTGCGCAATTGCATTAATTTCCAATACAATTCACAAATAATATTTTAAAAGGCTCCTGCGCTAGTGGGGCCGAGCCAAGTCACGGTGGGGCCGTGGCCCCACTAAAAATAGCCTAAACTCGCCCCTGGTGTATATATATATATATATATTTAAAGATCACAAAGATAGCAGAAAGATTTGCCTTTAATCACAGCCCATGCTTAGGCTAAACTAAAGACTCAGTGAGAAGAAGCCATGTAGTCTTCAGTGTTACGCAACCCGAGTGGGAGAGAGATAGAGAGAGCAGGCAGCACAGGCGGATAGTACAGAGAGAGTTGAACGGCATGAGATTCTCTCTCTTCTCTCTTCCGCATCCTCCATCAGACCCCAGCGCAGCACAGCACAGCTCAGCACAGCACTTACGCAACACTCAAGGCAGCCTCGAAGAAGAAAGCGGTCGCAGAAGCGTTTCATGTGTCTGTCAAGGCAGGCACAGAAAAGAAAGGAAAGGAAAGGAAAGCAAAGGGGAAGGGAGTCATCCATTATTTAAAAGAGGGATCTTGTTATGGATGCTGCATGGGACCCTCTGTGCATGGCTGGATTGGCCACAAGGCATTACAGGGCATTTGCCCGGTGGACTGCTGATGATATCTTGGGCCTGGTCCTGTTAATGTAGTCGGTATCAGTCCTCTTTGAGTCAGATTGAAATATTCATTTTGACTAGTTGTGGTCAAAATAGCTCGTAAAAGAAGACTTAACCCCTTAAGACACGGTATTATAAATTAGCTGTTACCAGTATGGCAATGACCAAGTCGTAATGTATTACTAAAGGCCCCGTGCACTGTCATAGCAGTACTATAATAGTTAACTTTCAATGTCTATTACAGCGTGCCTCAGGAGGTACGGCGTGCATTAAGGGGCTACATGTTGTCACAGGCTTCATTGTCTCTCTCAGTGCCTGGTGGACTGGTCTTGTCTCCAAATGCCCGGCCGGATGATTTCTCCCAGTCCAGCCCTGCCTCTCTTGGAGCTCCTGGTTGGTGTTTCAGCTGCTGCTTCTCTATTGAGTTCAATGGGAAGAACACATAGATTACAAAGTAGGGAAGTAAAGAAATGAGATCACAGCAGCTTGTAGCGTACGTAGTCAAATCTATAGGCTACATCAGTGCTTCCCAACCTATGGGCCGGGGCCCACTAGTGGGTCCCTGAAGGTATTCCAAGTGGGCCTTGAAATCATTTTCTAAAAATAATAATCATATTTTGGTGTGTGCTACTGTTGATTTATTTGAGTTTCATTCTTAATTGGGTCAGAGGTGGGCCCCGAACATTTTTGACAATTTCGAGTGGGCCCCAAGTTGAAAAACGTTGGGAAAGCCTGGGCTACATCATATTTTTTCCATTTCAGTTATTTTATCAATCCTTTCAAGTGTTGTATGAAATTAAATGTAATACTATTACAACATTCATTGAATAAGACAAGAATAATTCAAAACAACTGTGTGTTGTTTATCATTAGCCGAAGGATTTTCAACACAAATGTCAACAACATTATATAGTGTGGCCATGCCACTCAGAGGGCAACAACAAAATAACAAAATACCAGTATTAACCAGTTACCATTATTTTTAATGAGCATTTTTGTTCTGGAACATAAAAATAAATAAGTTTCTGGTTTAGTTTTGGTTAAATGGAAAAGAGTTCCCGGTATTTGTCTTCATTCGTTGAACTGGTTCAAAGCCCTGGTCTTACCCAGCTGTCTGCACGGGCAGGGCAAGGTCAAGGTCAAGGTCAAGTTCAAGTGACTTTATTAGGACCCACACACACACACACACACACACACACACACACACACACACACACACACACACACACACACACGCACAAAGCGCACGAACACACGCTCACACGTACACTCACACACACAAACAGATACACAGACACAGACACAGACACAGACACACACACACACACACACACACACACACACACACACACACACACACACACACACACACACACACACACACACACACACACACGGACACACACTCTTGGGCACCTGGGCCTGGACCCCGTAGGCCCGTGCAGTGAGGTGATCCATCCTGGGCTCCCATTCCCCAGCTCGGGGACCACTGGGTGGTGTTGCCAGATTGGGCTGTTTCCCTCCCAATTGGGCTGCTTAGGATTGCCGTGTGCGGGTAAAAATGGCATTTAGCAGAAAAACCGCCCAATTTTTGCCATAGAAATCAATAGAATTGGGCGGGATTTTGTGCTTCTAGGCGGGTTTTGAGTATTTTTTGGGCTGGAAATCATCAGCCTCATCTGGCAACCCACTTGGCTTGGGCATACTGCATCTGCACTGCCAGGCTCCTTCGTCACTCGCTCACTTGCTCACCCACCCACTTAAGTGTCTTCCCCGCCATGAGAGTTAATGTACGGTGTAGTGCTGTACTGTAAGTCAGTGTTTCCTAACCTTTTTTGTCTCACGTACCCCCTAAGCCTCTTAGTTGTACCATGAGTACCCCCCTATTCATGTTTTATATCGTTATCTCTGTCCTGATGTGACTGCTCCATACATTTGTTATAATAATAACATTCAAGTACCCCCTGCAGTGTGCTCGCGTACCCCTAGTGGTACACGTACCCCTGGTTGGGAAACACTGCTGTAAGTCACTCTGGTTAACTATGAGAGTTAATGTAGCCTACGGTATAGTGCTGTAAGTCACTCTGGTTAACTATGAGAGTTAATGTAGCCTACGGTATAGTGCTGTAAGTCTCTCTGGTTAACTATGAGAGTTAATGTAGCCTACGGTATAGTGCTGTAAGTCACTCTGGATAATCAGCACCTGCTCAGTGTAGTGTAGCGTAGAGTAATGTTTTAATGCTAGCGATGTGAGATGTATGCATGAATGAAGGCTCAGATTGACCTGAGTGAGCATTGGAAGTTAATACAAGTTAGTACACAAGTCACTTCTGCTCAGCCAGTGTAGTGTAATGTTTTGCACTAGGAATGTGTAAGCTATGAAGGATATGGAGGCTCTGATTGAGTATCGAGTTTATGTACACACACACACCCACACACGCACGCACATGCAAACACACACACACACACACACACACACACACACACACACACACACACACACACACACACACACACACACACACACACACACACACACACACACACACACACACGCATGCACGCACATGCAAACACACACACACACACACACACACACACACACACACACACACACACACACACACACACACACACACACACACACACACACACACACGCACACACACACACACATGCAAACACACACACACACACACACACACACACACACACACACACACACACACACACACACACACACACACACACACACACACACACACACACACACACACATTTAACTCATGTGGGAGGTAATGCAAGTTGGCTCTGCGTAACAACATCTGACTGATAGGGACTTAGGGCTCCCCATGGGCAGTTGAACATAGGGTATCCCCATGGGCAGCTGTTCCAGCATCTGCTATGGACATGAACATAGGGTATCCCCATGGGCAGCTGTTCATTTCTATTAGATGCAGAGATAGTAAATTCCTTCTGTATTTCTCTCTGGTATAAGTGCTCTACCAATTACCCTCTTCACATAACCGCATTATACTTACTGGGGAGCCTCAAACCTACAGAGGCACCAGTCTACTTCCCTCTGGAATTAACCTATAGACAAACACGAGTGGATTAGCTGAGTGCAGTTCATTTATTTTGTGCTGGTCGATTGTTAGTGTTTTCCAGCAACAAGATTCAATATGTCGGGCAAAGACAAACTGTGTGTGGGTTTTCCATCGATCGTGTTCTGGTCCTTTAGCTCTGCTCCTCGCTCAGCCTCCTGTAGGCAACTGGAGACACTTTTTTGTGGACATCAACTGCTTCAAGCATAAGCTTCACAAGGAATTTTGTATTTTGCATATACGTCAGCACTGTCTGTTGTCTGTAGGCCGACTATTTTATTTATTTGTCTATATTGAACACCTACCTCTCTTTTTAACTGCAAAACCAGTCTCCCCTGTGTGTGTGTCTTAAAGGACCAGTTCAGTCAATTTCAACATGCAGTTGTAATGCTCACACTACCCTGGACTTGTCAGTACTTAAAGTTTTTTTTCTCAAAAACATCCGAAAGGTTATACAACATCAGCAGACAATTCTAGCAAATAGTGGTACCTTTTGGGAAAATATTTGGAGTAGGCCTATGTTAATTTTTTTAAAAAGTAAACAAACGCTGCCCCCATTAGAATAGCTCATATCTCAGAAAGGGCTTAGCCGAAAAATGTGGCATCACCGGGTACTGACAAGTGAAGGGTAGCGTGAGCAATACAACAGCATATTGAAATTGACTGCACTGGTCCTTTAACCGATTTTTCCCTAAGCCCTTTTTGGGAGAGAGTGCCCTCTGCCTATTAAATCTTAAATATCTCAGCCTCAGAAGCACATACAAACATGAAATGAGTTACATTTAAAAGCTAGGACCCTCGTTTTGCCTTAGAATGTGTTCATTCAGCTCTGACTTTCCGACATTTTTAATAAAACAGCTCAAATCTCAAGAACCTGAATGCAGCGTATATGTGTGTCCAGGACACAATGGGTTAAAGAGTCATGCATTACAGCAGTCTGTTGGCCAGGCTCAGGAAGAGAAGAGGTAGGCTCCAGTTTAATGCCAGACGCCTGACACCAACGCTCAAAGGACGCTGCTGAACAGTCAATTAGAAGACGCGCTGTCCTGTTCTGTCCTTGACGTTCTTCCTCAAGCTTTCAGCACTCAGTAGAGTGACGTTAGTGCTCTCAGCATGACATTCACATTGCATGATGTGCAGGGCTGGACTGGGATGAAAGATAAGGCCGGGCATTTTCATGCCAAGACCAGCCCACCAGGCATTGCGATAGATAACAAAGTCTGTGACAACATTTTCAGTCATCTATTACGAGCCATTTTGACCACAAGAGCCAAAATGAATATCTAAATCAGACTCGGAAAGGTTTGCTATAGCGGCATGAGGATTGATAACACTACATTTAGGGGAGGACCAGGCCAAAATCATCAACAGTCCACCGGGTAAATGCCCTGTATGCCCTATGGCCAATTCAGCCCTGATCATGTGGCATTTTGCACGTGTCTGAAAGTCAGGCTGGCTGGGTATGTTCAGGTCACATCCTGCTGCTCTCCACTGTGTCCTTGCTCCTGTAGAGCGCTGTATACTGTACTGTATACCGTATACATCCAGCCCCTTGCATCCAGGGACGCCACTGACAGCTTTTGCTGGGCCCGGGACAAAGACATCTGAAAGGGCCCCGAACCAAATACATACGATGTAATGGGAATGCAATTCTGGGCCCCATATTTCCCTGGGTCCGGGACAACACACCCCTTTGTCGTCCCCCCCCCATCGCGGGCCTACTTGCATCAGCTGTGCATTTGCGTGACTTCAGATGTTTGTGAAAGTTCCAGTGGCATACGGTGCTTTTTATTTATTTTATTTTTTTCAGCATCTGGCTGCCGACCATGTTTAACCCCTTAGCTCAGAGCCTGTGTTATAACCGTCACCAGAATGGTAATGGCTATGTGTTCATCTGTTACCTGCAAGACCCCATGTGTATTCCAAGAAGACAGGCACCTAACAGCTCCCTGAGGTTGAAATCCAAACAACCTGGGGAAAAAGTTACCATTGTCAATTCAATTATTTAAATCAGGGGTAGGGAAGCTATGTCTCGAGGGACGTTTACGGCTTTGTGTTCATAGTGCGGCCTCGGAGGACTCTGACAGCCCTTGGAGGAATTTGAAGTGTCCTCTCGAATGAAAAAGGTTCCCCACCCCTGATTTAAATACACACAGTAAAAAAAGCCGTGTATAGCACTAAGTCTTTGACAGCCGATTTAAAGGATAACTTCAGTCAATTTCAACATGCAGTTGTAATGCTCACACTACCCTGGACTGGTCAGTACCTGAGTCTTTTTTTTCTTCTTCAGCCTTTTCCAAGATCCTGGTCATTGTAATAGGGGGCAGCGGTTTGTTTACATTCAAAAAAACATTTTTATTTATTCCCAAAAACATCCAAAAGTTCATGCAACATCAGCAGACAACTAGCAAACAGCGGTACCTTTTGGGAAAATATTTGGAGTAGGCCTATGTTGACTGAAGTGGTCCTTTAATCAGTGTAGAGTATATTTGGTCCCAGAGCACTCTCTCTCAATGTTGACTGAAGACTGCATGTTTCTTTACTGAGCATATCATAATGTATAGCTTCATATCTTGTGGGATTAACTAATTACAGTACATCTCAACTCTCCTGTCCTGTAACAACCCATTGAGTCGCTGTAGAAGATACATGTTTGTAATTTTATTTAAGCATGTGCCAATGGGAAACAACCATGCAATGAAAAAATAAAACAGGTGTCCTCATGTCCTCTTAAGTTTGCAACAAATAATGTTATAGTCTGAAGTGGTGACTATTAGAAAATATCTTGAGAGGTTAAAAGAGGTCGACCTAATATATATATATATATACTGTATAATTAGTCACTTCAGTAGTGAATCTGCCGTACATCTAAATGTCTCTGCAGCCCATTTCCGTGCTTTTATGCTTGGCTGCCCAGGCTGTGGAGTGCTACATAGCCCACAGGCAAAAAGCCTCTCTGTCTTCAGTGTCATCTTCCTCCTCCTCCTCCTCCTCCTCCTCCTCCTCCTCCTCCTCCTCCTCATCATCATCATCTTCCTCTACCTCCTCCTCCTCATCATCATCTCCCTACCCCTCCTCCTCCTCTTTCTCCTCCTCCTTCTCCTCCTCCTCATCTTCCTCCGCCTCCTCCTCCTCCTCCTTCTCCTCATCTTCCTTCTCCTCCTCCTACTTATCATCATCATCATCTTCCTCCCCCTTCCCCTCCTCCTTCTCCTCATCATCTTCCTCTCCCTCCTCCTGCTCCTCATCCTCTTTCTCCCCCTCCTCCTCCTGATCCTCCTGATCATCATCATCATCATTATCATCTTCCTCCCCCTCCTCCTCCCCACCTCCTCCTTGTCCTTCTCCTCCTCCTACTTATCATCATCATCATCTTCCTCCCCCTTCCCCTCCTCCTTCTCCTCATCATCTTCCTCCTCTCCTCCTCCTCCTCCTCCTCATCTCCCCCCCTCCTCCTCCTCCTCATCTCCCCCCCTCCTCCTCATCATCATCATAATCATCTCCCCCCCTCCTCCTCCTCCTCCTCATCCCCCCCTCCTCCTCCTCCTCCTCATCATCCCCCCCCTACTCCTCCTCCTCCTCCTCCTCCTCCTCATCTCCCCCCCCCTACTCCTCCTTCTCCTCCTCTTCCCCATCATCATCATCATCATCATCTTCCCTGAAGAGTAACAGGTAAGCAGGGGCGGCACCAGACATAGTTGGTTCCCTGAAAGATGAGTTTGGAGCTGAGAGAGAGAGAGAGAGAGAGAGAGAGAGAGAGAGAGAGAGAGAGAGAGAGAGAGAGAGCGAGAGAGAGAGAGAGAGAGAGAGAGAGAGAGAGAGAGAGAGAGAGAGAGAGAGAGGAATGAGCACAAAGTCAAATTCTTTCAGAGACATTTGGGTAATGATCAAGAGTGAGCCATCCAGGCCAAGCTCTCCCTGAGTTATAATGGCGGCTAATAGATTACCATTTCACTGCAATCAATAATGGGGGGTATTGCACTATTCGGAATGGCCCTCCCTCCCTTCCTCCCTCCCTTCCTCCCTCCCTTCCTGGCAAGGGCCCAGTAGGATCGATTGGTGTCCAATATTGACAAACTATAGGTCATCTCCTGTCTCAGACGTGACACGTTTTATTAGCCTGTAAGACCCCATGAAAGGAGAGAAAAAAAACTCACTATCATTAATGTTCTCATCTTTCATTTCTTGGAGTGTGCAAGAGTAGTCTACTGCTGGCTTGTCATGAGGCTAAAAGGACAGATATTAGTCACGGTAAGGCTACTGCATTTGTCACATAAATAGAGACACTAAGGTAAAGACATGCAGTGAAATTGCTGTTTGCTATTTGGGCCATTTATGTTCCAGAAATATTCCAGTTGCAGAATGCTGTTCCACACATGCAAAGGGAATATTCCGGAACTAGTTAGTTATTGATTAGGCCTATTGATGATAAATTGACAGTAACATGGGCACGGATGTCGTGCAAGAAAGGGCAGCAGGACTTACTTTTATGTATTATTTTTATATATTTCATGTGTCTTTATATTTTTTGTGGACGTCCAGAACACTCTGTGTGTGTACTAACTGTGCGGAGAGACAGTGACGCACATAGAAAGAGGCGGCAGAGAGAGAAAGCTGTCATCTAAGAGAGCCAGCGAGCGTCTGAAACCACATCACTGATCTCCACATCCCAATCTCAAAGCCAGAGCCATTCTCATCTCATCCCTTCCAGAGAGAGAAAGAGATAGAGAGAGAGAGAGAGAGAGAGAGAGAGAGAGAGAGAGAGAGAGAGAGAGAGAGAGAGAGAGAGAGAGAGAGAGAGAGAGAGAGGGGGGGTGTATTTGGGGAATTTGGGGCTTCTGGGGAGAGAAAAGAATGGGAAGAAAGAGTGTGTAGGGGAGAGAGGGTGAATGACACAGAGGGAGAGAGAGAGAGAGAGAGAGATAGAGAGAGAGATAGATAGAGAGAGAGAGAGAGAGAGAGAGAGAGAGAGAGAGAGAGAGACAGAGACAGAGACAGAGACAGAGACAGAGACAGAGAGACAGTGCGAGAAAGGGGCCCAAGCTGTCTCATCCCTCACAGTCTGTGAGTGGAGCGGAGCGGAGCGCCATTCCAATAGCAGTGCTCTGCTCTCCTCTCTTCTCCCTTCCTCCACCTATCGATTGGGGACACAAAAGGAGATTGTGTTGCCATCAATAAGCCAGCAATCCTTAGCAGCGCTGCTCCGCGCCCTGAGTCATCGGGATGGCCTGCCTACCGGCCTGCCAGCTTCTATTTTTCTTACCCCTTGAAGCAGGGCCGTAACCAGACATTGTCAAATACCGAGGTCAAACACGGTACTGCGTGCTGTACTGCATACTGTACATTTAGAATGCTTCCAAGTTCCAACCCTTCAGTCAAACTCTTCAGTTTGTTTTCATGAATCACTGCCTTGAGGATAAATGGGGGTGGCGTATACAGACCGAATTTATCATTGTTGATCATATATCGGGAGAGATGAAGAACACGATAAAAAGGAAAGACAGAGAAAGACTAAGAGAAAGAAAGAAAGACTGAGAAGAAAGAAAATGAGAGACAGACAGAATAGAAAGACAGAAGATGAGAGCGAGTGAGAGAGGGAGAGAGAGTGAGTGAGAGAGAGACGCATGCACACACACTCTCTACATACACACACACACACACACACACACAAACACACTCACACACACACACACACACACACACACACACACACACACACACACACACACACACACACACACACACACACACACTCTACATACACACACACACACACACACACACACACACACACACACACACACACACACACACACACAACAATGGTATCATTTTATTATGTCTTTCTGTTCCTCTTATTGTTGTCTTATATATGTTATGTACCATGCTTTGGCAATAGAAAGTTTATTTTGTCATGCCAATACAGCACTTTTGAATTAAATTGAATTGAATTGAATTGAATTGAGAGAGAGAGAGAGTGAGAGAGAGAGAGGGGGGGGGAGAGAGAGAGAGAGAGAGAGAGAGAGAGAGAGAGAGAGAGAGAGAGAAAGAGAGAGAGAGAGAGAGAGTTTGTTCTGCATATCTCCTCCTGTGATGAGTCATTCCTTTACGTGCATGTCAGAGAAAAGGAACAGGGACTGACCCACCCAACTCGACCCTCCCCTCCACACACTGGTAAGTATACATGGGTTCTCAGCATACCGGTCAACTTTGAGCTCCCAAAATTCGGGAAAATTCCCCTATTTTAAGCCAAAATCCGGGAAATTTCCTAAAGGCCAAATTCTGACAGTCAACGGGATGACAGAGACGGATCGGACGGTGCGTTCTACTCTGCTTTTCACAACAGAGCCATGCAAAGACAGTCCTGTCTAAAATCCCTCAGCACACGTTTTACTGCGTGGAAAAATGAAAACTGAAATGAATTAAGTGAAAACGAAACAATGAAATGAGCGCAATGAGTGTCTTCTTGTTGTTTTGTCGCATACGTTGTCTGTTCATGCAAAACTTCGTGCTGGTACAGGTTGTGATTAGGTTAATCGCATGATTCGCTGTTCCGAGGCTGTTTTATGCGTTGCATGAACTGACGGTTTCTAAGGAAGAGTGGGCGCACAAGCGCTACAGAGCTCGAGGGTGACAGCTCGTATTTTCAAGGAACTTCAATTCTTGGTGGCATCTCGCATACAATCTTCTGGCAGGTAGCTTGATAAGCAATTATAATCTTAGCTTATAGTCTTGCTTATAATTGATAAGCAAGACCCTCTGTCTCTCTCTTCAAGAGGGGGTGTGGCTCGTCGGCAGGGCCGTGGGTAGGCTATAATTACTGGACAGACAGTGTTTTTTGTTAATGTGAAAAAATCGGGATATTTCCGGGAAAAATGTTAAATCGGGAAGAAATCGGGAAATGAGTCAAAATTAGGGAGTTTCCCGGGAAATTAGGGATGGTTGACAGATATGGGCCTCAGTATTTATTAGAGATGCACCAGATCCTGATTTTTAGGATCCTGTCGGATACCGGATCTACTGCTTAAGATCTTGCTTGACCCGGAACCAGATACCGGATCCTACGAAAGGGTTGAAACACATAGCCTACTCGCACACGTGGGCCCTTTTTATTACGTTGGCTCAAACTATTTTTTAGACTCATTGGCTTACTGCCACACTGCCTGCAATGGCCGCTTCCAAAGTCCTTTCACTCCATACAGCAATTGGGGTTGTGAAAGACTGAACAACCTAGGCTAGAGATGCACCAGATCCTGATATTTAGGTAACTGCCGGATACCGGATCCACTGCTTAAGATCCTGCCGGACCCGGATCCTGTGACAAACCCTATTATCCTACCGGATCCGGAACCGGATCTTGAATCCTGTGCATCTCTAGTGTTTATCAACACGATGTTATGAGGAGGGGCAAGACACTGGTAGCCAACCACGTGGCCGACAACGGTTTCCAACAATCAGAGGTTGAGTTGTGCGCAGCTATAGGTTCGCGCAGTCAGGTTATAAAGAACATCAGAACCCATGTATAGGGTTGCCAACTGCCAACTTCATTATGGTGGGAAATTGGCAACCCTTGGTAGGTAAGGGCCAGATCAGAGAGAGTAGAGAGAGAGAGGTTCCATTGGCCCATTGTTTCCGGGTTCTATTATTGGGGAGGGAATCCCCCTT
>NC_085874.1:40259985-40277485 GCF_034702125.1 Engraulis encrasicolus | reverse complement strand
GAAGGGATATAAAACAAGACGATCAGTGCTATGAACCCTATTTGAACCCATTTTAGCCTAAACCCTTTTTGGGTAAAGGTGCCCTCTCCCTATTAAAATCTAAATATCTTAGCCTCTGAAGCTCATAAAAACATGAAATAAGTTGCATTTAAAAGCTATAACCTTCATTTTACACTAGAATGTGTTCTTTCAGCTCTAACATACCCACATTTTTTAATAAAACAGCTCAAATCTCAATAACTTGAATGCAGCGTATATGTCACTCCAGGACACAATGGGTTAAATTAAACTACCTACCTACCTGGTTGGTAGGTGCTAATGTCAAGCCCTACTGTACAATATATGCTGTATATTTTGTCAATTTGATGTGTCTGCAGCAGGATAGAAAGGGTGCGACCATGCAATGTTTATAGCTTTTGTATTGCATTCTAACTGCACATTGTAGATGCTTAACCCCTTTGCGCACTATGTATTCCACCATCAAATTCTAAGTATTCATTATGACTGGAAAAATTGCACTTTTCATACACGAAAAGGGGGATCTATTGCATGGTCCGCCATTTTGAATTTCCCAAAATAGCCATTTTTAGCTGCAAAAATGACTCTACTTGGACCATACTAGAAAATATGTGTTTATTACTTAGTAAACTTTCATGTAAAGATCAAATTTGGCAATAGGCAGCCCAGTTTCAATGAGCAGCATAGTTGCAGTACCTTTTTTGACCATTTCCTGCACAGTGTACCTTTAATGCTCTCTGTCATGTCATACCCATGTTGTTATGATGTAGTTGAGTTTTTTTCAGCGATGAGTGACTGGGCCTGCCGGGGGGCCCATCTGCACGAAGATTCTACAAAATAATAACACACGCAATGTGTTTTCTTGCGTTTATCCTGGCAAAAAAGAATCTGCAGCCCGTCTAAAATCAGACCATGGTCTGGTTGTATTGGACTGTGCACTGTTTATGCATGCCTTATTCATTTATTTCTTTATTCATTTATTTATTTATTCATTGATTTATTTGTTCAGTTATTCAACCTGTTTAAGCTGAAAGTAAACCGTCTTTGGTTTCTCTATCTTAATACACGCAAAAAAAGGGGGGGGGGTGATCTCTTGCATGCTGTCCACACTGCAAAGAGTTCTGCATAATGGCAATAAATAAATAAAATACAGAATAAAATAAATGTATTTTATTGCAGCCAAGTTCAGGGCAGACCAGTGGAATTTATAGGCTGCTGCTTCAGCAGAACTGTGGAAGCCACACTGCACCATAGCCTGGCTTAACACACACACACACACACACACACACACACACACACACACACACACACGCACACGCATGCACATGCACGCACCCACTCTCTCTCTCTCTCTCTCACGCACGCACGCACACACTCTCTTTCTCGCACACACACACACACAGACACAGACACACAGACACCTAGTGAAACGTATCCAGTGTGCTATATAGAGTATATCTAAATGTGTACCAACTGGAGCAGGGGGACACCTGGAGCACAGGGAAGGTCAGGCCTGCCCAGAAAACACATGCCTGACCATGGTCCAAAAATACAGGAAACCTACTGTAATTACCAACCTTCTATTTAATTATGTAGTTTTATTTACTGTCTGTAGGAATGGGTATGTCCTTTTTAAGTATCCCATATTTTTAGGTGGAGGCTGTATGAATAGAGAAATATGGGCTATGACCACAGCTGTAATTGACCTGAGTATCCTGCGTAAACTCTGAACATTTTGACAAATCTCTGTCTCTCATCCGCAAACAGGACTCTTAAGGTTTGGTCACATTAGCAGAACCAGCCTGATCTCATATAATCACGTAAAATGGACACAAACCCTTGGGACACAAAATCTGTGACAGTTTCATAGATTTTGTCAAAATTCCGTGTAAGGGTTCACAGAAGTTTTTTTCATGATGGATTCACAGTCCCGGATATGCTTTTTACATGTTCCCACAGCACTTTGTTAAGCCCATCATGAGAAAACTGACAAACTGGTGGTGGAATAGTCTTCCATTTTAGTCAGGTGATACCAAATATTATTATTAAACAAGAGAAGGCTATAGCAATTTCATTTGTGCCCAAACCAAAACAATCCCTAATACCAACCTTTCAGTAAAGACATGTTTCTAAGAAATACTCTTTCCACTTGTTTCATTGGCTACCGAATTCTTGTTCTCAACGAATGAATGCTAGCAGTATATGTTATTCCCAGACCAAAGCAATCACTAACCCTGTCCGTAAGATTTTTTTTTTTTTAAACCTTGAAATGAGAAAAATCCTGAGAGAACTTAAGTTGGAATGATACGACTGTGGGAACATAGAGCTGTGGGAACATAGAGAATGCACTTCTTCACAGAACTTTTGGTTAATGGACATGGTCCATGCTCATTTCACAGAATTCTGTGAGATCATGTTGGCAGAATTTTGGGTAACACTTCACTTGACACCTGCGTCATACGGATGACATAACAGTGTCAAAATAGTGTCATGACAGTCATGATCAAGTAATAAACATGGTGTCAGTGTCATTAATGGTTTAAGGTTATGAAAAGTTGACATTGTTAGGGCTGTCTTTGCCATAACCGAATGTCACTAAGTGATAAAGTCATAAAATGTTTATGACATTGACATGTTTATGACACATGAATGACTGCATCATGACACTGCTATAACGATGTTATGTACTGCGTATGACCCCAGCGTCAAGTAAAGTGTTACCGAAGTTTGAAGGGTATGGATGGGATGGGGAGCAGTGGCTGCCGACCATACTTCACCTTTTGCTTCACACACTTTTGATTACACATGCATTTAATGCATCGCCGGACAGCAGCACGAACTAAAAAACCCCCACAAAAAACATTATACCAACATTTGCATATTTGAAGCAGGTGTCTGGGTAGCACGGCCGAATGGCGTTTTAATTATGGGTGTGTTCTGGAGTTTTGCATTTGTGTGTTGGCTTCCCACCATCTTATCTTGGCCTCAGCAGATTTTGGCTGCGGCGTCTTCTTCAGAATTGGCGCCAAATTATCATTGGTGGCCATAATGAGAAGCACAAGGTGAGCCAGCTGGATGTGCAATTGTGTTCTCTCCTGACAAGATACGGATCTGACTGAGCTCTGCCACCATTGTTTGTTTCCAAAGCGCAATATATTCTTAAAAAAAAGAGGTAACATGTGCTTATTGTGCCTGACATTATATAGTCAAATTGCTTTTCTGTTGTTTCGAAATTGTCAAGGCAAAAAAATCTGATTACGTCTAAAAAAAATAAAATAACTTTAACCAGGTTCCTATGGCCTTGATGATATCTTAAACTCAAATATATAAAAATGATCTCTGCATTTAAATGGCCTTTATAGCATTTTGGAAACAAACTCCTCCGTTTCTTTCTGCCAAATGCTTTTGGAAACAACTCCCATGTAATTACTATAGTGTGGCCACATTTAGAGGAACACTGCCCTCTAGTGCTGCATCTTGGTACGCCCTAGAGAAGTAACATGAAAGGAACACGACAACAAAATTGCAGTAAGTAATAATTTATTGAAAATATACTTGTGTGTGTATATATTGAATATAGAATATATGTTGAAAATATACTGGTGTGTGTATATATTGAATATAGAATATATGTTGAAAATATACTGGTGTGTCTGTCTACTGATGTGTGTAACCTAAGTGAATGATGGATGCAATGTCTGTGATCAGGATGTTGTCAGCTCATGTAAAGAAAGACATAAAAAGTGAGGGATAAAGTGGAGACAGGAGAGATAAATGAAAAGTGGTAGCAAGAGTGAGTGAGAGACAGAGACAGAGACAGAGACAGACAGGCAGAGAGAGAAGAACAGACTGTACAGCCTATTCACACAATCAGGTCCTCATCTGCAACAGGCCTTGCTTCGCCTGCACTAACATGCTATTATCTGGAGGGGGCAGCATAGACGGTCGTTACACCTTCCACTCTAAAACAGGTTTGCTAACAAACACCTCAAAAGAAAAACAAACAAACAAACAAACAAACAATCACAAAGACAACCTGTGTTTGACAAAACCCATCTACGTCCGATATCCTACGCTCCTTGGACATAAGACAGGATGAGAAATAAGTCACTCAGCAGGTTTGGCAAAAGGAAGGCATCTCTCAATGCGCAAAGTGTGAGTCAGTAGACCTACCATAGAGGTAGAAAATAACACTAGAGATGACCCCGTCCCCCCTTTTTACGGCAATCTGTAGCGGCCATTATCTGTAGGTAGACCCGAGAAATGGAAATTAATGAAGGCGGCTCACCTCTGTCAAAAATGGCTTAATCATGTGAAAATGTCCATCAACACACTATACAAGGACAATAGTTGAAGTGTGTTGCTAAATATGATAAAATATCATAAAATATATAATTTGATTTTTAAATGTATTTTATCGACTCATATGATTTAAGTAGATATTTAGCCTGACATTTCAAATCTGGTCTTTGATCAATGTGTTACTTCATATTCAGTTTTAGTCAACTTTTTGACAGGGCTGGGCGTGTTCTCCATTGACTTGCATTGACTGAAGGTGCCTACACTACCTACGGAAGTTGGGAAGCTCCATGTGCCATTTCCCAGTGCTGTCGCGAATTGCCGTGTCACCTCTAGTGTTACTTTCTACCTCTATGAGACTTACATTACCCTGTGCAGTATGAGTCTTCCCACGTGCCACAATTGCATCAGCATGTTAGCCTGCATGGGAACTCCCATACTGCCTTCAGTTCTACACAATCTGAAAGACATCAATTGTGATTAGGTCTGGACAAATCAGGATGTTGGCCTGAGCAAAGATGAGATAGGCCTACCCCCTGATGTTAAAGGCACAGGCCCAGCTATAGGTGGTGACACTACTACATTTGAATCTGCCCAGACCCTTGCCCCAGCGACATCGTTACCTAATATGAAGGTGACACCTGGTATGGGGAGAGATGCGCACACTCCCACGACCACCTCAGCAGTGACGAGCTCTGACACTAGGTGGACCTGGTGTAGGGGCACCATCATGGGTGACATTTCGAACCCCGTCACAATCACGTGAGCTCCGGTGGAGGTGGCGTCTGAAAGCGGCAGGACCTCAGACAACAGAAACGACTGAGCAGCCCCGGTGTCCCTCAGTATCCGGACGGCAACGCTGACCGGCGACTGACGAGACAGGGACACAAAGCCATTTGTGATGAATGGACTGTAATCAACAACAACACCATTCCTCTCTTTGTTCACTCTACTAGAACTTAACAAAGAACTGGCTGTGGAGCTGGAGTGGAATGGCCCAGTTGTTATTAGACCTGAAGGCTTTGGGTTCTTACAATCATTAACAAGAGCAAGACAATCTTTGTGACCAACTGAGTTGCAGTAAAAGCAGGTGACCTGCTGGCCGCTTAGGCCTCCTAAAGCAGGAGAAGTATCCCCAGCCACAAGCGCTTTGTTCCTGGGGAGAAACCTACACCTGCAATGATCCTTAGGCCGACGGTCATTAGAAATGCCTGTGTGGATTAGAACGTATCTGTCTGCCAGCACAGCCGCCTGGTCCATCTTCTTCACCTCCTGCTCTTTCAGATGAACAGCGAGAGGTTCGGGAAGACTGTTCATGAAGTCTTCCAGGAGAATGAGCTGCTTCAAGTCCTCCTTGGACTCAACACCTTGCGTGCTGCACCATTTGTCAAAAAGGTGTTCCTTCTCTCGAGCATGTTCGACGAAGGTTTGCTGATCGGTCTTCCTGGCGCTCCTGAATCGATGATGGTAGGCCTCCGGGAGGAGCTCGTAGACGCGCAAGATGTTTGTCTTCACCGTGTCGTACTGTTGAGCTTCATCCACGGGTAAAGCTGAGAAGGCCTCCCGCGCCTTTCCCGTCAACACACACTGAAGCAGGAGAGCCCACACCTCACTGGGCCAGCTTAAAGTGGTCGCCACTTTCTCGAAGTGGCTGAAGTATTTGTCCACAGCCTCCTCTGAGAAAGGCGGGACGAGATGGATGTTTTTGCAGAAGTCAAACTGAGCCTGTACGGAGACGGCAGAACAGGCTTCTGCGGCGGTGGCTGGAGGCCCGGGAGGTGTTGGCGTTGCCAGCTCCAGCTCCACCTCCAGCTTCTTTATGGCCAGCGCATGCTCATTCGACATCCGTTGGAGCTCCAACTGATGGTCGAGTTTGCGAAACTCCAAATCCAGCTCCTTCTCCCGTATGGCTCTGGCCTCCCTCTCGCCTCTCAGCTTCTCCAACTGCAGCTGTCTGTCTGCGCTCGCTTGGATCATCGCCTCCCTTTCACCCCTCAGCTTCTCCAATCGCAGCTCTCTATCTCCATCGGCAACTTCTGCAACGTGTTCGTCTTCGTATATATCTGCATTTGCATTCACATTCATGTCTGCATCGACGGCTTGTGATTGGTTCTCCGCTCCAGGCATGGTCACCACTACCATCTCGTCCAACTCCTCTGAGGAGTCCACTCCTCCCACTTCTTTCTCCTCCGTGAAGGAGTAGTTATCTTCCTCTGCCTCATCCCTTATGATGCAGTTCACAATCAGCTGATTTTTAACCGCAGAGAACAAGGTGTCCTTTAATTTCTTTTCTTCAGCAGTGATGGTCAGCTCGTAGTGATCTGCCAGACCCAGCAGCTGCTTTTCGTTTAATGTTGACAGCAGATCTAAAGAGGGACTTGCAGCAAAGTCCTCAGCCGACACCATGATTTGAAAGAAATGCTTTGTCCAGGAGGAGAGCATACAAAAAACTACTATAAAATCACAGCTCTAGCTACCCAAAGCCAAGGTGGTACAAAGGTTTTGGTTAATGACAAAACCCACAAATGGATGAAAATGAATGAAAATAAAACATAAAATAAAAATGGAAAGGGAGCTACGAGCCAGCACTCACATGTAACACCCACACGTTTATAGCGGTAAACTTAACACAAGCACAATATGAGGCAAGTAAATATTAGGCTACAGACTCAAGTCACGTTTGGACTCTCACTCTAATTCCATAGGCCAAGTAACAGTTCGGATACGGCACCTCTTTCAAGCAACATCGAACGCTCACGCGTTGCTTGTAGCTTACGGTATGTAAACCCGGAAAAAATAGGCTACTAAGCAATGAACGTCGACACAAAATATAAAGCACGGACTACCACACCATATGAACAAGCAGGCGCAAACAACAAACCTCAAGTTGACAACCTCGCAACTCTTCACTTAACTTATCTCGCAGGCACGGCCAAATCACTCCATGTGCATCCAAACAAGAGCGCAAATGGCTGTCATTGAAGTTCAAAACTTTAAACTACAGTCATCTGGCAACCTGACATGAACCCAAGAACTAACTTGTGCCTAGCTAGTCTTCGGGGGCTTGCTGACCTCGGGGCGACTGGTTAACGCTGAACTCGCTATGACCAAGATAACAAAGTCATGCGAAGCGTGCCCCCGACAGGAATATGAAACTCCCGATCAGGATTACCCCTTAAAACAAAGAACTAAAATAAAAAATGAAAATAATAAACAGTGCTTCGAAGGAGAGGCAGAGCCTGGCTGAAACACTCTACCTAAACCAGAGACTGATGAAATTATTTTAGCAACAAAAATGGTCTCACCTGGATGCACACGAAGTCTATGAGCACCATGCCACAAGGACCTCGGACAAGAATACCAAATTCATGTTTACGCACCAATTCGATCAGGGAAGCAACATGAAAGGGAGACAAAAAAAAAATACTGTAAATAAATAGCCTAATAGTGTATCAAAATATACCAAACGGGCTGAGGATGTTAGCTAATGTCCTAAAGAAGAAAAAAAGAGTCAGGAGCCAGGAGAGAGAAATGGAAAGTGCCAGCAAGAGTGAGGTCAGAGTGCCTAATGAAAGCCAGGGAGAACACGATTTATAGCCCCGCCCGTCCGCTAGTTAGGCCTACCTGGTGGGGGCACAGAGGGCTCGTCACAGTGCTCCATCACATTTAGGGGAAAACAAAATAGTTTTATGGTAGGCCTAATGTGCTGTTGTGCGCAGTCTGAGCCAAATACGCACAAAAATACGCACAAAATGTATGTACATTTTAAACAATTGTAACGTAGGAGTTTGTTCAAAAATATTTTAATTTCTAGTGTAATAGAATTCAGACATCAATTTTCTGTTTTGTCATTGCCTATTCTCAGACTGACATCCATTCTGGCACTTTTGACAATATAAGCCACACACGATTTTATTTGAATTTTTGTGTATTAGCCTTCTTTCAATGACTACATTCACTCTCAGTGACCTACGCAGTCTTGAGACTTAAGACATCAGTTTGACAAAAGGCAGTGACAAAACAGTAAATTGATATCTGTAAAGTCATGAATTTTAATAAATATAGGCCTATGTGTTACAATCCTATTCATTTGGGCAGTCATGGGTAAGTGGTTAGAGTGTCAGACTTGTAATCAAAAGGTTGCCGGTTTGACTCCCGACCTGCCAGGTTGGTGGGGGGAGTAATCAACCAGAGCTCTCCCTCATCCTCCTCCATGACTGAGGTACCTGTCCCTGACCATGGTACCATCCTGCCGCATTGCTCCCTTGGGGCGCTATTGGGGGCTGCCCCCATTCCTATGCTAGGTGGTAAAATATAAAATGAAAAAAAAGAGTTTTAACTTACAAAAATATCTTCAATGATGTGTGTTTAGCCAGCCAGTCAGAATCCTGCCCCCCCCACTACTGTATTGTGACTGCACTTTCTGCACTACTCAACTCAAACACACACACACACACGCACGCACGCACGCACGCACGCACGCACGCACACACACACACACACACACACACACACACACACACACACACACACACACACACACACACACACACACACACACACATTACTGCTGTTTATCATGCCTGTTATACTTGAATGACTGCACTGAAAAATTAATTACCAACCCATAATACAAACAACACACTTTTTAGCTGCCTAGCTCTGATTCAAATTCAATATTTTTATATGCCAATACTACTACCACTATTTAGAACGTCATATTAGGACAAATATTTGCACATTACAAATTACTTACTTTATTATTTATACATATTTTCACAATGCTACCATCACTGTCAGAATTGTCACACTATGCACAAATGCACAACAATATGTCCAGTCTTACACTTTAAATGTCTGTAGGCCTATGTGTATTGTATAAGGTATGTTCTGTCTACTGTATGTCTAACTGTCTACGTCTATAACTAAAGTCTGTCTATGTTTGCATGGGAAAGTAAGAAACGTATTTTCAGTTCTTTGTATGACCAGTGCATGTAAAGACATTGACAATAAAGCCGACTTGACTTGACTTAAGTTACACCATAATCTGTGGAACACAAAAGGGGAATTTTACGTCAAGTTCAGGCTAGTTCGACTGTGCTGACAGCACTGTATTATGACTGTATTATGTTGTGTTCTATTACTTGGGTCTTGCCTGGGGTTCGAGGAGTTTGAGCTAAGTAAACACGATGAGTTAACTTCACATGCCATGTGTCAGTGTGATTCATTTACTACACGTTTACAAACCCTTACCAGCCCTTCTTATTGGACTAAGGTGCTGTTTCCACGTAGCAGGATATTTTTTTAGCAGGGTATTTTTTTCTCCTGCTACGTGGAAACATGTGGATAAAAAAAATCCTCCATTGTAACAAATGCGTTTCAGACCCCTAAACAGGATATTTTTTTCTCCTGCACCTGGATTTTTAAATATCTGCTACGTGGAAACGGAAGGCCAAAACCAATGCAAAACCAATACAAGCAGGAGAAAAAAATATCCACATATAAAAATATCCAGCTACGTGGAAACAGCACCTAAATTCTTAAAGGTAGGCTATGTAATTTTATTAATTCCAAAATGTATGCCAAAGAACAGTAAGTTTGCTTTGCAGGGATCAATACCTATTACTTGATATTCAAATTGTTGGACACATAAAGGTCCACCTTTTCATGAATGAAAATAATAATTTGCCTGATTATAATCAATACTTTGAAATTGATGGTGGTAAACATGTATTTAAAAAAAAAGATACCATTTCTGAATGGACAACATAATAAAAGTTTTAAAAAATGATGCACAATAGTTTTGAAAGGGACTGCAACTTCTATAAGCTCACTTGAAGTAGTGTTCCCCAACCTTTATTTAACCCTTGAATACCCCCTAACTCATGCTCTATCTCTATCCCTCTACCCCAACATGGCCAACCTCCAATCAATTATTATTAAATGTTTCCAAGTACCCCCTGCACTGTGGTTGCATGCACTTTAAATATTCCATTGCACTTTTCAATGTCTCCAATGTTTTTGTATGTCATTCCCTGTTTATTTATTTATGTACCCCCCTGTTTTCTCTCATACCCCCCTCCCTCCCTAGTTCTGTGTTTTTTTGTTGTTGTATTGTTGTGTGAGCACACCAAATAACATTCCTAACAACTGTATTTTATACTGTTGATATAGCTAAATAAACTTGAAACTTGTACCCCAAGAGGTACTCGTAGTTACCCCTGGTTGGGAATCACTGTATTAAGAGTGTCTGTTAGGGGCAACTGGGCCTTGATCAGAGAAGCATTTCACCCCCAGTGTCCCCTGTAGTTGAAGACATGTAGATGTGCATACATTCACACTCTTAATAATGGGGCAGCCATGGCCTAGTGGTTAGAGCGTTGGTCTTTCAATCTAGGGCTTGCAGGTTCGAATCCCCCCTGACCTCTCCCTACATCTCCATCCATAGCTGAAGTACCCTTGAGCAAGGCACCTAACCCCACATTGCTCCAGGGCCTGTAACCAATACCCTGAAAAATAATAACGGTAAGTCGCTTTGAATAAATGAAAGCGCAATGTAATTGTAATGCAATACATAAACACCACATGTTGAAAATGTACCAATTTTATTGTCTATTCACACATCCATTCTATATGCAACAAAAACAGGCAAGTGACACAAGATGTACTGTATACAGAAAACAAATAAGCAAACAAGTCATCTTTACGAAACATTAAAAAGCACATGTCAGTTATTATCCGAGCTTGCAAGTGAATTTCACTGCACTGAAGAAGGCATTGGTGTCCCGTCAACATGGATGTATCTTTAACACTATGCGTTTCATTTGAACAAACTGTAAAATGCATTTATTTATTTGACATCTTATGTACAATTGCAGCTGATAATGAGAATGATACACTTCATCGTTATTACCTGTACGTCAGCAGTTAGCCAAGTGTGCTGTGGTGTTGCGTCAAAGACGGCCAACATGAAATTGTCATTTATTGCAACAGATACTTTTGCTTACTGTAATTGTTAAAAAAAAAAAAAAACTGATTTTTAATTATTTTTCAAGTGAATGCATGAGAGCCACCTGGAAAAATAAAATAAAATCAAATCATGTTTACTTTTTGCAGTTACCGTAAGCAAAAGTATGTGGCACTGAATGACAATTTCATGTTGGATGCCTTTGACCCTGTTGCATCATGGTTCCATTAAGGATGCATTGGTGTTAGTTTATGGCTTATAAGGTGGGGCTCTGGGATGCACACGTGGGTTCAATGGAAATCAGTCAATTGGTCAAAAAACGTCCAACATGGAATTGTCCTTCAGTGCAATGGATACTTTTGCTTACTGTAACTGCAAAAAAACATGATTTAAAAAAAAATAAAAAAATAAAATTTGACTCGGCTTTCATGCATTCAGTTGAAAAAAATCAATACATTGAAAATCATGTTTTTTACAGTTACAGTAAGCAAAAGTATCCATTGGCAATGAAGGACAATTTCATGCCTAAACCAGTCATTACAAATGCGAGCCCTCTTTGAAATGAGAGTTTAAAGCAGAACCACAAAGGGGTCTTTATTTGTACTAAAATATCAACGCTCAGACCTGGGCAGTTACGCAATAGTTTACTTAAGAGTAATCATCCTTCCAAGAAGTGGGTGAAAAGTGAGTGTGTGTGAGCGTGTGTGTGTGCAGGGAAGCAAACAGGGGTGGTGGGGGCAAATGGGTCACTTGTTCTGGGCTCAGGGAGAGAGGTGCCCCCCAGAATTGGATCCTCATTACATTGTACTGATTGGGTCTGGGGCCCTTTCAGATACATTTATCTCGAGTCCAGCCAAACCTGTCAGCGACCCTGTGTCTGTCTGTGTGTGTACGTTTGTCTAGAGAAACGGACATGTGCTTGTGTGGATACCTTTGTAAGTGTGTGTGTGTGTGTGTGTGTGTGTGTGTGTGTGTGTGTGTGTGTGTGTGTGTGTGTGTGTGTGTGTGTGTGTGTGTGTGTGTGTGTGTGCGTGAGAGAGGGAGAGGTCCAACAATAGGTGATTGTCTGACACACAGGCCATTTAAGCAGTTTAAAGAATATCGACAAAAACAAAAACCACAGCAAATTTAATCATGACGAAAACAAAAAAACCCAAAAAACCCTCACATCAGGCACTCTGGTAGGGTGGAAAGAATAACAACCTCACTTGTTCTAAGCATGTGACAAGTCACACCAATCTCACAAGTCTGGTACACACTACCCTAAATTTGTATCGATATGCAACGGCTGTTTGTTTAAAGTTCAGTTTGGGGACTAACGCCAACGGGAGAATAGCTGAGAATGAGAGCAAAAGCATACACACACATGTCCTCTAGACTGGAAACTCTTTTGAGGTCAAATAGGTCATGGATACTCAACAAGGTTATCCTGAAACATAACTGGAGAAGAGCAGCATACTGTCGATCCACTTGCCTTTTACTTCAACCACCGACTTCAATATTAACTAACCACTAACGCCTCAAGCTGTTACACAGACAGCATGACAAAAGCAGGGGAGAGAGAGAGAGAGAGAGAGAGAGAGAGAGAGAGAGAGAGAGAGAGAGAGAGAGAGAGAGAGAGAGAGAGAAAGAGAGAGATGTCTGCGAGCGAGCCGTAAGTTACTGAAAGCAGCTTCATACACGAAGATATTTGACTGGGGGCGGCTCACACAAAACAGATGGAATTTCTGTTTTCTGTTCAGCACATCTTAACACTTGGAAGTTCAGTCAAAGCAAAACAGGCAAGGCATTATATATATTACATGTACATGTTTCCTGTAGTTATAGCAAGCTATTCAACAATAGGCAATGACCACAATAACAGCCACGTTTTGATAGTTGCTTGTGATCGAAATACAGGCATTGACCCTTTATGTGATATTGGGCACGAGCAGTCAGAGGAGTAGGTTATGATTATATCGGAGTAAGGATGGGAGTCTATTAGCTTATGGATTTCAGCTATATCTTTCGATTTCAAATGTTCACAAAATTGAGAAGTTGCCCATTGTTTACTTCAAAGCAGCCACGCAACGACCCTCACAACCATCAAAACACAGGCCAGGCGGTTCACACTGGCTCCGTTCGCCAACAGATCTCACGGACTTTGCATGGGGTGTTTTCGAAATACTTTGTGGGTCTGTTCATTCAGTCAGCACCCCTGCCTCCACAAAAATGTTCAGAAAGGTTTAATTTCAGCGGCAACAGTCAATCAGATCATGTGGGTTTCACATGAAATGCATATGGGAAAAAAACATGGAAAGACAACTTGTCCCGGCGTCTGACACCACTAGTCATCTATCAGTGGATGGAGCCACTGTGAGACTACCATCACACTAAAGCTGACGGACATTTCAAATACAACATTGATGCACAGGCAGCCGTGAGATCGGAGGGTCGCAAGTTCAAATCCCACCCTTCCACTCCCTGTCTCACTCCATGGCTGAGGTGCTCTTGAGCAAGGCACCTAACGCCAGAAATATCTGAAAAACATCTGTAAGTCGCTTTGGATAAAAGTGTCAGCTAAGTGTAATGCGATATGATATCTGTACACAACACCACGTTACAGATAAGAGGGTGGATACTTAAGGGGTTGAGGAGTTTTGTTTCAAATAATTTAATCAAATAATGTTGAGAACTTGGGTTCCATGAAGAGGTTAACAAGTCTCTAAACGGGCAATTAAAAAAGGGAGGGAGGAAAAAAAAAGAGAAATACGGGAGACAAAGAGGGACAAAAAGAATTAAAGGGAAATTCAAAGCCATTTTTCTTTGTTCATAATAAACACATTGCAAGAACAATATTCACACCAACACACACACAAACACAAATAACATTTGGTTTCCAGAGTTTCTTCTTAGTGTGTTTTTGGGAGAAACACAAAACATTTTCACAAGAGGACAGTGTGTCATGTAATCATCATTAAACTAGAACTAGCCATCCCATGAATACACCCATAGGGCATCCGCACATCGTCTCCGACAGCACTGCGGAGCACTTTCGCTTCCGACACAATTCTGATTCCCAAACCCAATTTCACACGAAAATAGCATGGATAGTCAATGGGCGGTCAATCGCTGTCCGACATCCGCGAATGTTCGCAGACATCGGCGCCAGTGTGCGGGGTTCTATTGAAAACAATGGAATCGAACTTTTGCGGAGCAGTGCTCAGCACTTTGTCGGAGTCGGCGTGCGGAAGCTCATACTCTTTCACCAGGATCACACCCCCCCCAAAACCCCCCCCTTCCAAAGGTGACATGACCCACCAGCTAATCCCCTTTGGTTGGATATGGCCTCTTCATTATATGTAGGGAGAGCTGCATGTTTACAAAGCTGTATGGCAAAAAGTGGTACTCAAGAAATGTGTAGTTGTAAGGCTTCTCTTTCTTTTGGAAAAAGGCATCATTGTAATATCGTAGTTCAACAAACAGTATAGGCAGTCAGCGATGGTACGGTAGGGCCCAGTTTTATAGAATAAAAAGGTACATTTTCTGAAAAGGCTTCAGTGACATGGAGGGAATGGCTACGCAAATACACACAAGTATTAACATCAAATCCTTAAATAATGTAAACATATACATCTTTGAGGTCAGTACATTGATCCTCCTCATTTATATAAAAACAAACAAACAAAACAAAATCAAACGAAACAAAAAAACAAACAAACAAACGAAAAAACGAAATAAACTTTACTGAAGCATACTCCTGATGTTCTTCGGGGTGGACTCATCATTCAAATGTTTTGTGGTGAACCTATAAAAAAAATAAAAATAAAAACAAGTGTTAGATTATATAAAGTGAGAACCTGCAATGATGTACCTATTAGTCAGACCATAATATGTGGAATATTAAGAGGAAGAGAGTTTTCCTGATGTTATTTACAAAATTTGACAAAACAGAAATGAGGCCATTTAAGAGACCCAAAATACATTAACATTTGGGCTGAAAATGTAACCCCATTCCTTTTTTTATGACAATAGCGTGCTCGCAATAGATCTAAGCCAATCATCTCATCTGAATGCAGTGTTTATATGACCGTTACAACAGCCAGACAGCCTGGTGAGCACAGGTGCAATATACCCAAGTAGCCAGTGAGGTAGCAGCCAGTCACACCTACCTTAAAGGGATACTGTCCCATTTTTGGAAATAAGCTTATTTTACACCTCCACTTGAGTTAAATAATAGGGGTTTACCGTTCTCCTGTACTTTCAACCATTCTCTGGGTATGGCAGTGCAAATTTTACCTCCATGCTAGCAGTTAACATTGAGTCCTATGAGACCAGCTCGCGGCTAACTGGTGTCATAGGACTCAATGCTTGGAGGTAAAATGTGCACTGCCATAACTAGAAAATGGTTGGAAGTACAGGAGAATGGTAAAAGCCTCTTATTTAACTCAAGGGGAGGTGTAAAATAAGCTTATTTCCAAAAATGGGACAGTATCATTTTAAAATCAGAGCCCTGACCGAAACGGAATTGGAATGATTGTATACATGACAACTGGAATGGACAACACCATTCCTTTGAACTTCATTAGCATTATCATTGGAATAACACATATTTACTCTGATCGGGGTGTTGGTATGTACATTTCCATTGCAATTAAGTAGTTATTCCACACACACCCCTCCCATTGAGACTAAGCATCTCTTCAGCCAGGGAGTCCTGGCCGTAATGGCAACCAAAAAAAAAAGTTGCAGACGCGGACAAACACATTAACACGAGGGAAAACACATTTACTTAAAGCACAGTAGCCGTTAAGAGTTTTGTGGAACAACTCTAAAAGCAATGACATTCCTCAGTGTACACAGTATTAGTTGTTCTCTTAAAAGCCTCCAATGAAGGTAGAGTCCATACTCCATGTATTCTGTACCTCAGAGATGCGGAGCACTTATTAAAAAGGAGAAGCCTGTTCTCCCTAACTCAGCATGGGGGGGGGGGGCTGCACAACTGCAGTAATAACTTACGTAAGGAACATGCACTGCATAATAAAGTGCAAAGAGTCAGAAGATTATTGGATACACAGTACGTAATGGGGAAGTCGTGGCGTAATAGGGCAGCCGTCTGTGGTGTAATGCTTACGGAGTTGGACTTTACATTACAGGGTTGCTTACCACTCCCTTCCTCACTCCATAGCTGAAGTGTCCTTGAGCAAGGCACCTAAACCCCACATTACTCCAAGGACTGTAACCAATACCCTGAAACAGGGCTCTAAATTAACTTTTTCCACCACCAGCCAATTTGGGTAGTGGACATTTTTTCTTACCAGCCAAACAGAAGTTCAACTAGCCATTTTTTTAATCTCGCCAAAATTAACTATGCATTAGGCTAGTTTTTTTTTTATTATTATTATTATTATTATGGTCATTTTGTTCAACTATTTCTACAACACAAATACACTATAGGCCTGCATAGGCTAGCCTACTATATGCCTACATAATATGCATATTATAGGCTATATATATATATATATTTGTTTTTAACTTCTGCTTTATTTTTTACTTTCATTACTTAGGCCTAATCAATTTGATTAGTTTTTGTTCAATTCCTCTGAAAACAGCTGAATCACATCACACAAGCCACTCACATAACAGACCTTTAACATACAGTAACCAAGCACACAGCCAAACCACACAGAAGAGATGAGAGGAAAAGGAGGGGAGCAGTTCTTCTCTACCACGCGCAACAAAATGACAAGAAGCCTAGTTTAACTAAAAGTAAATAATATCTCGGGAATCTTCGCTTCCTTTGTTACTTCCACAGCTTCGTCGTTGGTTGCTTTTTTTCCTTTACTATGGCGTGGGCTTTCCAACTTAGTTGCGCCAGGACTCGGGAAATTTCAGAAGACAACTGAACTGACAGCTACGGTCACACTACTCTGACAGTCAGCTCTCCTCCTCTGCCCTTGTCGCTATTTCGTTCCACAACCACTCATTTTTAACGTCACTATTATTACGGTTACAACTAGCATTCACCAACACACAGAACCTTGCTCTAACCCCCGACACATTCTCATCACTCGCACAAAACATAGTCTAAGCTCTATGCATAATCTGCGTCCTGTTATTGAAACGGTCAGGGCCTCGCTGCTTCAAAAATGCAGCCTGTTACAGCAAGGTTCATATAGGCCCTAGTAATAATAGCAGTAGTGACGTTAAAAAAGGTTGTAGCGAAAGCGACGAGAG
>NC_085874.1:40209985-40254985 GCF_034702125.1 Engraulis encrasicolus | reverse complement strand
TAGCTGGACCTTTGTCTAGAATGAATAACTAGATACCCCCAATCAATGACATTGTGTAACAACAGCAATTAAGATTATTTACAGTGACAAAGAGAGATGAAGAAAATAATCAGTGTTTGGTGTTTGTGTAGTTATTCATCATCTTATCAAATTCACACCGGCACATGTGGTACTGAAGGGTTGTAAGTAACTTCCACTAATATTTAAAACGTCAGATTTATTCTAAGTGCTTAAACAACAATCCTTGGTATTCCTCAACTAAATATTAGCAGTTGTTTGTGTGCGATTTCCACACTGCAATTTTAATTTAACAGGATATAGTAGTACGTAATGTGCCATATGTGTGCATGCTACTGTAATTGTTAAGGTAAGGCCTCGCAATGTGGGCAAATGTTAGTTGTGTGGCCATCCAGGACAATCCAGGAGTGAGTGTGTGATCTTGCTCAAAAGTGTTTAACTTCAGCAGTTGTGATAATGCTGCTTAGACTTTTGTCGCAATTTTATTTTAATATATTTATATTAGATAGATAGATAGATAGATAGATAGATAGATAGATAGATAGATAGATAGATAGATAGATAGATAGATAGATAGATATAGGGGTGGGAGGTATGGCCAAAAATGTATACCTCGGTATAATTTTAGCCACGGTATATATCACGGTATATATCACGGTATTGTACATTTGTGTATAAAATGTTAAAATTAAGCGTTTTGTGGCAAAATGACCAAAACACAATTTTTTTGCATTTTATTTTTTGGAAATGACTGGTCAGACATTGTTTTATCTTCTATGTGGGAATTCTTGTCATTCAAATCATTTGAAAACATATTTTTTAACTTTTGATCTATAACTATAACTCTACATCTACAGGACGCAATGTGCTATTGCGGTATACGGTATGAGACAAAATCTCTATCATTGATGAAAAAATACCGCACACGATATTATACCGCGGTTACCGCCCACCCCTAGATAGATAGACAGACTATTTACACACCATGCTGTGTTTCAGTTTTGCCTTGGGGGGTGTGTGTGTGTGTGTATATCTGTCCTTTGTGCTTTTTCTGTTTCTGTAACTATCGGATGTACTGACAACAAGTTTCTGTGAAGACGAATAAATAACCTACCTACCTACCTACCTACCTACCTATCTATCTATTAATTTAATTATGAACACATTTCATTACGAGTCAGCATGTGGTGTGAACTCACGTTCATGTTGTTTATCCTGTTTCTGCTGATGGTCCGTCTGTAGTAGCTGAAGTCATTCTGGATGGCAGGGATCCTCATCTAGACCACCGCAAACAAAGACGCGCACACACACACACGCGCACACACACACACGCGCGCACACACACACGCGCGCACACACACGCGCGCACACACACACACACACACACGCGCACACACACACACACGCGCACACACACACACGCGCACACACACACACACGCGCACACACACACGCACGCACGCACACACGCGCGCGCGCACACACACACACGCGCGCGCGCACACACACAAGCGCGCACACACACACACGCACGCGCACACACACACGCACGCGCACACACACACACACAGACACACACACACACACACACACACACACACACACGAAAAGACACAGACACACACAGACACACACGGGGGACCTTGAGAAATTCTGTGGTATGGACTATTCCCTTCACCATCATATAGAGCACAGCATGCACACATGCACACACGCACGCACGCACGCACGCACAGGACCCTGAGAAATTCTCTGGTATGAACTATTCCCTTCACCATCATATAGAGCACAGCATGCACACATACGCACGCACGCACACGCACGCATGCACGCACACACAGACACACACGCACACACACGCGCACACACGGGACGATGAGAAACTGGCACGAACTATTCCCTTCACTGCCACTGACTGACATTGCCATTACAATGCTGTAAAAACGCTTGGTGGATGTTTTATGATCCTTTCACAAAACAAATAAAATGCCAAGGTGGGCATTCCCAAGAAATGCGTTCTTCCACGCCAAGCAAAAAAAAAAAAAAAATGCCGTCTTTAGGGGGGAGCGTGCCATCGCCCAAAGACATGTCCACTCAGCAAAATGTCTTGCGATTTCTTTACCAAGGCGCTTAGAGAGACGCAGGTTGAAGGCAGCTTTGGGATGCCAAGCGGAATTTATGGGCAAATAAAATACCTTAGCGGTCGAGATTAGCCTTTAGCCATCCGCTAACCTTTGCACCCACATGTGTTCTACATTCACTACACGTGTCCGATGCAAAAGGTCTGCTACTGCTACAGTATCAGGGTCACTGACAGCCGGGCCCGGGACAAAGACATCTGAAAGGGACCCCCCCCCCCCAAAAAAAAAAATAAAAAATAAAAATGTATGCAACATAATGAGGAACCAGTGCTAGGGGGCCTTATCTCCCTGGGCCCGGACAACTGGCCCCTTTGCCCCCCCCCCCCCCCCATCCTGCCATCTTTCCTGGCTACTACTCTCCCCTACAAAGGCAAAGTGCAGTGACTACACGTTTTGTCAAAATTTAATTTAGACTTAAAGGGACACTGTGCAGGAAATGGTCAAAAAAGGTACTGCAACTATGCTGCTCATTGAAACTGTGTTGCCTATTGCCAAATTTGACCTTTTCATGATAGTTTATTAAGTTATAAACTAATATTTTCTAGTATGGCCCAGGTACAGTCACTTTTGCAGCTAAAAATGGCTATTTCTGGAAATTCAAAATGGTGGACCATTTAGAAGATCCTCCTTTTCATGTATGAAAAGTGCAATTTTTCCAGACATAATAAATATTTAGAATTTCATAGTAGTGGTAAATATTCATGAAAAAGGTAACATTAGTGAATGGGTAGCATGAATTCTGGAAATAAACAACTAAATATCTCACACAGTGTCCCTTTAAAATAGTCTTCATTATTAAACATACTTTATCTTGTGACAAAGCATGATGGTCAAAACATGTCCTGTTTTTGAGATACTGCTATGTAAGATTTGCAGTAACTGCAATATCCAACCAAATACTAAATACTTTCAAGGCCTTGTCACAGTGGGTTTACATACAGTGTTGAATCTCGCCCTCAAACCCGTGCCTGCAGTTCACCTAGGGAGCGCTGTCGAGACAGCAGAGCTCATAAGGCTGGCGCTAATAACTGACAATTGTGCTCGCTGTCTGCTGAAACTTGACAATATTACTGTAAGTTCTGAGAAACCAATGTGGATTTCAATGAAATGTACAATAACCTGGGAATTATGTCCTTCTGATTTCCCACAGCGTTGGCATTTATGAGTCAGGCTCCGCTAGCATCTTGCTAACAAAATTGCTTTACGGTCGTCGTGATCACAGCAATGCAGCCGGCCGACCAATCTAAACGCAGTGTGTGAAGCCACTCGTGACGTCATATTGACAATAAAGACGTATTTTACAAAGATCCAGCAAGTTTAAACATTCAAACTAACTGCTGTTTGAAAGGATAATCTATCCTGCCTTTTGGAAAAATAAAATGAAACGATGATACCAATTCTCTCCCAAAGCAATGGCAGCATCGTGGTTGAGCTCCATGCGACCCCATTCATTTCAACAGCCTCTGCGCTCCTTGGCGCTCCTCTGCGCTGTCTGGATGGCGCCACTTAGTGGACAGTACCACCCGGAAAAAGTAGCGAGATTCCTCTCTCGTATTACCCATAAACTCTCTCTGGCCTTGTTCTCAGTTTCAGTGTTGGTGTAGTTACTGCACTTGGCTCTGTAGGGCAGTAATGGGTCACTGCTTGGCTGAGTTCAGGATATTAAGGCCAAAGAAAAAAGGTGAAAAGGTGCCAAGAGCGCCATCTGCTGTTCTGAATACGTAGCATTGCTACACATGTATCCACATAGACATAGAAATTATGTGAGGTATTGCATAAAACCACATATACCATGAATCACCATAGTCAACATTTGTCATATATGTGTATGTTGCTGGACACATCTGGACATTTTCTTTAGGCGAAGTTTGAATCCATTATATCCAAATGTTCACATACTAGATGTGAAATTCCGTTAACATTTCTTGAAGAATATCATTCCACTTTTGTCTTTAAAGACCAAGTCATAGTCAGTCACATAAAACTCTCAGTAAAATGTCATAACGATGTCCCCCCTCCAGGAAATAGTGAGTAGCATCACTTACTGTCCCATCCTCCCCAAAGGGCTAGTCTGGAGAGACAACTGACATATGCAGATATGCAGAAAAAGAGTAATCTATGAAATCTTCTACCCAGCAGGGACACATCTGGTGTAAGTGTGTGTGTGTGTGTGTGTGTGTGTGTGTGTGTGTGTGTGTGTGTGTGTGTGTGTATGTGCATGTGTGTGTGTGTGTGTGTGTGTGTGTGTGTGTGTGTGTGTGTGTGTGTGTGTGTGTGTGTGTGTGTGTGTGTGTGTGTGTGTGTGTGTGTGTGTGGGGATGTGAGTGGCAGCGTCAAGTCTGGCGTGTTCCCCAATGCGTGCCAAGATAAACAGCTCTGCACAGCACAACTAGTTATGAAACCCAGAAGAGAAGGAAATGGAGAACGAAGCCCACAGGAAACACAGCCAGGAGGACCCAAGAGCAAGACAGAACCAGAATCCAAATAACGACAAATATAAAGAAGATGATGGTAAAATAGCAGGAGAAAGAGGAAAGAAGACATGAAGATGATGGTATAATGGCAGGAGAAAGAGGAAAGCAAGGGAAAGAAAGAAAGAAAGAATGAATGAAAGAAAGTAAGAAAGGACAGGAGGTAAGAAGGTACTATTTTTTAGAATCCTTGCACACCTCCTAAGGCCTGGTGCGTAGGAGTGGACACCCTCGATCACCAAAGTTAGAGGCAAAAAAAGCTCCCGCACCCTGTTCACATGAGTGGTGTAGTCTACTTTTTTATGGTGGGCATACTGTATATTTGAGCATTTTTTTGAGGTGGGTATACTGTATATATTTGTGCTATTCTAAATAATGGATTAATCAATTTTAAGTGGGTATACTGAAATCCCTGAAATTTTGAGGTGGGTATACTGCGTATACCTGCGTTCTACATAGACTACACCACTGGTTCACATTTGTGACGTTTTGTTTCGAAACATTGCAAGGAAAACACTGCAAATGTGGACAGTATGCGGGAGCTTTCGTGTCAGAAAGCAGGAAAGGGCCGGTGGTGGCGCTACCTTCAGTTCGTCGGAGCGTAGTGTGAATTTACGTGTCGAAACGTTTCGAAACGTCGCAAATGAAACGATGCAAATGTGAACACTAGTGTGCGACGGGAGCTTTCGTGTCAGGAAGCAGGAAGGGCTTGAGTTCTTCTACTACCTTGAGTTCGTTGAAATGTAGTATGAATTTACATGTTGAAACATTTCGAAAATGTCGCAAATGAAAGCTGCAAATGTATGTAAACAGTGTGCGGGAGCTTTCGTGTCAGGAAGCAGGAAGGGGCTTGAGTTCTTCTACTACCTTGAGTTCGTCGAAGCGTAGCGTGAAGTGCAGGATCTCTGCAAACTGCTTGGCCAGGGCCTGCTCCTTCTCCAGGTGCTGCATGGGGGTGTAGGGGGGGCACGTCAGGCACACCAGCAGACTCTGCAGCGCCTTCTCTGGAGTACACAGGTACAGATACACGTTAAGGCTGGGCGGTTTTGGAAAAAATGAGCATCACGGTTTTCTTGATGAAAATTGACATCACGGTTTTCTGCACGGTTTTTTGATAAGCAGCGATTTCCCCCCAAATCTTAATCTTTCGGACGAAAAAAAAACTGAAATTAAATTTAAAAATGAGATACAATCATGAATTTAAATTAATCTCCATTTCTATTTTATCACTTTTTCATTTCAATATTTTTAAATTTTATAGTTTATATTTCCCTGCCCAAGACTTTAAGTTCCCTTTCAAGTAAAAAGGGTTAATAAATTGTTATAAGCAGCTGTTTTTGGCTTTTTTCCCCAAGACAGCCCAAAACTGCATATTTGTTCAACACCTGGCAACACTACTTGCTTAGTTATCGTTGTACACCTGGCAACATTGATCACTACGACCGCATGTTGCCTTGCGCAGCGCATGACTAGCGAGTAAACACAGTGGGACAGAAACGGAGCAGACTGAAGAGACACGAAAACAAACGGATTTACTTGACATTGTGTGAATATTTTCTTTGAATTAAAGGCCAAATATAACGTAGAATGTATTTTGTCAGGTAGTTTTTGTCATATGGCGATGTATTTCGCTCCTATTTTGCTCCCAAATAATTTCAAACAGCAATGTAGCAATGTATCTTGTCTGCCCATTGCATTTTGCAAGCTAAGCTAAATTAGCCTCAATGGCAAAACTCATACGCAGCCTTAACAGCAGTCCTGCACACGCAGTTGGGATGGTAATGAAATACAGTTAAGGATCTGAGAACTGTTGTAGTCTATTAGAATAGCCTTTTATTTAACTTTGTGAGATCAAATGTAAGCTAAGTTGATTTAAATGTTCATCATGATTCATCCATGCCATGTGGGTTCTTCATTAGGCTATGCTTCACTCTCACCAGCTTCTTTAGCGCGATTAACCAATTATTTGTATTGCTTCAATCAACATCTTAAATTGTGATGACATTTCCTAGTAGAAAAGCAACAGTGGACTTGGAGTTGAAATGAAGTGTGACACGAAGTATGAAGTTCACGCACGTAGCCTAGTATGAACAACAACAACAAAACCGTCTCTCATCAAAAAGAGAACCTTGTGTAGGTGAAACCGAGATCACGGTTTTTTAACCGTAAACCGCCCAGCCCTAATACAAGTCAATAGAAAATAATACGTTAATTAAAACGTAAATACATGCTGAGAAACAGAGAATGTAGGAGCAGCGAACCGGTTGCACACACACTGACTGTGTCTGCACCAGACACACTGTGTAGAGTGTACACTGCACCAATCTCCCTTCATGAGGCCACTGCTATTGGAGGACAGCAACAAGGTGGGGTCCTTGCTGCATGTGAGGACTAAATCCATGTTTTGACCCCTTTTGCTGGGGTAGTTTTGTGTGTGCGTGTCGGTCTGTGTGTGTGTGTTTGCGTAAGTGTGCGTCGGTCTGTGTGTGTGTGTGCGTCAGTCTGTGTGTGTGTGTGCGTCAGTCTGTGTGTGTGTGTGTGTGTGTGTGTGTGTGTGTGTGTGTGTGTTTGCTTGCGTGCGTCGGTGTGTGTGTGTGTGTGTGTGTGTGTGTGTGTGTGTGTGTGTGTGTGTGTGTGTGTGTGTGTGTGTGTGTGTGTGTGTGTGTGTGAGTAATACTTACCTAGCCGCAGTGAGAAGCCGTAGAACTTCTTGAGGCGGATGACGAGCGGACAGACGGAGTTCCAGGCCCGCTCCTGCAGGATCATGTCATTGGGGTTCTGGATCGCCTGCACAGCAGAGGGGGAGATGGCGGTTTTGTCACGTTCAGTGAAGATGCGTTTTCATGCAAAAATCGAGCACATGTGAGCTTTTACTTCGTCTGTGCGCATGTTTGTGTGCATGTGTGGCTCCTGCATCTTGTATGCCTTGTTCAGCTCTCCGTGCGTGTGTGTGTCTTACATCTCGTATCTCGTGGCCGGCTCCCTTGTACGTGTGTGTGTGTGTATGTGTGTGTGTCTATTACATCTTGTATCTCCCTTGTACGTGTGTGTACGCGTGTGTGTGTGTGTGTGTGTGTGTGTGTGTGTGTGTGTGTCTGTGTCTGTGTGTGTGTGTGTTACTGTACATCTCGTATCTCCTGTCCGGCTACCGTGTGTGTGTGTGTGTGTGTGTGTGTGTGTGTGTGTGTGTGTGTGTGTGTGACTGTACATCTCGTATCTCCTGTCCGGCTACCGTGTGTGTGTGTGTGTGTGTGTGTGTGTGTGTTACTGTACATCTCGTATCTCCTGGCCGGCTCCCTTGTATGCCTGCAGGCCCAACAGGATGCTCTCGGACTCCTGCAGCACGGCATTCACCTGGTTCCACACGTCACGCTCACACTCTGTGGGCTGCGCATCTACACGCACACGCACACACACGTACACACACGTACACACACGTACACACACGTACACACACACTTAGCTTGCATATTTACTCACAGTTTCATGTACTGACCACAGAGCTGAATTATAAACACGCAGAACAGGTAGAAATAAATAACATTCTCTGTACTGTACGAACTTCAGTTTAATTCATCACAGCAGCTAAACACCATCACAAACGAACATTGTTTTCATTCATCTGGTTCCAGTTAAGAACTGACAAAATCGGCACATTATCACAGGAATTACAACGGTGGCCAATACTGCCACCATCTACCAAGATGGTTATCTGAACTGAGCCAGTTTTTAAGGATAGTGGTCATTGGATAGGAAAAAGTGAAGTAACACCAAGCTCCCGTTTCTCTTGTTGAATGTGTAATGTTTTGGGAATCTGTTTCGGTCTGATGAAGGGCATACTGCCCGAAACGTTACACATAAAATGAGAGAAACAGTCGCTTGGTGTTGCAGACTTTATTTTCTTGCTAGTATTTTACTTTCTTTAGTCCAGTACCTATTTTTGAGGCAGATATGCGTGTTTTTTATTTGTCAAACTTAGTCCTGTCATTGGCCCAGCTGTGAGTGGTCTGACTGATTGGAGCTTCAACTAGTGGCATTTCTTCGACACAGTTCAAACCCAGCCTCTTAAAACTCTAGCGTTTACAACTAAATTTGGTGAGACTACAGCTGCAGAGCTTTGCAGTGGCGATAGCCAGGCTAGTGTTGTGAATAACGAGGCTAGTGTAGATAGCCGCCAAACTCATAGCTATTAGTACGGCTAGTTAGCCAAGCTAGTGGCTAATAGTAAAGCTAGTGTAAATAGCCAAGCTAATCGCCATTGTTAAGGCTAATGTAGATAGCCAGCCTAGTGGATAATATTAAGGCTAGTGTAGATAGCCAAGCTAGCGGCTAATAGTAAGGCTAGGGAAAATACATGTAGACAGCATAGAGACTAATAGTAAGGGTAGTGGCCAGCCTAATGGCTAATGTTACATTACATTACATTACATTGCATTTGGCAGACACTTTATAACCAAAGCGACTTTCAAAAGAGGACATAATCAAGCCAACATCACAAGCAAATACAAAGTACACATGAAATATACAGAACAACAAGTGCAGTTGTAAGGCTGGTGAAGATACCCACGCTAGTGGCTAATAGTAAGGCTAGTGTGGATAGCTAGCCGAGTCGCTAATAGTAAGGCTAGTGTAGATAGGAAAGCTAGTGGCTAACAATAAGGGGTGGTAAAGGGCTAAAGGGATTAGAAGGGCCAGTTCACATCAGTAGTACAGTATGTGGGAAACCGGCAGTGCCGAGCCAAGCAGGCGAGCAGGCAAGAAGGAAGGAGAGATACCAGCGATCACATTTGCATTAATATTACTACCAATACAGTACATTATACACTTATTTCATAGAACAAAACAAAATAACGCATCCAACACAAGTGTGTCTAAAAAGTGATCTAGAGGACAGGAGCATGCAGGAACACTGACCACAAATCTACAACACAACATGCAACACAGACAAGGACACGTGCAGAACAGACATCTCTTGCACGCACGCACACACGCACAGCAGCCGGAGGGATATCATGCAGGAGATAGACACAAAATGGCAGAACGCGTGTGTAACAAAGCACAGGCAAAGACGGACAGAGACAGATACAAACTATGGACAGGACAGGGGTGAGCGTGACAAACGACAAGCCAGGCAAAAGCTCTGCTCACTTTCAAAGTCAAGGAAAAAATTTGGCCCCTGCTCAAGGTCAGTGCAAGTGAGCACTTTTAACAGATTCCCCATTTGGTGTCTGAAAGAGAAGAGCGGGAGAGGGGAGGGCAGGTGACGGGGAGGGAGGTGGGAACACAGGGAGAGACAGAAAAAGAGAGGGAGAGAGAAAGAAAAGAAGAGAGGGTTGTGTTGCGTGAAAGTTGTGAAGAAAACCAAGCACATCACAGCAGCAGAAAGTGGGAGGAGTCATTGTGAGGGGGTGTGACTGGTACGTGATTGACACGTTCTGTGTGGGTTCCAAAGACCTGTCCTCAAAAAGGTGCCTTTTTATTGTCGCCAGGAAACAATTTAGTCTCAATTTCAGTCAAAACAATTTTTGAAGCTTTGCTGCAAGCAGCATATTTGGATATTTCCATGCTTGATGCGCAAAAACAGTGTTCACATTATTTAGAGCATTTTACTCAATTTCATAATAGAAAGGCCAATTTGAGAACAGGGGCACACAGAAAATCACGCCTTTGTCCTGCCATTGTGGAGGGTGCAGCCACCACCTGTGCAAACCGTTTGCTGATTGGAAAAAAAGTCACGAGTTAGATGATGACAGCTTAACAGGCTCACAGACTCCTCCCATCACACTTACTTTCAAAGTCCAGGAAAAAATGGGGATAGTTCTCTATGTCCCTTGTCAGGACTTTGAGTAGATTACCCATTCCAGCAAACCTGATCAAATGTAGATGTTACAAACAAAAAACAAAGCAAGGTCAAGTCAGATTACAATGTTACTGCAATATCTATTACAATCTATGCACCAAAACATTTCATTAACATAGAATACAGTTCACAGAGTTTAAATACTGAATAATTAGCTGGTATTGATTTGGTTTGTATGGTCTGTATGAGTTTTTTTTAACAGTAAAGCATGCATCTTTAAGTGGTTTATTTCCAAAATTAATGATTCCCACTGAAAGAAAAATATACTACCACTATTTCTACGATTTCACAATGACATGGAAATGCACAAATTTCATACATAAATAGGAGTTTATCTGCCAGTCATTGACATCCTTGATATATTTGGCTGCAAAACCAAGGTTTTGACCACAGTAATATTCATGAAAAATATCGCATTTGTGAATGGGCGGCCAAGATTTTGGAAATGCACAATTCAAATTTCACAATCTATCTTGACGGACAATACAACTCGACACGGTAGGCATTGGGAAACATTCTCTCCTCACTTAACCTCATCTTAATTTGATCACCACCAATTGAGAACATTACGCAATATAAGGATAACTTTGAATAACATATTTTATTTTATTAGGACATTACATTACAATACACTTCTATCCAAAGTGAGTAATACATTTGATATTACAGGGTTTTGGTTACAGTCCCTGGAGCAGTGTGGGGAAAGGTGCCTTGCTCAAAGGCACTTCAGCCATGAAGGGAGAAAAGGACTGGTAAGGGTGGGGGGATTGAACTTGAACCCTGTGATCTACATTCCAACTCCCTACACCACGGCTGGCCGCCCCTTAGGACGTTCTGAGAGTGAGATGAGACGACAACTGTTTTCATCACATAACCTATTTGACCGCTGCATACAGTACCTCACACGCTGTGCACTTCCTGCAACTGAAGAAGACACCATCACCCACGCATCACCGCGTGGAAAATCGATACACAAACACTTTGACAGGGTTGTGACAGGTCAGAGGAACACCCAGTGGGGTAACACTAGCTAGCTACTCTCCAGTTTAGTCTCTTAGTGAAGGTGAAATTTCACGGTCAATTTGCTGTTCTTTCTTTAATAATGACGTTATAACGTCGTTATTAAAGAAAGAACAGCGAAATGGTCAGTGTGCGGGAGTTTCTTTAAGTTGTTGCTGAGTGACCCATGGGCCATCTCCGACGCACCTGCCAGCTGAGGTGTGCGAAAAAAAGTCAAAGTTTAATTTCACAGTCAAAACATTTTTTGATGCTTTGCTGTGAGCTGCATATTTGGATATTTCAATGCTTGATTACTGTGCAAAAACAGTCTTCACATTATTTGGAGAATTTTAAAGCCAAGCAACTCAATTTCGTAATAGAATGGACAATTTGAGAACAGGGGCGCATGTACTGTACACAGTCTGAGAGTGAGAGGAAACGACAACTGTTTTCATCACATAACCTATTTGACGGCTGTGTACTGCACCTCACACGGTGTGCGCTTCCTACAACTGAAGAAGACACCATCACCCCCACATCACCGCATAGAAAATCGATACACAAACACTTTGACAGGGTTGTGACGGGTCAGAGGAACATCCAGTGGGGTAACACTAGCTAGCTAGCTAGCTACCCTCCGCATGCCGCAAAGCATGCATGCATGGCATAGTTGGCAGGGGTGGATTTACTGCAGGCTGCCAGCTATCCACATAGGTGCATTCCAATATGCGGACTACCGTCCTCGGCCTGTGCTTGTTGTGGCCTCGCGTTTCGCTGATGCCCCGCCCCGCCTCGCACTCAGAGGACAAAACAATAAAGTTTCCCCGCTGTCAGACTAGATACAACAACTTTTTTTGGGGACTATTCTTCATTCACCATCCCGTTTGCAAATGAGAAAATGACACGAGAATTGAGCTTTTGCGGGATATTGAAATTACAATTCTGTCGTCGGTGACGTCATCACGAGGCTGCAAGGAGGCAATGGAGGATGGGAGTTGAGATATTAGAGAGAACCCTGTGGGTGGTTTGGAGGCCCAGACTGGACAGGATGTTAGGGCTGTGAAATACACTCAACTCACGACTCAGTTTGTTTCACGATTTTTGACCAACGGTTCAATACACTTCACAATTTCTGAAATATATCTCATTTGAAGCTTGGAAGCACTCTCACATGATATCATGTTGCTTTTTTCTGGACTGAATGATAACAAACCTTTAAAAGGGCGTATCACGATACTGCCTCCTTTCATCACGATACAGTATCGTGACTTGAGTATCACAATTTCTCGTTTCGATCAAAATATCGTTACTGCCCTAATGTGGACTGGAGACGCATGAGGCGCGCCGTGAGCATCATCTGATTGGGATGCACCGATACCACTTTTTTGAAAACCGATACAAGTACGAGTACATTAATTTGTGTAATTGCCGATACCGAGTACTGATACAGATACCTTTTTACCACCAAAATACAATGAAAATAAATGCATGGCCTTGTTTTTTTCCACCTGTGATATTTTTATTGTACATTTGCATGTAGATTTAAATGCTAGTAAAATGTATGAGGTGGCATTTTTTATCCATGCTGCTTTCAAGTCCACAGAATGTGACAAGATTTTGCATTGTTTGTGGTAATAGCAGTATCATTTGTTCCTGGTATCGGCAAGTGCTTGACGAGTACGAGTACGAGTACAATGAGCAGTATCGGGTACCAGTATCGGTATCGGTGCATCCCTAATTGACACACAGACAGACAGACGTACAGGGCCGCCGACAGCTTTAACCGGCCCAGGACAAAAAGTCATCAAAAAGGACCTGCAAATCACACCCAAGGCAATGTAATGAGGACTTGGTTCTGGGCCTCCCTCTCTCTCTCTCTCCCTAGAAACACACATGCACACACGCACGTACACACACACACACAACACCCACACAGATGCAGAGCACACACAACTTACTGGAGGCCCTTTGCGTGCTTGCTTTGGTTGCAGATGTCAGTTTGAGTGTGGAGATATTTTGTGCGTGTGTGTGTGTGTGTGTGTGTGTGTGTGTGTGTGAGTGTGGAGAGATCTTGTGCTGCCACTTCACTGACCTCGTTCAGCCTCTCAGCCCTCAGTCATGCACTTTAACCTGCAAGCGCATGCACACACGCACAAAAACACACATACACGCACACACACTCGCACGCACACACTCGCACGCACACACTCGCACGCACACACTCGCACGCACACACTCGCACGCACACACTCACACGCACACACTCACACACTCGCAGTCTCGCACGCACACACTCGCACGCACACACACAGACACACACACACACACACACACAAACACACTCCCCTTTCTGAGAGCACTTCAACCTGTAAAGCGCATGCATGTGCACACGCACGCATGCACCAACACACACTGCTCTCTGAGAGCACTTCAACATGCATGCATATACACACATGCACACACACACTCCTCTCTGAGAGCCCTTCAATCTACAAATGCATGCATGCATACACACAAGCTCACACAATCACTCACTCAAGGCTGTGGCATCCGCCGTCAAGTTAATTCTCACAAATACCGGTACACTTCTTTTAAACACACCCTAGTACCCCTCGCCCCCAAACACACACACACTCATACCACCACCTACCCTAACCACACACACACACACACACACATACACACTCTCTTGCAAACACAAACCACAGCCGACACCAAACAGACCTGACTTTGTGTTTTAACCTCAACATGACCTGTGTGTGTGTGTGTGTGTGCGTGTGCATGTGCGTGTGTGTGCACGTGCGTCTGTGCCCCTGTGTGACTGCTTGTGACCGTGTGCTCCTGTGCTAGATATGATTATGGAATGTTTCATTAGGACCAGAGACCCCACAAGGCATCGGCCACGTGGCAGCACACACGCACGCACGCACACACGCACGCACACACACACAAATGGAATCAGAGGCCAGCTCCCCAGAGTTTGCAGACTAGAGTGAGTGCCGCCCTGCAGCTCCACTGTGGCACACCACAGCTGCACTGGTTCAATACAGACCCATAACTGCACTACGGCTGTACGATTACGCATCAGTGGTAGCTCAGGTGGAAGAAGAGGAGCCTGCTGGGCAACCAGAAGGTTGCAGGTTCGAGCCCCACTCTGCCTGACAACATCGATGTGTCCTTGAGTAAGTTACTTAAACCCCGATTTGCTTCTAGTGGCAGGGTGGTACACTGTGTGGCAGCCACTGCCACCGGTGTGTGAATGAGAGAGTGAGGCAACGTAAAGGCTAATAGGTTAAAAATAGAAATGTTATACGCTTATTAACCGAAAACCAATGACTTTTAAAGACCTTAATAAGTATTTTCACAAGGCGCTAGGGTCTCTCGGTCTCGGTCTCGTATCTAGGCAATGGGTATGGGGGCAGTACCATACCTTGCAGTGCATTGCAGCAGCTAGCCTATACGCAGTGGGTGGGGTGGTGGCTATCAATGACAGGAAGTGTGTGTGTGTGTGTGTGTGTGTGTGTGTGTGTGTGTGTGTGTGTGTGTGTGTGTGTGTGTGTGTGTGTGTGTGTGTGTGTGTGTCAGAGGTGGAAAGAGTACAGAAAATGTGTACTCAAGTAAAAGTATCTTTACTTTGCCTAAATTCTACTCAAGTACAAGTAAAAGTACCTATCTAAAAATCCACTCAAGTAAAAGTAAAAAAGTACTTCACTTAAAATGTAATTTGAGTAAAAGTACTTAGTTACTTTTAATTAGCTTTCCTCTTGAGAATGTCATGTTTATTTTTCTTGAATATCGTCCTCCATAACCTCTATCTCTTGCTTGACACCAGCCATTATCCAATACATTGATACAAGATAGTAAAATAGTGGAAATGCTGCTGTGTGCCATCCTGCACAATCTTTCATTTACGGCGGATTGTGGCATTATTGTGCATGGCATTTTGTCTCTCAGTCAATTTTTTTTTACTCAGTACTCAGGCTAGGTTACAGTGTAATTGAGTAAAGTACTTGGGTCAAAATGTACTCAAGTACAAGTAAAAGTATTAATTTAAAAAATTACTTAAAAAGTACAAAGTATTCATAAAAGCTACTCAAGTACAATATTGAGTAAAAGTATTTAGTTACTTTTCCACCCCTGTGTGTGTGTGTGTGTGTGTGTGTGTGTGTGTGTGTGTGTGTGTGTGTGTGTGTGTGTGTGTGTGTGTGTGTGTGTGTGTGTGTGTGTGTGTGTGTGTGTGTGTGTGTGTGTGCATGTCTGTGTACGTGTACGCTTGCCTGTTCATCTATATTTCTACATGGCTGGTTACTACACAGACCAACCACAACATTTTCATCACATTGCAAAAATAAATTGCCTAATCATCCAAATAATCAGGAGCAGCGCAATGCAATATTTCAAGGAACCGTTTGAAATTTGAACGATATTCACATAACCTCTCTGCTATAGGGCCAGACATGATTCCGGGACAATAAACAACCATGTTGTCAAATATCTTGCGTTAACTCTTCCTGATGCTGAAAAACACAACGAAAGGCAAATTGACAATATTTACTCTTCAAAGGTTTAAGAAAGGGACTCCAGCCGGCAAATGCATGGACAGCTTATGACTTCAAGGGCCCCGGTAAGACAACAAGAAAGCCCCCCCCTTCAATGACCATAGTTTACGAAACATTCAGGGTTTTAGGCCACATGTTATCGATCCTATATTTCTGGGGGTGCGGGGTTTGTCCATAAAGAGAACCATCATCATCATCATCATCATCATCATCATCCTCCTCCTCGTCGTCAGACCATAACCATCACCACACCCAAGAGTAACTCTACCTCCAGCACTACGGAACCAGCAGATGATGAAGGATGAGAAACTCTGCTAGGGGATGTAGTCGATTGCTGTGCTAGACCGTGCACGCACGCACGCACGCACGGACGCACGAACACTCGCACACACACACATGCATGCACAAGCGCGCATGCACACGCACGCACACACGCACCGTAGTTAGTAATATACAATCAATGGCACGCACGCACACGCCCACACACACTCGCATACACACACGCACTGTAGTTAGTAATATACAATCAATGGCACGCACACACACGCGCACTCACACTCGCATACACACACTCACACACACACTCGCGCGCACACACACACACACAAACACACACCTCCTGCAGGGTACATGATACTGAAGGCATGCTCACCCTGTGCTGCCGGTAATGAGAGCTACTCTGGCTGTCTGGAATGGATGATGTGCTAAATGACTGATGAACAGCTGATGGAGGCCCGGCAGCTGCTTACGCTGCAGCTCTGCATCTCAACCACAAGGTGGTGCCATTGGAACACACTGCGGAGACTCTGCTACAGTCTGAGCGCTGGGCATGACAGCCACACGTCTTTTGAATTGCTGCAGTGTGTGCCGATTGAACACACAGATGCATTCATGGTGCGCCACGCATGCCATGCGCCATTTAGATTTACCACAAGGGGGGAAATGACATTCTTCCTGCCACCTGCCATTTCCAGCAGTCAATCATGACTTTTTTATTTGTATTTTTTGTTTTTTTTCCCATTGTGGAGTGAATCAGGACAGTACAGATCATGAAACGTCTCCACAACACCTACTGCTCCATATCACAATGGACCTAAAACCATCCACTCCGTCTACTTGTTGTACTTTTGTTGAGTCCCTGTATGTCTTTGTGTTTGAAATGTGTTAGTTTTTATGTTCTATGCTATGTAAAGTGTATTTGAGTGTCTTGAAAAGCGCTATACAAAATAAATGTATTATTATTATTATTATGAAAGAATAAGAATGGGAGAGACACATGGGGGCAGGGCTGGGGAATGAGCCAGGCTGAACTCGAACCCGGGTCCCCATGGGCATGCAAGCCCATTCATGACATTATGCATTAATACGATGTGCCACTTCACTCCCCAAAAATAAATATCTAAATGGAATTGTAATCTTCTATTGGCAGTTGTATTAATGCGATGCACGTGCAGTTACCGTGAGCATGAAGGACTACACTACAGCGTCATGTTCACCCACCGCCACTGTGAGTAAACCTCCACTAATATGCAAGTTATTCCTCAAACTTCCACTAGAGTCTAGATGCACGCACGCACTCACGCACGCACGCACACTCTCTCACACACACGCACGCACACACACACACACACACACACACACACACACACACACACACACACACACACACACACACACACACACACACAAATATGTGCACAATAACTGGTATTGGAGGTGGTGGTGAGGTGAGCGAGTGAGTGAGTGTATGAGTGAGTGTATGAGTGAGTGTATGAGTGAGTGTATGAGTGAGTGTGTGAGTGTGTGAGTGAGTGAGTGAGTGAGTGAGTGAGTGAGTGAGTGAGTGAGTGAGTGAGTGAGTGAGTGAGTGAGTGAGTGAGTGAGTGAGACTCCCCACTGCTTCCTGCTCCTCCTGTTATGTGGCTGCTCGTGCCAGCTTGGCATCACCACTTTCCTGCATGCATGTACAATCCATGTAACAGTGTGTGTGTGTGTGTGTGTGTGTGCGTGTGTGTACGTGAGCGCATGTGTGTGTGTGTGTGTGTGTGTGTGTGTGTGTGTGTGTGTGTGTGTGTGTTTTTGTGTTCCATTCAGACCGTTGGCCCTAATCTCCGTCCGATATCACACACAGGAGCGCTTTGCAGTCCCAACTAATTTAATCATGGCATTCATTCATTTATTCATTGTTCATTAATCTGTTGATTTAGTTGGCTGTTTTGTCTATAGCACTGCTGCTCTATGTAAAACCCTGAGCCATGTTTCCCTAAGCTCAACATAACCTCATTTCGCTACAGCAGTGCCACAACTCTGCAACCTAGCTTTATAGGGGAGAAACAACAACAAATACATATATTCTTTGGGGCTATTTTATGTTATTTGACAGGACAGTCAAAGATGGTGACAGGAAGCGAATGGGACAGAGAGACAGGGGAGGATCGGGAAATGACCCCAGCCGGACTCGAACCGGTGTCCCCGTGGGTGGGCATGCAAGCTCAAATATGGGGGGCTTAGCGCGCTGCGCCACAGCGCCCCCAAAAAACGCCATTATACATTGACATTTAAAATCACTTTGAATAGTAAGTAAGCCTTTTTTTTTTTTTTTTTTTACAAATAATTCATAGATGTTAATAAGACAGTTGATGCAACTTATACAGCCTGCAATGCAATGGTGAAATATCACCAACTAGGTCAAATGGACAGAGCACTTCCCAGTGTGTATAGATGCCAACAAGCAAAAGGGCATGACCAACCAATACCACACACACGCGCGCACGCACACAAACACACGAGCGCGCGCACACACACGCATTCACAGACACAGACACAGACACAGACACAGACACAGACACAGACACAGACACAGACACTCACACACTGGTTAGGAGGCCTGAGGAGGTGCGGTGATTAATGGAGGGTTGTGTGGCTGCCCAGTGTGGCTGGAGGAGAATGCGGCGCTAGACCCCGATACAAAAGGCATCTCGAGGGTCGCGCCAGCCAGGTTTTGTTTGCACTGAGGAAGGTCTGGCACCCGAAAACGCTTTGCACTTGTGGGTAGCACTTTTGCATGTAGCAATAAGGAAATTCTTGCATCGGCTAGATCAGTGGTTCTCAACCTTTTTTACTCAACGCACCCCCTTTCCTGTGCCGAACAGAAGCCGTGCACCCCCAACACAAACTTCTGCACATTTTATTATGCACTATTTTTTTTAAAAGTGATTAATTTCAATGATTCTTGCATTAATCAATACCTTAATGACTTAAATGGGGACCATACCATGTTATAATTTGGTCTTAATTTGACCTAACTATAATATTTGTAACCATGTTGAGGGCACAAACTCAACACAAACAAAATCTGCGCACCGCCTAGAATCTCTGGCGCACCCCCAGGGGGTGCCCGCACCCCAGGTTAAGAACCACTGGGCTAGATCAGTGGTTCTCAACCTTTTTTGGTTCTCAACCTAAGCCTCATCACAAGCTCCCCAACGCCCCCTGGGGGGATGTACCGCCCCCGTTGAGATACACTAGGCGATACCCCCGTTGCCCCCACCGCCCACCCCCCTGTAACCCCCATCCCCGGTCTGTTCTACACACTGTAAGGACAATACATTGACACTTACAGTGCATGTACACCAGACATGACCTAGCCGAGGTCGTTGAAGGAGTTTTGCCACAAATTCACTGCATTAGCTCTGGGCATGACATTATTTGCCGATCCTTCATAGAGAAATGATCATTTCTGTCGCTCACAGTTAGCTGTACAGTTAGGCTACAGTAGAAGCCATGGCTAAGAGCCATTCATTTGCAACCTCACACACACGTACAGTAGCTACCAATGCAAAAACTACACACATGGACAAGACAGCACTCAATCAATCATCTGCATCCTATCAATAATATGCACACAATAACCATAAACCATAAAACTCAATCGATCACTCGCGAGCACACTCGCGAGCACGCACACGCCATGAAACTCCTACCAAACTAGATACTGATAGAGAACTTCTCCCATACCTTGAGCATGCGCATATACTGTATACATCCACATACTGTATGCCCAAGGGGCTGCATATCAGAAATGCCTGAAGGATTGAGTGGGCCCACAGCCATGCGGCTTCTGCTATTGTTAGCTCTGCAGAAGCCCTGTGTGTGTGTGTGTGTGTGTGTGTGTGTGTGTGTGTGTGTGTGTGTGTGTGTGTGTGTGTGAGAATGTGTGTGTGTGTGTGAGAATGTGTGTGTGTGTGAGAATGTGTGTGTGTGTGAGAATGTGTGTGTGTGTGAGAATGTGTGTGTGTGTGTGTGTGTGTGTGTGTGTGTGTGTGTGTGTGTGTGTGTGTGTGTGTGTGTGTGTGCTGGGGTGGGGGGAAGCGGTCAGTCACTCAACACCACTTCCTGTTTTGGGGAGCGAGAGAAAGCAGAGTATGCCAGTAGGCAGGAGCGGCCTGCAACAAGGAGAGGGGAGGAGGCGGTGCAACCAGGGGGAGAGGAGAGGAGAGGAGAGGAGAGGGGAGGAAAGGGGAGGAGAGGAGGTGCAACCAGGGGGGAGAAGAGAGGGGAGGGGAGAGGAGATGGGAGAGGAGAGGAGAGGATAGGAGATGGGAGAGGAGAGGACAGGGGGTGCAACCAGGGAGAGAAGAGAGGAGAGCAGAGGAGAGCGACTGGGAGCAGGGGGAGAGGAGGAGGCAAGGCAAGAGGAGGCAAGATCAGACCAGATCCCTGCACCGGCCACTACAGAGCATGCTCAGATCAGACAGCCCTGAGCATGGTACCGTCCCACCACATGAATGTGACTGATCTTCAGGTCTTTGCATATCTCAGTGATAAACGTGCAGAGGAGTTAAAGAGTGGCACGTGCTAACACGAACAGGCAGCAGCACAGGATTCTCAGAGTGACCCCTCGCATGCGTTTCTTTGCATGCCTTTCTTTGAGTGTGTGTGTATGACGTGGGTCTGGTTTAGGCAGAGAGTATATTGTCCTTACTTCACCTCATACACACGCACACACACACGCACAGTGGTGTACAGCAGCAAGCAGAACATCAGAGCAGTCCAAATGGCAGCCTTGCTTTTGTAACGAAACAGACCAGTGACCAGTGTGTAATCACACACATACAAACCAAACCACCACCACAACCACACACACACACACACACACACTCTACTAATAGAAGCCGTGGCAGCTTTCACCACTTTTGTTTGAAGCTGCCTTTGCGAAAAATAAACAACTTAAACGAGCTCCTGCTCCTCCAGTTGTGGCAAAAGCTAGCCAGCTAGCCTACACACAAGCACAGCCCTACTGTACATACAGTGCATGTAATTTGAAAGAAGTTGAAAATGACCTCTCGATCCTGCAGGTGTGGACGCTACGCTAGCCAGTTAGCTCACACACAAGCACAGCCTACTGTGCGGTTACAATGAAATTTGAATATTCAACTGACGACATTACAAATGTAGGAGTCATCGTGCCTACATTAGCCTAACCCGCATACAATGCTACACTACTAATGCACAATGTCTGCTGCCAACATTATATTATTATATTATATTACATTATATTTTTTCTCCTAAGCGACTTACAGATACTACAGGGTATAGCTTACAGTCCCTGGAGCAATGTGGGGTTAGGTGCCTTGCTCAAGAGCACTTCAGCCATGGATGGTTTGTTTACCGAACATTTATTGCCATTTGGGTGAGTGTCCGATTTTTTCCTTTGTGTTACATCCTTTACGATAACAGGTTTCCTTAAGGTCCAAGGGGGAGCTGCAGCCATGGATGGAGGTGTAGGGAGAGGTAAGGGTGGGATACAAACCTGCAACCCTGTGATCTACAGTCCAACTCTCTAACCATAACACCATGGCTCTCAACAAGGCTAGCAGGCAGCAGCTGTCCTGTTAACAGCCTGTTTATTAGCCTCCGTTACCATTAGCCGCCCTGCAAGACGCACTTTATAGACTGGAACTGCAAGGTCTCTCTCTCTCTCCTTGTGTGCGTCTCTGTGTGTGTGTGTGTCTCTCTCTCTTTGTGTGTATGTCTCTCTCTCTCTCTTTGTATGTGTGTGTGTGTGTGTGTATGTCTCTCTCTCTCTCTTTGTATGTGTGTGTGTGTGTGTGTGTGTATGTCTCTCTCTCTCTCTTTGTATGTGTTTGTGTGTGTGTGTATGTCTCTCGCTCTCTTTGTATGTGTGTGTGTGTGTGTGTGTGTGTGTGTGTGTGTGTGTGTGTGTGTGTGTGTGTGTGTGTATGTCTCTCTCTCTCTTTGTATGTGTGTGTGTGTGTGTGTGTGTGTGTGTGTGTGTGTGTGTGTGTGTGTGTGTGTGTGTGTGTGTGTGTCTCTCTCTCTCTTTGTGTGTGTGTGTCTCTCTCTTTGTGTGTGTGTGTCTCTCTCTCTCTCTCTCTCTCTCTCAGTGTCTCTCTCAGTCTCAGTGTCTCTCTCAGTCTCAGTGTCTCTCTCTCTCTCTCTCTCTCTCTCTCTCTCTCTCTCTCTCTCTCAATGAGTGATGCAGGCTAGCAGGTGGGGGTAAAGCACTACTGCTGCTGACCACTGACACTGTACTTCGTGACGCTGTGTGCACTGCACACCTTGCCAATTACCTCTTGTCCACTTCCTCTTAAGATACGTTTTAGATAAGCTTTAAGATAAAAGCTTTGAAAGTGAATCATGTTTCATGCAATCCGATATCATTTCCAACCCATGAAGCCACAACCACAAGCAAGCAGACAAAACAGATACAGTGCCCTCCATAATTATTGGCACCCCTGGTTGAGATGTGTTAAAAGCCTTAAAATAAATTCAGTGTTTATTGCAGAAGAATACTGTCACACTGAAAATTTTAGGAAAATGTAGCCTTCAACTCAAATGAATTGTAAGAAAAAAAAAAAAACCCTGACTAAAAAATAATTATTTTTCATTAAATCATCTGTTCCACAATTATTGGCACCCTTAACAATTCCCAGGAAATAAATATAATTGAAGCATTTCTGTCATTTCTACAGTAGTTTACAAAGTTTACCAGAGTATGTAGGAACATTTAATTAGTAATTCATCACTTCCTGTTTCCCTGGGGTATAAATATGACGTGACACCGAGGCCATTTCTCTTATCCACTCTTAAACATGGGAAAGACAAAGGAACACAGCATACAAGTGAGGCAGATGTGCGTCGACCTTCACAGGTCAGGCAGAGGCTACAAGAAGATTGCCACTCAACTGCAGCTGCCCATATCCACTGTGAGAGGAATAATTAAGAAGTTCAAAACAACTGGAACAGTGGTAAACAAGCCTGGACGAGGACCCAAGTTTATTTTGCCACCACGCACAGTGAGGAGGATGGTAAGAGAAATCAAAAGATCTCCAAAGCTCACTGTTACAGAATTACAACAAATGGTAGCATCCTGGGGTCACAAAGTCTCCAAATCAACCATCAGGCGCTGTCTACACGCCAACAAGCTGTTTGGGAGGCATGCATGGAGAAAACCTTTCCTCACTCACAATCATAAACGCAAGCGTCTGGAGTTCGCCAAGCGGTATTGGGGCTTCAACTGGGACCGTGTGCTTTGGTCAGATGAGACCAAGATTGAGCTTTTTGGCAACAAACACTCTAAGTGGGTCTGGCGTACCACGAAAGATGCGCATGCTGAAAAGCACCTCATACCCACTGTGAAGTATGGGGGTGGGTCAGTGATGCTGTGGGGCTGTTTCGCTTCCAAAGGCCCTGGGAACCTTGTTAGGGTGCATGGCATCATGAATGCTTTGAAATACCAGGACATTTTAAATCAAAATCTGTTGCCCTCTGCCCGAAAGCTGAAGCTGGGTCGTCACTGGGTCTTTCAGCAAGACAATGACCCTAAACATATGGCCAAATCTACACAGAAATGGTTCACCAGACACAAAATCAAGCTCCTCCCATGGCCATCTCAGTCCCCTGACCTCAACCCCATTGAGAACCTGTGGGGTGAGCTGAAGAGGAGAGTACAGAGGAGAGGACCCAGGTCTCTGGATGATTTAGAGAGATTCTGCAAAGAGGAATGGCTGAAGATCCCTCTTTCTGTCTTTTCCCATCTTGTGAAACATTATAGGAGAAGATTAGGTGCTGTTTTGTTGGCAAAAGGGGGTTGTACAAAATATTAACACCAGGGGTGCTAATAATTGTGACACACATTATTTGATGTCAAATAATTATTTCTTTATGTGGGATTTTTTCCCCACTGAATAAATGCACTTGTATTGAAGGTTGGATTTTTCTCTTTTTTTCCATTAAGGTCCCATATTATTTAGAAAAAAAATAAAATAATTGGAAGCTAAAAAACACATCTCAACCAGGAGTGCCAATAATTATGGAGGGCACTGTAAATGAGCTATACATACGTAGTTTTATAATGCGTAATATGACCTCCTAAGCGATGATGCAGCTAAATACCAAGCAGTGTCAGAGGCTACACTTTACATTATAACAGGGCATTGTTGTAACATGCTTTTGATTGTGAAGCATTTGTAGATTATCATGTCAACGTGGGCAACAAAACAGTGTGACAATTTCTTTTTGAAAAAATAACTTTTTTTGTGCAGTAGGGCAAAGGGGCAGGTTCTTTAGCACCACCTCATCTCTCCATCTGTGTATGCCTATGATACCAAGCTGTGGCCAACCGGTAGGGCACTCGCCTGCCATGCGGCTGACCCGGGTTCGATTCCGGGCCCAGGTCCTTTGCCGACCCCTCCCTGTCTCTCTCCCAATTCCCTTCCTGTCCACCTCTCACACTGTCCTATCAAAAATGAAGTCGAAGAAGACAAAAAAAAAAAGATTAGCTGCCTGGAGCTCCACTACTTCACGTCTCTTGTTCAGCCATGACTAAGGCTAATTCAGTACAGTCTCCTGGCTACAGTCTGGGTTTCATCTGTGCAGAACCCTGAAATAATCTTAGCAGTGAACTGAACGATAAATGGTTGAACAACACATAGTTAACTGGGTCAATAGGTCTGGGGCCTGTACTAAGAAGCTGGTTCAGGAGTAAACCAGGTTAAGTTAAGAGGTACATCATCTGGTATCCCTCTGGTAGGCCCCTGACAGGGTTGCCAGATGAGGCTGATGATTTCCAGCCCAAAAAATGCTCAAAACCCGCCTGGAAGCAATGCTAAATCCCGCCCAATTCTCTTGATTTCTATGGGCAAAATTGGGTAGGTTTTCCTGCAAAATGCCATTTTTACCCGCAGACGGCCATCCTAAGCATCCCAATTGGGCGGGAAACAGCCCAATCTGGCAACACTGGCCCCTGGAATCCATCCCTCATCCACTGCTTGTCCTTTCACCCCAGCTGGATTTCACCATAGGCGCTTTATGTCACTTTGAATAAAGGCCTCTGCTGACGAGCGTCATCATGTAATGTAAAACCAGCCAGGCAGGCAGCCCATATCTGCATTCTCTCTGAACCTTATCAGCCATACAGGATGATTTATATTGTGCTGCTGCCATCTGTCCAGAAGGCAGCCAGGCTGCACTTTGCTCTGCTCACGTGTCGACTTGAGAAGGTACAGTAGGCGGACTGCTAGTGGTGGCAACAATAATCGATTCGGCGATGCAATGCAATGCGGGGCATGGACGATCCAATTCAATGCGGCAAGTTCCAGAATTGATGCGGCAAATTTTTTCAGTTTCAATTACTTTCGTGGATATTTCGGGAGCACATGAATGTTAAATTAAATAAAAGCACTTCAAAGCATTGAAAACTGCAAGACTGATACAGAAAACAGCCAATAAATTGTTGCTCATTATCTGACTACTTGTATTGCCTCATCATGACTGATGAAACATTTGTTTTGCTTTCAGTAGAAATGTAATGCATTGCAATGCATTGTAGAATTGAATCGGATCGAATTGAATCGAATCGAATCCCTACCTCTCGAATCGTAATCGAATCGAATCGTGAGGGCAGTGCCAATGCACACCACTACTGACTGCTACTCTGAAAGAGCCTCGCCATTCCAGACTCAATCAGTTTCATTTTTCATTTCATTTCTTTATTGTCCCATTGAGTCATTAAGACTGTCTGTGTAGGCACAACTCAACTGAGTGGGATAACTGAAGTAACTGGAAAGTTGTCATATTCACATCATCCTAAAGACATAATGTGTGTGTGTGTGTGTGTGTGTGTGTGTGTGTGTGTGTGTGTGTGTGTTTGTGTGTGTTTGTGTGTGTTTGTGTGTGTGTGTGGTCGTGTAGTGTAGTCTAGTGTAGTGTAGTGTGTGCGTGTGTGTGTAGTGTGAGTGTGTGTGTAGTCGTGTACTGTAGTGTAGTGTGTGTGTGTGTGTGTGTAGTCGTGTAGTGTAGTCTGTGTGTGCGGTGGGTGCAGTGCGTGTAGTGTGTGTGTGTAATGTGTGTGTACGCGCTTCTGTAACTGGAAGCCTCCCTCGTACCCAACACAAAAGAGCCAGTCTTCAAAAGAGCCAGTCTTGCTGGTGTCTCACACTGCCCACTGTTTGGGCTTGAACACCATTTCCCGCCAAGAGGAATTCCAAAGATGTTAGGCAGGCTAGTCCGGCCCGCCACTGGTCAATGACATGTGAGCTCTTGGTGCCGGCTCTGGTGAGAGTTTAATTAATAAAAAATAGAAAGACAAATAAAGAGGAAAGATTTAAAAAAAAAATCCACTTGAAGCCAGACACACACGCATTCATGCACGCATGTACTATATATGCACCACTGGAGGGTCTTTGGAGTCATTTTGCATTAGTGTGCACTGTGCAGATTGCTCTGACTCTTCCACAGTTCCATCCTCTTGCCTTATCGCTCACCAACAAAGCACTGCAACACTGTAAGCAGGGCTTTAAATTAACATCAGCCAACTGACACAATGCTGGTGAAATTGTTGAGTTTGGCTGGGTGAAAAGGCCACCTTAATAGCCACTTTGACTCATTGATGAAAAGAAGTTAATTTAGAGCCCTCACTGTAAGGCAGTTGGATGCATAGAAATATCAGGAAGCGCTCTCAACGCCTTCTAATGGTAGGGACACATAGGAGGCGAAGCAAGCGAAGCGAAGAGAGGCGAAATCCAACCGTCATCAGGTCGTCGCGGCGAATCAAATGGAATGGAACAGTTATGTTGTTGATTTGATTGGGCCGCGGCAGGCGAATTCGCTCCTCATTTGCATAACATTAAACTTTCTTTAATAATTTCGCTACGCTTCGCTCCTGTTCGCTTGCTTTCGCTTGCCTTCGCCTCTCTCATAGGAATAAATGGCAAAGTTGGCAAATTCGTGTGTATGTGTCCCTACCGTAACACTACACTGGGTGCTTAACTTTGTCAATGAATAAACTCAAACTTCAAAAAAAATGAATAAAGAAGCACTCTTCAGATTTCTTTTGAATCTTTACTTTTCAATCTCCTCACAAACATTTCGGGCTTACACCCTTCCTTTCCTGAAAATCGCCATTTCACACTGAGGAAGGGTGTAAGACAGAAACGTTTGTGAGGTGATTAAAAAAAATCAAAAAGCAATGTGATGAGTGCTTCTTTATTTATTTATTTTTGATGTACTGTGCCTCACACTCAAACCTAGTATTTACTGATCGATATTCTTTTTTTAATTTCCAGAAGCAAAGACGCTGCACACTGTCTAACGTTACACATGTGACTGTACACAGCGGTCCATGTTTTTAAAACCTTTAAGAGAGTGTGGGTTTTTGAGCATTCTATAAAAAGAATGCATTCTATAACAATGCAAGATTCTACAATTCCATATTGTATTGAATGACGCCCAGAATTCTATAGAACTTTCACTGCCCGAACATTCCCGTCACACCGGTGTGACGGTTCACTCTTAAAGGTTAATTTCCCCCATTATCCTTCTTCTTCCACACTGCTTAATGTTGCACATGTGAAATGCTCCCCCAAGTGACTCTCATTTTTCTCTCCCTGCTGTTCTCTCGCCGGCCAGCTACTGTTCGCTACTGTTCTGCCAACACAAACACACGCTGCTTCTCCGTTAAGACATCGGCCATACTTAACCTCCACCCCTGCCAAACATCGACCATGCATACTCACCAACTCCCCGCACACACACTCACAAACACAAACACACAATCCCTTTTAGACAACGATCATACATACGCTCGCCTTTAAAAACATTGGCCATACATACCCACCAACCCCCTCCGCGCGCACGCACGCACACACGTACGCACACGCACACACACACGCGCGCACACGCACACACACGCACACTTCTCCTGCTTCTCCATGGGTCATAACCCCTCAATCCCACCCAACTTCCACATTGGCCGCCATAGACATCACCCCCGTCCTTAGTATCCCCAAAGTCTTGCAAACAGACAAAAAGGCGTAGAGTCACTCCTGTCTGATTGCCAAGCTGAAATAGCAGCGATGGAGGGACAGGAGCAGAGGCAGCCAGCAGCCTGTGCCTGTTTGACATTATAGCGTTCCTGGCTGAAGGCTAAGCTTCTGCCCTGTGCTGAGCACTGCACTATTTTGCAATAAACTGAACCATAAAAGACAAATAAATAGCTTGATTTTTGAAATAAACAAAACAGGACAACACATACGCCCATGGTACTTATATATTACATTCGTTTTGCACAGTATGTTATGTAGATACTATTGTGCATCTTGTTGTATAGTACGTGTCCACATATCTATAAAGTGTACATTTTGTGAGGAGTGAGGCGTCACTCTGCACACTTAAAACCACTTAAAAAATGGTTTATTCCATGGCAGGATGGCTTTTGGCTTCTGTTCAACACCACAGGATTTATATTGGACTACCTGTCAGAGTGTCAAGGGTTAACAAATCGCCACACCCCAGTGGGCCAGGTGTGATTTCTAATCGCTGCAGATTCTCTACAAGCACAGGCTGACAAAAGAAGACTGAGAATTTCTCAAAATGAAGTCTTCTAGCCTTGCTAGGACAAGTAACACCTATTTTTTGAAGTGAAATACATGAAATAATTAAAAAAGGGATTTTAAGTGTGGAGACTCCGCACTCCAAAACTACACGTTGAAATGTCCAACATTTAACTGAAACTCATTCATTGTGAATGTAAACTTCAGAACAGGTGTATACAGGCGACTCTTATCTAGGGATGCATGATACCACTTTTTTTGAAAAGCGATACGAGTAGGCCTGCGAGTACATTCATTTCTGTACTTGCCGATACCGAGTACCAATACCGATACTTTTACCCCCAACATACAATGAAAATAAATGCACAGCCTTGTCTTATTCCACCTGTGACATTTGTTTTGTTGTCCATTTCCATGTAGATTTAAATGTTAGTAAATGTGTGAGGCGGCGCTTTTTTCCCCATCCTGCTTTCAAGTCACGTGATGTTGCACAATTTCTTGGCAGTATCGGTGCCTGGTATCGGCTGGTGTTTGACGAGTACGAGTATAACGAGCGGAAAGTATCGGTATCGGTCCATCCCTATTCTGATCCTGCCAATATGAGGAGAGCCAATTAACCCATTGTGTCCTGGAGTGACATATACACTGCATCCAGGCTCTTGAGATTTGAGGGTATTTATTAGAAATGTGGGTATGTTAGAGCTGAATGAACACATGCATATGCAAATCGAGGGTCCTGGCTTTTAAATGAAACATATTTTATGTTTGCATGTGCTTCGGAGGGTGATATATTTAGGATTTAATAGGCAGAGGGCACCCTTTCCCAAAAAGGACTTCCAAGGGCTAAAACGGGTTAAAGAAGAAGTACGCATGTGTTTTTTTTCTTCAAAACGTGGCGTGAACACAACAAGGCAAACAAACAAGTCACAACCAACAAAGTCAGCAGTCACGAATCACATGACATGACTATGTCCACATTACCTTTTCTGGAGGAGGATCTGGATGGATTCCTTCTAGCACATCCGCCTGCCTGCAGCTCCTGACGGGGAGAGAGAGAGAGAGAGAGAGAGAGAGAGAGAGAGAGAGAGAGAGAGAGAGAGAGAGAGAGAGAGAGAGAGAGAGAGCGAGAGAGAGAGAGAGAATGAATGGAGAATGGAGGAGGACAGAATGGGAGGATAGAATGGTAGAGAATGGAGTGAGAATGAAAAAAATAAGTGAAAGAAAGGTTAGAGAGTAGAGTAGAATAGAGTAGAGAAGGACGTGGGCGAGATAAAGACAAAAAGAGAAATTAATATCATACATTACCATACATATTAATAACACACATTAGCTCTCATTAGCAAAGCTCAGTGACATTTCATTCTGCATGCATTCCCCCCAGAGGTGTGCGTGTGTGTGTGGATGAGTAAGTGTGTGTGTGTGTGTGTGTGTGTGTGTGTGTGTGTGTGTGTGTGTGTGTGTGTGTGTGTGTGTGTGTGTGTGTGTGTGTGTGTGTGTGTGTTAAAATTTCCCGCTCTCTCAGGCGACCACCTTGCCATTTTCTCTTGCTCCAGTCAGTTTAATTATTCACGTGTCAGTTGGTGAAGCCTCTGTTGTTGTCTTGGTGACAGATTGAGAGACAGGGCCAATAAAAGTATGTGGGTGGTTGACGTTTAAGGGCGTAACGCAAAAAAAAAAAAGTTTTTCAAATTCCTGAAAAAAATGATGGATAAAAATTGGAAAAAAATAGAAAAAAAATAAAGCACTTAGTGGTCTGTGGAATTTCACCTTATTTTTGCCATTTTTGGGAAAATGTGTCTTGCCTCAACACATTGCATAGGCATGTCACACCGCAGGAAATTGGAGTCACACCACAGGGAATTCACTGCATTATGACCATTTTAATCCTTTTGTATACATGACTGACATCTGAGCTCATGCTAACTTGATAATGATATTGTATTTCAAGTCAAGTCAAGTCAAGTAGGTTTTATTGTCAATTTCTTTACATGCACTGGTCATACAAAGAATTTGAAATTACATTTCTTGCTTATATTTAATCTTAATATGTGTTTTCATTTATAAAAAACCTTTTTTTCCTCCTATAAGATCAGTCACACCACAGGACACCATAAAATGAACCTAAGCATTGCGTGACAGAAAGATTGCAATATGAAGACATATTAAGAGGTTAAGAGTCACCTTAAACTTCCACAGCACTCTCCAATAACTGAGGTACTGACTGGTTAGGAGCCAGTCTTTACGACTCTAGTAGTTGGCCTTGCAGCTGCCCATTCACAAACATTGACATACATGAGAGGTGGACAGGAAGGGAATTGGGAGAGAGACGGGGACGGTCGACAAAGGACCTGGGCCGGGAATCAAACCCGTGTCAGCTGCATGGCAGGCGAGTGCCCTACCGGTTGGCCATGGCTGTGCGAATAAAGGTATAGCATGTGTGCCTTTGAGGCCATACTGTACCAATCTCCCAAAAAAAAAACACATAAATGCGCATTCACACAGATGCTTCAGATTTCTGTGTGCAACTTCTGCCTGAATGTTCACACAGATGTATACACACAACACAAATGCACATGTCTGCAGCTGACTGCAGTGTGTGTGTGTGTGTGTGTGTGTGTGTGTGTGTGTGTGTGTGTGTGTGTGTGCGCAGTGGTATGTCATTAACTCATATCCCCCAGCTGTGCTGGGTTAACTGGGGCTGCAAACATCCAGTGGCACACACAGCACGCACAGACGCATATGATCTCTCGTGCTTCCCGGCTATTGTGTGTGTGTGTGTGTGTGTGTGTGTGTGTGTGTGTGTGTGTGTGTGTGTGTGTGTGTGTGTGTGTGTGTGTGTGTGTGTGTGTGTGTGTGTGTTTTAGGCATAGCCATGCATGCAAGTCTATGCAACATCCCACGGGTCGGCACACTAGACACAACGGTACTGCCATACACAATTCCACACGTGGCACAGCTGCAAAGCAAAAATGAAAACACTTCTGTTGAGATCTCACTATCCAAAATCTCAATATAACTGCTTTATGGAGTATAAAGTCATTGTGAGTGGTAATATGAACAGTTGAAGCTTAAATTCTCAATTCGGCTTTTGATCACTTCAGGGTTTTGCCTTCATCCTACAGTCTTTCCTAGGCCTCTCAACACAAGATCTGAAAGTCCCTGAATGTCAATGGCAAAAATGCCTTCACTTCACAACAGCCAAACACGCCAACTATGCAGTCTACGTCCTCCTCAGTGCAGAGGGCCACTATGTGCACTCTGCTCTCCCGAGAGCACTTAGGAGGACCCTACATACATACACACACACACACACACACACACACACACACACACACACACACACACACACACACACACACACACACTCAGGAGGACCCTCCAGAACTCCACTTAGGAGACCATCCATCCGAGCATTCACTAGAACACGCCTCAGTTACCAAGGAGGAGGAGGAGGCGGAGGAGGAGGAGGAGGAGGAGGAGGCGGAGGAGGAGGAGGAGGAGAAGACCATTAGAGTCTTCAATGGAGAACGCCTCAGTTACCAATGAGGAGAAGGAGGAGGAGGAGGAGAAGGAGAAGACCATAAGAGTCTTCAATGGAGAACACCTCAGTTACCAATGAGGAGAAGGAGGAGGAGGAGGAGGAGGAGGAGGAGAAGACCATTAGAGTCTTCAATGGAGAACGCCTCAGTTACCAATGAGGAGAAGGAGGAGGAGGAGGAGGAGGAGGAGGAGGAGGAGGAGGAGGAGGAGAAGACCATTAGAGTCTTCAATGGAGAACGCCTCAGTTACCAATGAGGAGGAGAAGGAGGAGGAGGAGGAGGAGACCATCAGGTTACCAAGGATGAAGAAGAGAAGGAGGAGAAGGAGAAGGAGGAGGAGGAGGAAGAGAAGGAGGAAGAGGAGGATGGAGGTTAAACAGGAGGTGGAGGAGAACGATGGTGAAAAAGAAGAGGTGTAGGAGGAGGGTTGTGCACAGGAGGAGGTGGAAGAGGTGCAGGAAGAAGTGGAGAATGAAGATGAGAAGAGGGAGGATGAAGAGGGGGTTGGAGTATGAAGAGGACAACAACTCTGCTTAGCAACAGTCACCCCTATCTCCTTCTGCTTGGAGACACACACACACACACACACACACACACACACACACACACACACACACACACACACACACACACACACACACACACACACACACGGCAAATGTACACATACACACACACACACACACACACACACACACACACACACACACGGCAAATGTACACATACACACACACACACACACACGGGTGTAAGCGTGCGTGAAGAGTGCACAGCCCCACGGGGGTTCCCTCCAATCGCTCGTGCAGATGACCATATATGGGCATGTGGGTTCCCCATTCCCTGCACCCCACTTCACGTACACACACATTTAAACACACACACACACTTTATTTGGATTGACAGATAGGCGTTTATCATAGCACAAGCCAAAATTTACACACACACACACACACACACGCGTACACACACACACGCGTACACACACACGTACACACACACGTACACACACACACACACACGCTAGATTCCATATTATTTATTGAGATTGTAAAGACCAAAATAAATATAAAATTCTGATGCACCCTAAGTTGCACAATGTGTCATCACAATAGTTCCAAAAGAACTCATTTCCACTGTGGTCCTCACAGTACTTGGTTTGCATTCTCCCATCCACAGCTGAATTACAGAGGCCCATCATTGCAACAGTAATAATATTATGTACTACTACCGGCATTCGTTACAGAGACATTCCATTTAGGAAGGAAAAAAAAGAAGAACATTTGTGTTCATTAAACCATCTACTATAGTCCGTTACAGTAGGCGTGTGCATCAGACAGACAGTCAAGGATGTTGAAGACTGTGGCAGATTGTATGTTTTAACACTATATCTCCAGCTTCAGGTGTTTTTAGGGGGTGGGTGCATCTCTTGCAAAAATAGTTCTCCCCTGTACACACACACACACACACACACGCTCACATGCGTACACGCACACAGGGAACAGGGTGAGGGGAAAATGAAGACCCCACAACAACAAAACATGTTTTTCAGACCGGGCGTGGAATGTTCCAGAATCCCATCACGACAGGTATGGAAAGGAAACGTGCTGCGTGTATGTGTATGTGTGTGTGTGTGTGTGTGTGTGTGTGTGCGCGTGTGTGTGTATGTGTATGTGTGTGTGTGTGTGTGTGTGTGTGTGTAAAAGAAAGAGATAAACACATTCCATCCTCATATCAACATGGACATTAGACCCACCACCAGCCTTTGGCATCAGAGTTATGACTGATGGCTACTGAGTGTGTGTGTGTGTGTGTGTGTGTGTGTGTGTGTGTGTGTGTGTGTGTGTGTGTGTGTGTGTGTGTGGCAAAGTGTGCAGAGTCTTAAGGTTAAGTTTTACACTTCATTACCCTATTCTTACCACACACACACTCTCTCTCTCTCTCTCTCTCTCTCTCTCTCTCTCTCTCTCTCTCTCTCTCTCTCTCTCTCTCTCTCTCTCTCTCTCTCTCTCTCTCTCTCTCTCTCTCTCTCTCTCTCTCTCTCTCTCTCTCTCTCTCTCTCTCTCTCTCTCTCTCTCTCTCTCTCTCTCTCTCTTTTTCTGGCCAGCTGCCAAAGCGTCTCCATGGTAACCAGCTGGGTTGTTAGCGAGGGACATGCATGGAAGTGACAACTTCACTTCACCAAGAAGGGAAAAAAAACATCCAACAGCAACAGTGATTTGTCTGTACAGTCTTCAGATACTGTGAAAGAAAGATGTGCGTTTGTGTTCAGAGTGTGCGTGTGTATTTGTAATCATGTCCTGCTTGTGTGTGTGTGTGTGTGTGTGTGTGTGTGTGTGTGTGTGTGTGTGTGTGTGTGTGTGTGTGTGTGTGTGTGTGTGTGTGTATAGCTGTGCTAGGGGGTCGGCAGAAAGTTGGATGAAAAAGTATAGCAAAACGAAAAAATAATTGAATAATTAATGTACACCAAAATAAACTAAACAATAGTCACATTAATTAAGAACTGCATTATAATAATCTATTGCATCTCTGAATTCAGTATTTTATATATCCCAATGAAGCACTGACGCACAAACCTAGACTATGGTTGTGAAAGGGGGCGCACAGAAAAAAATAGTGTGGCACGACCCATGTAAGGGGGGCCTTGGCTGGAATCTACCGGCATATGGGGACCTAGTCATGGTAAAGTTCGGGATCCCCTGCAGAGACCTGTTGGAGAGAGTGGCTGAGTTGAAATCAAAGATGCAATTAGGACTACGATAACGCTTTTATATAATCACTTCTGAATGCACACCTGCCTTCGGAAATGTAGCAACTGTGCTAACTCTGGCAGATTTATACTGATGTTTTCTTCAGCTGATGTATTAATTAATGTGCATTGTCCTTATCAAATAAATGAATGAATGAAACCCCAACAGTACCCACACAGAACAAGTTTTGTCCAATTTCCCCTCTCACAATTGTGGTTAAATATCAAACACAAACGATGTGACTGGCTGAGAGCTGAGCAGCGGGCTCTGTGATTGGCCAGTGAGGAGGGGGAGGGGCCCATTCTGCAGAGGAGGAAGGCGTGGTTCGGCATGGTGTGGTGTGGAGCCCTCAAGGGGACCCATTGTAATCCCAGAAATGTGCCTGCACATCTCGGACTGTGTGTGTGTGTGTGTGTGTGTGTGTGTGTGTGTGTGTGTGTGTGTGTGTGTGTGTGTGTGTGGAGAAAGGGAGTGCTCAGCTGCAGAGGCAGAGAGCAAAAACAAAATGCACATTGCACACCAGACCAAATATCTTCGCTTCCCCTCTCCTCTCCGTACCATGTCAGTATTCCCCTCTCCGTACCATGCCAGTATTTCCCACAGCAGGGCTGCTGACAGGTTTGGCCGGACCCAGGACAAACTAGTCTGAAAGGGCCCCCCCAGCCCAAGTACATACAATATAGTTAGGACCCAATTCTGGGCCCCCTCTCTCCCAGCCCCCTGTGCTGGGGGAACCCCTGAGATCCCCGGCCATCTCCAAAGCTCTATGTCCAGTACTGTCCTGTACAATGAAACAGCTTCCTCTGCCCTCCTCTCCCCATGTGGGGACCAGGCACAGGACCATATTTCGCCCTCCCCATCCCAACCCCACCCAACTTCTTTATACAGTACACTTGGCTCACAAAAATATAGGCCCAAAAGGGGGTTCCAGCAGAAAAATATTTGGCAACCCACTGATGTAAGTCTTACTGTACAGTACAGCCCCAATGCAGTGGCATCAATGACGCTCAATCAAACCAAGATATCCCAAACCCAGCCCACCCAATGCAAAAACAACGTGCCAAAGTCAGGTCTCCTAAGGGGGCGTTGTCCCCGCTTCTTCTTCTCTGTCCGTTGCGTTTGGTGGCAGCAACATGCATTGTGCACTATCGCCATCTAAGGGGCTGAGGCATCCCAGGCGCAGCGCTAAGGGAATTGCGGTGATCCAAGGATTCATTTCCACACATGTCCTCTACTAGGGGCGTAATTTATTCTCAAACTCGTTGGTCTCCTAAAGGGGTGTTCACCCGACGTGAAATGGATCCCGGAAATGAATCAAGATGATGTATCTTGATCTACTTAAGAAAATCTTTGGTAGCATCCTCCTCTCTCCTACCGCCTCCTCTCTCTTACCCTCCTATCCTCTCTCCTACCCTCTCCTCATGCATGCTCCCAGTGAACTCAGGGCTCCTCTCCTCTCCTCTCCTCTCCTCTCCTCTCCTCTCCTCTCCTCTCCTGCACTCCAAGTGGACTCAGGGCTCCAGCTGTGCACTAGGCCCCTACTCCACAGAGACTGCACCGCTGCACTACAACTACTCTACTGGGACATCTGGCCAAGCGCCACGGCACTCCGATTGGTCACAGTCTCTCTTTTCATGTCGTTTAGATACGTCTCTAGATACATCTCTCTCTCCCTCTGTCCGTCTAGCCCAATTTTTTAGGCGAGGCACCCTTTCAATTCATGAAAAATCTCAAGGCACCCCAAACCAACAAGCCGTCACATGGCATCACATCTGATATCACACAAGCTTAGAAAAGTAACACATTTGGAGACGTTAGAAGCTGCAGCTTTATCTCAGACAGGCTATGTGTAGGCCATACTAGGGTGACCTAAATGTACTTTATTGTGCGTAAATGGTGGATGAAAGATTCCACTGACTAAGCGTTAATTTACTAATTTAGACAAATATGTATATATTATATTATATTATTTATTTATTTATTTATTTATGTACATTTCACATACTGTCAGCCACGTTTCGGCGGCACCCCTGAGGGGGGCGTGCGGCACCCCGGTTGAGAAACGCTGGTCTAGCCCACCCCTTTCCGACACTCTCCTTCTAGATACAGCTCTGCTTTGATCTCTCTGTCGTCTGCCACTCTCCCGCCATCTTTGTCATACTGTTTAATCTTTGACGGTAAAGAAAAAGACTGAAAAAGAGTCGGTCTCTCTCTTCCTCATCCTACAGCATAGACCTACAGGGAGTGCTGAGGAGCTGTTGTGTGAGAAACCTTGTGGTGGGGGGTGCAGAGCTAACACTTATTTAACACAATTGTATGCTGAAATGCTGAACCCTCATCTGGTCGATCATAAGGCCAACGAAAAAGGGTCGAGGAAGAAAATAAACGGGGGGAATGGAGAGAGGGCAGAGAGATATGGGCTTTTCTGGGGCTGATAAATATTTGCTGGGCCTGGGGAAAATAAATAGGTCAACAACACGGAAGAATAGAGTATGTCCCACCGCTCAACCCCCAAACTCTACTTCCTGTATTCACTTTCAGTCAGCACACGCACACGCACACGCACGCGCACGCGCACGCGCACGCGCGCACACGCACACGCACACGCACACGCACACGCACACACACACACACACACACTAAAGGAGATCGAAAGGAGAAGACTGCAGAATGACAACAAGCATGACACAGAGACAGACACAAATAGCCCCTAGCAGTAGTGGCCGTAACTCTCTCTCCCCTCCTAGAATGGGTGTTGTCTCTCCCTAGCTACTGTAGCTAGCTGGGGCAGGCGGCCGTGTAATGCTTAGGGAGTCAGCCTGTTGATCACAGGGTTGCAGGATCAAATCCCACCCTTACCGATCCCTTCCTCTCTCCTATGGCTGAAGTGCCCTTGAGCAGCTATCCTCACACTGCTGCAGTAACTATAACCAACCAATACTCGAACTGTAAATAAGTGCAATTTGTTTTGCATAAAAGCGTTGACGTCAACTAAGTGTAATATCCCGAGCCCAGCCATAGCCTGAAGCGGCCTTGCATGTTGTGCAGAGTAGTGGTGGTGGTGGTGGGGGGGTTTGAGAAGGTGGTAGTGTAGGGGGTGGGGAGGGCTTCAGTCCTGGGTAGTGGTAATGGCCGTGGAGGTGGGGGATTGTCATGGTAACTGGTGGTGGTGGGTCTTGGTGGTTACAGTGGAGGACTTGTTAAGTCCCTCCGTGCTGGGCAAACCACAGAAGGGGAGAGCAGAGCCAGCACCCACGCCTACCCTACCCTACCCTGCCCCACTCCTGCGTCCTGATCTGGGGCCGCTTAGGGTACTGCTGTGCTGTGGTGTGGTAGTGGTGGAGGTGGTCTAGTGTCAAGTGCACACAAGGGACACTTTTCCACATACAACCAGTCATGTCGTGTCGAGCTGAGTGGTGGTGTTCCGTCAGCCTGGTTTGTGTTTCCATTACAAACAGTGTTGCTCGGAGCATGGTTGGAGTCACATAGGACTTTACGTTACGTTATGACTTTATGTGGAGTTTACGCAGGCTAGTTCTGGCTAGTGTAAGGCCGACAGATCTCTAACCTATCAAAGAAGGCTATAAATAGTTTGAGCTTCATCCTATTCGGACACTACAATGTTGATTTTCAGCTTTGATATTATCCTAATATCAAAGTAATACAGTGTCAGAGGAGAAATCCAAGGTATTTGATCTGGTGGCCGCCATGATTGTTTTTTGATTCACCGTTGCGGGAGACCTGACACACAGCATTTTGGGTAGTAGACAGCTACAACAGTAGCCGCTCAGCTTGGTTCAGCCAGCATAAAAAAAAAACGCCTCGCTGTACTTGGTTAAATTCAGAACTTTCAACTTTCAAAAATTCCAAGGAAATTGCTGTTTTCCCTTCATCATTCAACCTTAAAACCCTTTCCAACCCTTTCCAAAAACTTGCTGATGCTGAGCAATGGTTGTTGCTGATATCAGAGGCAGGGATTCTAGGGGTGAATTCCAATATGCGACCCTGCATCCTCCTCTTGCGCTTGTGGCGTCGCCCCACCTCCTGGCCCCTCCTCCGTGGCGAAAACAATAGAGTTTCCCAGCTGCCTGTCAGCTAAGCCACAACAATTTCTGGGGGACTGTTTTTCATTCACCATCCCAATTGCAAATGAGAAAATGACTTTACAATTGAGCTTTTGCGCGATATTGAAACATAATGCTGTTGTCAGTGACATCATCATGACACATTACTTCCTGGTATGAGGTCACAAGCACAAGTGGAGGATGTAAGGTCACATATTGGAACGCACCCTAGGAGTATCCAGTCTCTCTGTCAGAGGTCTCTGGAGAACTACAGGCCCATAACAGAGATGACTCACCGTATTATTGCACGTATATGGTGGGTGTGTGACACAAACAGAAAGTGAGGGAGAGAAGAGAGGATGGATGGACGGACAGACAGACAGACAGACAGACAGACAGACAGACAGACAGACAGAGAGAGAGAGAGAGAGAGAGAGAGAGAGAGAGAGAGAGAGAGAGAGAGAGAGAGAGAGAGAGAGAGAGAGAGGAGAGAGAGAGGGGAGAGAGAGAGAGAGAGAGAGAGAGAGAGAGAGAGAGAGAGAGAGCTAGACAGAGAGAGAGGACTGTCAGAAAAGACTGTTGTAAAGAGCAATTACAGTGTACAAGAGATGGAGCTACGGTAAGACAGAGGGACTGACGATGGGAGAGGGGTTAACATTACAGCGCCTGCCCTGCCTGATGGAAAGCCAAAACAGCTGGAGGACCCTAGCAGGCAGGCAGGCAGGGAGAGAGGCAGGCAGGCAGGGAGAGAGGCAGGCAGGCAGGCAGGCAGAGAGAGACAATGGCAGGCCGGTGAGGCGGGCAGGCAGGCGCTGGGTGCGTTCCAATATGCGACCTTGCGTCATCCACTTGTGCTTGTGGCCTCATACCAGGAAGTAATACGTTTTGATGACGTCACATCACTAACAACAGCATTATATTTCAATATCTCGCAAAAGCTCAATTGTAAAGTCATTTTCAAACAGGATGGTACATGAAGAATAGTCCCTCAAAAATTGTTTTGGCTAGGCTCGCATATTGGAATGCACCCACTATGGCAAGCACTATGGCAAGCACTATGGCAGGCACTATGGCAGGCACTATGGCAGGCAGGCTGCTGAGGAGACGCCATGTGAGGGGGCCTGCCACAGCCACAGCCATGTGAGAGTAGAGGGCCTGCCACTGCTCTGGGCTACAGATGTCAAGGGGTGCATCCCAATGTGACCTTGCCTCCTCCACTTGTGCTTGTCTCCTCACCCCTCCTCCTGCCCCCGCCTCCGTGGAGAAAAATATAAAGTTTCCCTGCTGTCAGCTTCGCCACAACAACTTTTGAGGGACTGTTTTTCATTCACCATCCCAATTGCAAATGAGAAAAAGACTTTACAATTGAGCTTTTGCAAGATATTGAAATAAAATGCTGTTGTCAGTGATGTCATCATGACAAGAAGCAAGTGGAGGAGGCAAGTTCGCATATTAAGACGCACTCATTGTGATAACGCCGGAGCCTCTGCCCTCCTCCGCTCCACAGTCCCACCCATTCCTTCCACTCATCTTCTCATCTCTTCCATGCCTAGCCCTGACTCCCATCTCCAAACACTCCATCCCTCCATCCGCACCTCCCTCTCTCCACAAAGGGCCCATTTGCCCGTCCTCCACTCCTCTCCGTCCTTCTAGTTCTCCACTCTTCCACCCTGCCATCCCTCCATCCGCACCTCCCTCTCTCCACAAAGGGCCCATTTGCCCGTCCTCCACTCCTCTCCGTCCTTCTAGTTCTCCACTCTTCCACCCTGCCATCCCTCCATCCCTACCTTCTTCTCTCTCCACAACGGGACCCTTTCGCCCGTCCTCCACTCCTCTCCGTCCTTCTAGTTCTCCACTCTTCCACCCTGCCATCCCTCCATCCCTACCTTCTTCTCTCTCCACAACGGGACCCTTTCGCCTGTCCTCCGCACCCCTCGCTATCCTTCCACCTCTCCACTCCCTCACCCACAGCCACTGCCCTCTCCATCTCCTCCCTCTCCACCACAACTGGACTTCTACTCCTCCGCTCCTCCTCTTCTCCATCCCTTCTTCTCCGCTCCTCCTCTTCTCCATCCCTTCTTCTCCACCCTTTCATCACTGGCTCCGCAGACACCACTGTCTGTCTGTCTGTCTGTCTGTCTGTCTGTCCGTGTCTGTGTCTCTTTCTCTCTCTCTCATTAGTCTTCTCACCAACTCTTTCCATCCTTCCACCACTTCTCCACTCTTTGCTCCCATCCCTCCATTCCTAGCGGCAGCAGTGACCTGTCTCCTCCCTAAATCCACAACACAAGACCTCTTCTCCTCTCCTCACATCCCTCCATTTTTCACCTCCCTCTCTCCACGACAACCAGTACCTCTTCTCCGCTCCTCCCATCCCTATTTTTCTCCCCCCTCTCCACCACAACTGTACAGTAAGCTTACCTCTTCTCCACTCCTCCTCTTCTCCATCCCTTCTTCCCCATCTCTGTCAGCTACCGTCTCTCTCTCTCTATCCCTCTCTCTTTCGCTTTCGCTCCCTCTATCACTCTCTCTTTCGCTCTCTCTAGCCCTCTCTCTCTTTCGCTCTCTCTATCCCCCTCTCTCTTTCGCTTTCACTCTCTCTATCCCCCTCTCTCTCTATCCCTCTCCTTCTCCATCTCTCTCTACAACGGGGTCTTTCAGCCTCTCCGGCCTGGGGTTGCCCAGAGCTAATACATGGCAGCAGCATCAGCGCACATTCCAATCCCCTGAGCTGCAGCTATAGCACAATTACATGCCTTCACAGGCGGCCCTGCTGGGCAAGTGGGCAGAGCAGAGTTCACACTCATCTCCTACTCCTAGTGTGCTACTGTAGTGTAGTGTAGTGTAGTGTGTATGTGTGTGTGCGTGCGAAGTGTGTTTGAACATGCATGGGTCAGTGTTGTGCTCGTTTCAGTATGCGTTCATGTGTGTGCGTGTGTGTGCGTGTGTGTGTGCGCGCGCCTGTGTGTGTGTGTGTGTGTGTGTGCGTGTGTGTGCGTGTGAGAATGTGCCCACGTGCAACAAAGTGTCTCTGGACATGTGCCTGAAAGTAAGTGTGTGTGTGTGTGTGTGTGTGTGTGTGTGTGTGTGTGTGTGTGTGTGTGTGTGTGTGTGTGTGTGTGTGTGTGTGTGTGTGTGTGTGGCATGTACTCACACACACACACACACACACGCGCACACAGCAGTGGGAGACCGCGCTGAGTCAATGAGGTGTGTGTGTGTGGATCTGAGGTCCTTATCTGAGGAGGGCTCTGTGAATCAGCTTAGAGGGGGCGGAATTGAAATGGTACACCGTGGACACACAAGCCTCCCGACAACTCATCTGATTGGCTGACTCCATAGCAACAGGCTCCATGGAGACACAGTGATGGCAGGAGGCTGGAGCAAAAATGAAGTGGATGGAATTGAATATCTTCTTTTACACCGTTTCCTTTCTTTCTTAAGGTGTATGCCAATTCTTCTGCAGAGTGTCTGACCATTTCCCTCCGTCCATTTCTCACAGTCTGCGTCTCTCTACCTTTTCAGATTTCAAATATTATCCAATACCGGCATGTAACCTAGTTCAGTGCTTCTTAACTGTCTTAATGCACCCCACCTTACCTGTGCCCAAGACAAGCCGCGCACCCACCCCCATCCCAAACGTCTACACGTGTATACGCACTAAAAACTGATTTAAGTTATTAATTACAATGATTCTTGCTTCAAACATTAATCACTACCTTAATCACCCCATGTTTGGGGACCTAAATATGTTTTCATTTGGTTTTGAGTTAGCCTATTGATAATGTTCGCAAGCAGAATTTTGGTCGCATCTGGCGCACCCCCAGGGGGTTCCTGCAGCCCAGGTTAAGAACCACAGGCACAATGTTAGTCAGAAATAAGAGATGGAGAGGGTGAAAGTCAGAAGAGGGGAAGAGGAGGACAGCCTATGAGGCAAGCAGGCAGTGAGTGGAATGGATGTTGGAGGTGGGATGGAGAGTGAGTGGATGTTGGAGGTGGGATGGAGAGTGAGTGGATGTTGGAGGTGGGATGGAGAGTGAGTGGATGTTGGAGGTGGGATGGAGAGTGAGTGGATGTTGGGGGTGGGATGGTGAGTGGAGTGGATGTTGGGGGTGGGATGGAGAGTGAGTGGATGTTGGGGGTGGGATGGTGAGTGGAGTGGATGTTGGAGGTGGGATGGAGAGTGGAGTGGGTGTTGGGGGTGGGATGGTGAGTGGAATGTAAGACCTGACCGATATATTGGCCCGATATTTAGCATTTTTGGGATATCGGTATCGGCCATACTGTCAATAAATTTCCACCGATAACTTTGTATAACTTTCACAGCCAATTTTGCAGCCGTTCCGTTCTGAATGCATCTTCTATTCTGCTCTCCCCACTTTGAGTCCATGAGAGTTCATTATTATAACGGAATATATGTGTATATATAATATTAATAATTTATATTTCATTACATTTTATTATGAACAATCGGTTGCACATATCGGTTCGACCTTCCATTTCCATAAATATCGGTAAGCTTATCGGTATCGGCCCTGAAAAAAACACATCGGTCTGGCCCTAGTGGAATGGGTGTTGGGGGTGGGATGGTGAGTGGAATGGGTGTTGGGGGTGGGACGGGATGGAGAGAGACAGACACACATGCCAAAATCAGAGTTTGAGCGCTGTGCGAGTTCACAAACTTCCTCCTCTTGGCAAACTGTGCGTAAATACAGAACAGGAAATAAAGCAATAAAAACACACACACACACGCCTTCTGCTGAACTGCGTGGGAAGAATCTCAAGTGTCTTCTTCACCAGGCAGCCGGAAGGTCAGCTTACATCACAGTACTCTGGGACACCTTTTGATACACACACACGCACACAAACTTAAAAACCGAAAGAGGAAGAACATAATCCCAGGATAAGAGGAGGCGGTCTAGAAAGAAAAACTTACACTGAAGAAGAGAAGAAAGAGAAAAATAAGGAACAGAGCTGGCAAACCAAGTAAAAAAACAACATCTAGTGGAAGGTTAGATAAAATCCCCTTCGGATGTGCAGGGAAACTACTGATACCACTTTGGCTACATTTTAGCATTTTATGTGTGCGTTTTGGTGTACAAGGGACAGCAAAAACCAGTAGCCTACACACACACACACGCATGCACGCACACACGTTGTAGTGGTGATTATAATCTGTTGGTTGAATATCTCCGCTCATAAAGCCCCCATCCATTTCCCAGGCCATGAATCAGCAGTGCACAACCATACTGACATATTGATCTCAAATAGCGCTGGGAGGGTGTATGAGGGTGTATGAGGGTGTGTGTGTGTGTGTGTGTGTGTGTGTGTGTGTGTGTTGAATGCACAACTCACAAGTGCCCGAATGGCATTTGTTTGTGTTTGTGTGTGTTTATTGTTAAATGCACAAGTGGTTAAATCTGCCTCGTATAGAAGGATGGGAGTATGGGTGTGTGTGTGTGTGTGTGTGTGTGTGTGTGTGTGTGTGTGTGTGTGTGTGTGTGTGTGTCACATGCAATATCATGGGTTTCTACATAACCTCACGTTACCAAAAGCAGAAGTGGTTTCTGAAGGAGGAAATGACACCAGTCATTAAGCTGATTCTTCAAAGTGCAGTTTCACACACAAGACAATGAATGAGGTTAGAGAAGAAACCGAAACGAAAACACCAACCCACTAGGGGTGTGCAAAATAATCGTTGCATCGATGCATCGCGATACTTACTCTCACGATGCAATGCATCGATT